>NW_012109808.1:6647633-6703327 GCF_000951045.1 Mandrillus leucophaeus | reverse complement strand
CCTTCTTTCCTCTCTTCCTCTCTTTCTTTCTTTTTCTTTCAGATGGAGCCTCACTCTATCACCAGACTGGAGTGCAGTGGTGCAATCTCGGCTCACTGCAAACTCTGCCTCCTGGGTTCAAGTGATTCTCCTGCCTCAACCTCCCAAGTAGCTAGGATTACAGCTACACCACACCCAGTTAATTTTTGTATTTTTAGTAGAAACAGGGTTTCACCATGTTGGCCAGGATGGTCTCGATCTCTTGACCTCGTCATCTGCCCACCTTGGCCTCCCAAAGTTCTGGGATTACAGGCATGAGCCTCTGTGCCCGGCCAATGCTGCCTGGTTTCTTAAGCTTTAAAGGCTTTGTAGCCAATAAATGGTGTTATTATTTCTAAAGTAAATAATTAAGCCATCCAAAAAAAAAAAAAAGAAAAGAAAAAAGAAAAAAACCCAAAACCCCAGAGAGAAATTGAACAATGTTGTGCTTGCTTCCACTCTATTTCCATAGCAGCTGTTTATAGTTCTATGCCTCCTAAAGGATATAATGAGAACACTGTAAAACAATCATTATCTTTTTAAAAACATTTTTATTGAAGTGTAGCTTACATACCGTAAAATTCACAGACTGTAAGTGCACAATTCAACAATTTTTAGTAAATTTATAGAGTGTGCAACCATTGCCACTGTCCAGCTTTAGAACATTTCCATCACCCTCCAAAATTCAATCAAGTCCATGTGTAATCAACTCCCTTGGGCAGCACAAGGCTGAGACAAAAAGAAGTTGTTCCTGGGCAGTAGGTCAGTGCCATTTTGCCGAGTGTCTGATGAGCAGAATGGATGCTTGGACAGTAAACTTACAATAAACTTGCAGCAATTGAAGATACTGAGGTGGAGAATTACTTCTAGTGCACAGTAAATGACCATTCAAGGGAAGATGGGAGGGGCTGAAACTTCATGGGACACACCGATGATAGTAATGTAAGCAAATATTTACATAGTGCAAATGCTCTAACGTGTCCTATTCTAGCGCTTTAATATTCATTCACTGATTTAACATAGACAATAACCCTGTGAGATACTGCTACTGCCACCCCCATTCTGCAGATAAGAGAACTGAGGCCCAGACAGGTATGGTAAATAAGCATATAAACATAGAATCAAACCCAGGAAATCTGACTCTAAAATCTACAGTTTCACTGACTACCCTCTGCTTCTTCCCCTCAGTGTTGCTTAGGTTAGCAAACCCCAGTAAATCAATGACTGACATTTTCTGAGTTGGAGCCAATTGACTAGCAACAGTCAGTTTGAGGACCCAGAATACACAAACCGGGGAAGAGGCATCCTTGTGCCATGGTAAGGCTATTTCAGCTTGGCTGTTATACTGTAACACAAGCAGAGGTGTTGGTATAAAGGAAAAGTTTTTTTTTTTTTTTTTTTTTTTGTGAAGGCGGGAGGGAACTGGCTTAATGGGTAGCAACCAGGCAAATACACGTGCAGCAATTTTGTGTCCTGGAATGAGTCTTCTCTGGCCAAGAGTCATGGTCTCCATTTTCGTGAACAAAGCAATATCCACTAATGACTTTGCATCCATGTTAGCTTCATATTTTTTCTATTCCCCCTTTTTATGATCCACTCCATTAATGTTTCTCTTTTCCTAGGCTCCCCCTCGCTACCTAGCCCTTACTAGACTCTTTTTCCAGATGTGGGTCAACTACTTCATCGTCTCTAAACATATTTTAGACTAATTTGTTTAATGGTTACATGTTCTTTTTGCTGATACTAGAGGATTTCAAAAGTCTAAGGAGACTTTCATGGATGCTGTTCCATGGTAACTTGAGTCCCAAGTTTATGAATATATGTCTTGGCAGCATTGTGAATTCAAGTACTTCCTGAAGTTCAGGGCCAAAATGGGAAATACAGCTGGGGCAGATGTTCTGGGATTAAAGTTGCTTTCTTGGTTTTAAAAGTTGAGAAATTCAGATATGTTGAGGGGACTCAACAAAGCTAAGCCAGGTGAAACAATGGGAGCAGCACCAATGCATACATTTCCATATACTTACTGCCATGGACTGTTAGAATTATTTTGGCAATACTTTGTAAAGTAGCTAGCATATTTGATGTCTAGTAAGTAAACGAGGAAGAGGAAATGAAGATACAGTATTATACACAATAATAAATGGTACATAAAAGCTATCCCTCTAGAATAATAAGCAGTCTTGGAAGACCTAGTTACAGAAAATTGATCCATCCGTAAGAAATTATCTAAAATCATCGTAAAAATGGTGTGGCTTTAGGAACACATGGAAAATAATATCCATTATAGTGGTGTTTATTTTTAAATATGTAAGTTCCAAGTTATTGTTAACTTTTATCAATCAAACCACATTATCGTAAAATTTTGTTTCTGCGATGACTAAATTCCTCCACAGAAAATAGACTCCTACCCATTGAATATCTATACAATTATCTATTCAGCTCAGTGCTTAATTTTTAGCAGTTATTTTCCAAGACAAAATGTATCTTTTCTGAAAGACAAGGACAATTACAACAGTTTCCCAGGTTTTTGTTCATTCTTAGCTTTTAAACATTTTCCTAATTGAATGATTACACTATATCATGTAAAAAAACCTTCATCAATCATCAGTTTAAAATTGTGGCTCTGTAGAAAGCATGTTTTTGTGTTTTTTTTGTTTGTTTTGTTTTTTTACTTTTTAAAATATGCTTTAAGTTCTGGGATACATGTGCAAAATGTGCAGGTTCGTTACCTAGGTATACACGTGCCATGGTGGTTTGTTGCACCCATCAACCTGTCATCTACATTACGTATTTCTCCTAATGCTATCTCTCCCCTAGCCCTCCACCCACAGAGAGGCCCCAGTGTGTGATGTGCCTCTCTGGTGTCCATGTGTTCTCATTTTTCAACTCCCACTTATGAGTGAGAACATGTGGGTTTGGTTTTTGGTTCCTGTGTTAGTTTGCTGAAAATGATGGTTTCCAGCTTCATCTATGTCCCTGCAAGGACATGAACTCATCTTTTTCTATGGCTGCATAGTCTTCCACGGTGTATATGTGCCACATTTTCTTTATCCAGTCTATCATTGATGGGCATTTGGGTTGGTACCAAGTCTTTGCTATTGTGAATGGTGCTGCAATAAACATACGTATGCATGTATCTTTATAGTAGAATGATTTATAATCCTTTGGGTATATACCCACTAATGGGATTGCTGGGTCAAATGGTATTTCTGGTTCTAGATCCTTGAGGAATCGCCACACTGTCTTCCGAAATGGTTGAACTAATTTACACTTCCACAAACAGTGTTAAAACATTCCTATTTCTCCACATCCTCTCCAGCGTCCGTTGTTTTCTGACTTTTTAATGATCGCCATTTTAACTGGTGTGAGATGGTATCTCATTGTGGTTTTGATTTTCATTTCTCTAATGACCAGTGATGATGAGCTTTTTTTCATGTTTGTTGGTCGCATAAATGTCTTCTTTTGAGAAGTGTCTGATCATATCTTTTGCCCACTTTTTGATGGGGCTATTTGTTTACTTCTTGTAAATTTGTTTAAGTTCCTTGTAGATTCTGGATATTAGCCCTTTGTCAGATGGATAGACTGCAAAAATTTTCTCCCGAATGGGAGAGGTTACCTGTTCACTCTGATGATAGTCTCTTTTGCTGTGCAGAAGCTCTTTAGTTTAATTAGATCCCATTTGTCAATTTTGACTTTTGTTGCCATAAGGATGCTTTGGCATTCACACCCAAAATAGTAAATTAAATGAGTACTTATTGGATATTTTCAGTGTGCTGAGTAGACTGTCAAGTATGAAACTCTCTAGACCAGGAGCAGAGGACCTCGTCTGTAGTCTTGAATTTCTAGCTATGTGACTGTAAGCAAGTTATGTAAGTTTCAGTTCCTTGGTTGCTTCATCTGTTAAATTTCTTTTATTAGGATGCTTCTAGATCAGAATTGTATGCAGCAGAAACCAATTCTGGCTAATTTAAGCAGAAAACGAATTCATTAATGGTTATTATAGGATAGTTCACAGATCCTTGGGGACAGTCAGAGACATATTCTTAGAAGTTAAGTAAGGATACATGATGTGAAAATGAAGCCAAAGTTGGCTCCTGGAGGACAGCGTTTTCTCATCTTTGTGTATGGACTTTCCCACTTTGAACCATTTAACCAATCAAAAGTTATTGCTAAAGCCACCATCATTTCTGCCTGGGAAAACTGAATGTAGTTACTATAGTTACCACCACAATTGTATGCAAAGATATGGAGCAGCCTCTGCTTCTGTGTGTCCCTAGTTTGGCCAAAGAATGTCTCATTGGAATAGTCAATGACCTGTGCCTATGCCTCAGCTGCAGAGGGGCAGCACGACATAAAGATCTTGCATTGCTCCCTCTGAAAGGTGAGAACTGCTCTAAATATAAAAAAGAAAGTTCCTATGCTGCACAGTCCAAAATCTTGATGAAACATTTCAAATTCTGGCATCTTCTATAATACTGATTACAATTTGGGCAATGATTTGCCTGAAAAAATCTTGACAATCGCCTGTTGTATTTCTAAATAGCACCCTGTTTCTCTCTCATTTATATCCTGGTTTAAAAGATAAATTACAAAGTCAACCTATTTACAATGAATGCCCTCATGTCACAAACTAGGAGTATAGGTTTGCAATCCATTACCATATTTATTTATATAGATCTCAATATCTATATAAATCTTTGAGATAAAAACTTTTATCTTGAATTGTGTTTACCTGTATCTATGTTGTTATCTTGACAATAGTTCCATGGGGTAGCCAGGGGAAGCATTAGCCATCCCTTTTATAAGTAAGAAATCTGTTACTTGACAAGGGTATGCCAATGCTATTTTGTGAGTGGCAAAGAGGATATTAGACTCTGTGTCTGATTGCTCTAACCTTTGGATCAAGCACACCAGCTTCCGTTATTAAAGGGTAATCTCACATTTAATTTATTAGATTGCCCCAGGAAGACAGTAAAGATGACTGAACAAGTAAGAGCTTGAGATTTCAACTGTCATATTCTGTGCTCTAAACTAGAGCTTCTTAGCTCAGAAGGGGGACCCTCCTTGCATGGGTGTGATGAATGGGTGCTCCTCCAGTTCTCCAGGCTGTCAGGGCCTGTGGCATTAGCCTCAGGTGGACAAGCCCCCTCCTTGTCCTTTTCCCTATTGTACTCTGATTGCCCTGATTGGAAAATGCTTGGGAAGGATGGCTCTAAGCAATCTAGTACAGATGTTCCAATCCACTTGAAAGATATTTCTCATGCATTTATTCATTCAACACTGACTTACTAAAGGCTCTGATGTTCCAGATATGGTGCCAGATGTGACACATAAAAAGGTAAAAAACTCAGCTCCTGCCTGTGTGTGGGTAGTTTGTTGTCCAGCAGGGGAGGCATCAGACACAGGGGCAGACTCAGAGCAGGTGATCAAGGTGGTCATATGAGTAGGTACAAGGGCTATAGGAATACTTAGGTGGGACTCTTAGAAGGGTTTGGTTGCAAGGGAGTGCATGGGGATCTTCTCAGAGAGGATGATCGTTTACTTGAACCTAAAGTAGTGGGAGGAATTTTCCAAGCAAAAGAATGATAAGTGAAGAGAGACTGTCCTACGCAGAATGAGCCACTGTGCAAAGGATGGAGACCCTAGAAATCTCCCTTCCTTTTAGGGCATGTGGACATTTCAATATAGCTGAAGAGCAGGTGCGAGGTGGGTAGGGCTCAAAGACCAGGTAAAGAAGTGCCAGTTCTTGCAAGGCCTGCTAGATCACAAAGGGTCTTCTATGCTAAAGTCACAATCTCTGATCTTATAATAATCAAATGTAGAAAAATAAAATGTTTATAAGAGACAGTGGCTTAAAAGTCAACTCAAATGTTTCCAGTGAGGATGCCAGTAATCACTACTATCTATTCAACATTGTGTATATGGCAACCATTGTTCTAATCTCTTTCTAGCTATTCAATTATTCGATCCTTCCAACAAGCATATGAGGTAAGTAATACTCTCCTAGTATTACAAATGAGAAAAATTGAGACCTAGAGGTATTGTTATAGGTAGCGTAGAACTGGGATTTGAATTCACATAGTCTATTTCCCAGTTTGTCTCTTAGATACAATAGTAGTACACACTAGTACAAAATTCCACTTTAGATATTTCCATCATGAGAATATGTTTGCTGTAGGAGTTCATGTGAATAATGTTATTTTGAATAATTTGAAATTACAAGCATTACAGCAATATTACTCATGCTTCAGAATCCTCAGACTTACTAATATTATAATAAATGCACCCAATAAGAAAGCATACGTTTTTGCCTCCTAAAAAATGGTTTCTCTTATGGCACATAAAAACTCTGAGCTTTAGTTTTTCATATGAAAACCAAAGATGATAAGTTGGCACAAAGGTAATCATGGTTTTTGCCATTAAAAGAAATGATTTGAATCCATTAGCATTCATGTAATGGTTTTGCCACTAAAAGTAATGGCAAAAACTGATTACTTTTGCACCAATCTAATAATATCCTGCTATAAAATGAGATGAACAGGGGGCAAGTGACATGTACATAGCTCAAAATGTAATATCTGAAACTGAATCTGACACTACAAAGCTGGATATTTGCAATAATCTCACACTGCAAAGTGATGGGACATCTACTGACATATGTTTGTAAAACAATGGAGGTTGTGTTGTCTTCTCAGCAGATGTCTCATTTAGCTTCAAATAATTTATTTATTCTTTCATTCTTTTTATTTAAAAAACTTGCTTCAAGATACTTTGTGTCTGCCTTTGTCTTGGGTGCTGGGGATATAAATAGTGACCATTACGTGATCTCTGTCCTCGGAAGTCTCAGTCTTGTGGAAGAGTCCAACGCAGGCATAAACAGAAATTACAAAGCAGTATGCCAAACACACTGACAGTGCAATGTTTAGGGTTTAATAGCAGCCCCAGTCAAGGGGACTTAACCCATCCTAGTGCTACAGGGGAAGATTTCGCTGTAAAAGGGGTGCCTTCAACTTTTGCCAGAATGAGAATCAACATCACTGTAGTTAGAGCAAGATAGAACTGGTTACAAGAAGAGCAAGAGTCTAATCCTTCTCCTCTGCTAATATACAGCATTCACCAGGCAAGTTGGTGATGCCATTTCTATTTTTAATTGTTTCCCCCTCTGGCCACATTTGCCATATTCATTTTCATACTATCCAAAAACTTTATCAGGGCCGGGCGCAGTGGCTCATGGCTGTAATCCCAGCACTTTGGGAGGCCAAGGCGAGCGGATCACGACGTCAGGAGATCGAGACCATCCTGCCTAACAGGGTGAAACCCCATCTCTACTAAAAATACAAAAAATTAGTCGGCTGTGGTGGCGGGCGCCTGTAGTCCCAGCTACTTGGGAGACTGAGGCAGGAGAACGGAGTGAACCCAGGAGGTGGAGCTTGCAGTGAGCTGAGATCGTGCCACTGCACTCTCCAGCCTGGCTGACAGAGCAAGACTCCGTCTCAAACAAACAAAACAAAACAAAAACAAAAAACAAAAAACAACAACAAAAAATACTGGATCAGGTTCAGTCTAGAATTGACGAGGTCCCTGTGTACCCTCAACAAAACAGCCTTACCCGCGCTCATCATTCCTGGCATATGCCTCTTCATCTGTTCCCAGCAGCCAGTGCGAAGACATTCAGGCCCCTGAATGGATGTGGAAAGTTTAACAGAAATGCTGTGAGGGTTTCCTGTTGAGAGCCTTTGCTGCATACAAGTCAGAATGAGATTCTTTCTTTCTTTTTTTTTTTCCTTTTTTTTTTTTTTAAGCTAGTGTTATCCCATCCAAATAATCCTTCAGAGGGTTTGTAGTCCAATGAGGGCTCCAAATACAGCACATATATTTGGTTTATTATCAAAAATGGCATTTCAGAAACATGTAAATAATTAGATAAGAGATTGTAACAATATCTTCTCATCCTGGGCTTTGGGGATTTACTAGAATTGTATAACATTTCCAACAATGTTATTATGGTTATAAAAATACACGGTTATCTGCAAGCAGCCCCTTTTGTATTGAGAAGAGACATGTCAACTAAGTTCTCATTTCCCTATTTCCACACCATAGATCATTATTTCCTAAGTTCCAGTTACTTCGTGATGTGCTTCCCTTGAACTCGTAAGACATTTTCTTCATGATCTTTCCAAAAGATCAAGTGAATTTAGTTTCTACACCTGGTTTATGTGTAGAATTTCAAATTGCTCTTCTCTAGTCCCAACTATCCCATTCTTGAAGGCCCAAATCTTGTCTCATCTCTCTTATAAAGTTGTATCTGTGCTTCATTATGGGGGCAGAGTACACTTGTGGTCCTCATTTCTCAGAGTAAGTGAGACTGTGCCATGGAAGCCAACAAACCCCCAATCCCAGAGGCTATAAACAACAAAGGTTGTTTCAATGTTCCAGTGCTGCATCATGGTCTGGCTGGAGACTGTTCTGCTTCACCTCACGCTGGCACTCTGGCTTTCAGAGAAGCCACAAGCTGGAAACTTGCGAATTGCAAGGGCAGAAGGAGAGAGAACTCTGGAGAGTCTTGCTATGGCACTTACATGCTTTATCCAGAAAGCTGCACGTGTCACTGTGCTTGGTACTGATTGGCTACTGCTAGACCCACGGTCCCTCCCAATCACAGGGGAGACAGGAAGTGCAACGATATCATGTGCCTGGAAGCAGAGATCATAAATATTTGGTAAACTGCACTAACAACAATTCTTGGGGATTGACTGGGGGATTTGGCACTTACTAATAATGACTTTGACTCTGAGCAAGTGCTGTAACTGCTGAACTGCTTTACGCCTCATCTTCCTCTTTTGTAAGAGAGGAGAATCCTTTATTCTTTGATAATTTCTAGAAAACAATTATTGACTATATAAGTCATCTAACAGATCTAATCTGCTGTAACTCTTTGTTCTTGAATAGTGTGATGAGTGTGTTTGATATCCCTCATAAGAATGCAAGCTTGTTCTGTTGAATTGAGCTCCTTTAACATTTAAGGAGTATTAGATGGAAACCAATTTAGTTTGGCAGCGCTAGGCAAATGAAATTTGACTCTATGATCTTCTTCATTAAGGAAAGAAAGAAAAATTAGAAGGGGCATGAGTTGAATCCTCAGGGCTGTTAGAAACTTATCTTTTTGTCTCAGAAAAAAATAGTCTCACAAATATCTCATAAAATGTCCCTTAAAATTCAATTTTTGAAAGAGTTATTCATTGAGTTCATTCTTCTCAATGAGGTAATTATGTATAAGTCAATGAATGATGTTGGGCTCTATGGATTTGGTAATCGTGTTCCAGTTTCTGCTCAGTCATTTTTAATCGACACCTTCGTTGCATCTGTTGCTAAAGAACAGATTTATGCATTGTTTGTCATCAGATCAATGAGCATTACAAGCAATCAGGCTAAAGAGTTACAAAGGCCCACATTATTTTTCCTTAGGCATAAAACAGTCAGTCGGCTTCAAGTCAGAGCTGAGTAAATTATTCATTCTAATGTTGTTGATCTAGGCCCACCTAAAGAGATGGCCTTGATGACCTACAATAAAACTGGTATGACTAAATATTTCTCTCATCTCAAATCTTCCTGCAGTTTTTAGGCTTTTGTGTACCATGAGCTCAATAATCTGTATGCATCAAAAGAATAGGCTGGACCATAAATAGCAGTCATTAATTGAAGGTGCTTTACACCTAGTTTGCAATTTCTCATCTCCATAATTTAGAAAATGTGTATGTTTAAATCAGATGTGACGTTTTATTGCAATTTATAGGACTATTTAATATTGAGCTTTAAAATTTTAAATATATTGTAATACTTTCTGGACTAACACTTGTCTTGCCATCTTTGAGCCGCATATTAACATATTTTCAGCTGCAGGTAAAATTAGTCTATGCCAATATTAGTGTATTTTGGATGACGTCTAATTAATCATAGCTCTTAGACCAAGATGGCTGTGACCTGGTTATTTATTGAAATGTTGACCCAATACGGACAATTGGGCAAAAGTCTTATGGTTTTTTTCTTTCCTGCAGTCAGAATTAAATCAATGATCCCAGAAGAAAGGAACCACCACAGTGTTGCGGAAAACAGGAATTGTGAGAAGTTATGGGATCAATTTTAACTTGATTTACTCACAGCCTCCTTAAGCACTCTTTATAAGGAACTCACAACTATATTTTGTTTCCCAAACTCCTCAGACTATTATGTCTTTGCTATGTGGTGTCCCCTGCTAAGCATGACTGCCTCTGTTTCCTCTTCTAACTCTGAGTCATCAAAGTTGCAAAACTCAACTCCAGCAATATGCCTTCTAAAGTGTTTTCTCCAAATTTATTTCAACTTCCCAGTTCTGTGTTTCCATTAGATGGCTTAATAGTCAGCACCTGTCAACCATTTATGTGTCTGTTTGCTCTACTAGAATGCTAGCTTCTGGACCAAAGATCTTATGAATTATTTAAATATTGGCTGGACATGGTGGCTCACGCCTGTAATCCCAGAATTTTGGGAGGCCTAAGGGGGCAGATCACTTGAGGCCAGGAGTTCGAGATCAGCCTGGCCAACAGAGTGAAACCCTGTCTCTACTAAAAATACAAAAATTAGCCAGGTGTGGTGGCGCATGCCTGTAATCCCAGCTACTTGGGAAGTTGAGGCAGAAGGATTACTTGAACCCAGGAGGTGGAGGTTTCAGTGAGCTGAGATGGTGCCACTGCACTGTAACTTCAGCTACAGAGGAAGTCTCTGTCCCCCTTCCCCACTTAAAAAAAACCTAAAAACCAAAAAATGAATCTTTATGACCAGTTCTTTGGCATGGCATACACTTAATAAATGTCTGTTGAATGAATGAATATTTGTTGAGTGAATGGGTGAATATCATAGAACCATGACTTGACCTAACTGCTGTATTTATTGGAAATATTAATTGATAGCATGTATGGAATACTGTGTGCCAGGCACTGTTCTTTGCATGTTGTAACTCACTGATGGTGTGTAAAAGTCCTGAGAAATACTGTTATTATCCCACTTCACAGCTGAGGAAACTGAGACAGTAGAAGAGAAAGTAACTTGCCTAATGTCACTCATCCAGTAAGAAGAGGAACCCAGCATTGAAATCCGGACAGTCTAGCTCCAAAACAAATAAACAATACCACCATACTTTTACCTTTCATCCTATAAATTTCTAATAGCCAATGAAGAAAACAAATTGAAAACAAAATTCCTCCTTCCTGCTGTTGCTTATTCCTAATGGCTGTTCTTTTTAGCTCATGTAAAAAATAAAGTAGTAGCATGTTTCAGTATTTAATGTAGCTTTAGTAATTTCAGCTCGTAAATTTGCTTTGGAAGCCTGAGTGTTTAAATATTAATCAAAGAGATGAAACCTTCCAAGCAACTGTTGTCGGAGAAAGATCAACATTAGTTAGATTTTTACTTACTGACAAGTTAAAAATAAGATTATGGTAGCTTTCTTACCTCCTGAAAATCTGTTGGTCTTTAAGCCCCTTGTGAGATCCAAAAGAAACATTTTGCACTAAACTTTAAAGCAGAGATATATAAAAATCAGTAAATAAATGAAAAAGTGATTAAATTATTTATTAACGATTTACCAAAAAATAATCCTTTAACTATGTAATCCTATAATTGTTTTCAAAGACAAATGATTTCCCCCATGTTTAGATGAATATACTTAATGAATGCTACTCAGTATAATGATCTTCCTAAAAATGCCCCTTTTGTTTCCTTTTCTGAGACTTCTAATATATTAAAAAATAAATAATGCCAAAAGGCTTTTATTAAATTGTGAAAAATTTAAAATTTCCACACTTGTTAAAGAAATACTTTTAAGCACACACATGTGCAGTTATTTGCTTGTGTTTTTCCCCTGATAGTAACAGGATTTATAAAGATGTTATTTTGTAGCTCATTTCGCTAGTTACAACATTTGGGGCATTTGGGATCAGTTACTTAAACTGTCCCTGATTCCTTTTCTTCTATACAAAATAGAGGTAACAATATGACTTACTTTAAGAAATTAAAATACCTAGAACAGTGCTCATGGAAAGTTTAATAAATTGCGATTATTGTTATTACTGGCATTGAGCAACGTGGTTTCATAAAAGAACAAGCATTTAAAAACTGACAAACATTGGCCGGGCAGGGTGACTCATGCCTGTAATCCCAGCACTTTGGGAGGCCGAGGCGGATGGATCACGAGGTCAGGAGATGGAGACCATCCTGGCTAACACGGTGAAACCCCGTCTCTACTAAAAATACAAAAAAATTAGCTAGACGTGGTGGCCGTGGTGGTGGACGCCTGTAGTCCCAGCTACTCGGGAGGCTGAGGCAGGAGAATAGCATGAACCCAGGAGGCGGAGCTTGCAGTGAGCCAAGATTGCACCGCTGCACACCAGCCTGGGTGACAGAACTCCAGCCTGGGTGACAGAGCGAGATTCCGTCTCAAAAAAAAAAAAAAAAAAAGGACAAATATCATTTAATATGTCAGCTCATCTTCTGTGACCACAGCTATATGTTAGTGTGCTCTGGTCACCACAAGAGAATACCACAGACTGGATGGCTTAAGCAACAGAAATTTATTTTCTCGCAGTTCTGGAGGCTGGAAGTCAAAGATCAAGGTGCCAGCAGCATTGGTTTCTAGTGAGGCCTCTCTTCCTGGCTTGCAAATGACCACCTTCCCACTGTCTTTACACAAGCTTTCCTCTGTGTAAGTGCATTCCTAGTGTCTCTTCCTCTTCTTATGTTAATATTAACATAAGTTCTATTGGATTAAGGCCCTATCTTTATGACCTCATTTGACCTAAATTATCTTCTTTTAGACCTTATCTCCAAATATAGTCACATTGGGGCTTAGGAGTTTGACATATGAATATTGGGGGGCACTATAGGGTCCATAACAAGGTAGAACATCATTTGGGGATATCTTCAATATATGAATTTGAAGTTCTTTATATAAAGCCTAAGTCAAAATCCACCCCCCACCCTCCCTTCCCAGTAGAAGGTTTAAAGAGGTCATCTGATTCCCATTTTAAATGAATGACTTCGGCTCCTGTTTGGAATTCCACTCATTAATGTGCTTTTCTTTCTCCAGTCCTGTATTAACATATATTTCCATGGGGTTTTCCATTACTTTTATTTTGTTTCTTAGAGGACTGGTGGGGAGCTTGATTACTACTTGATGCCAGGAAATAAGAGATTCAGAAATGGAATAAATAGGGAACAGTGGAACATTTGTCTGGGCATGCCATCAGCCTCAAGCATGTTAAGAATGTTGCTGGAATAGCTTTGCCATCAGAGGAATGGTTCTAGCACCACACATCAGTCCTTCACTTGGGGAAGCGTGACATTCCTAAGGTTTTAAAAATAACAGAACGATAGAATAGGCTCTCATTGCAACAAACTGAATCTCACCCACAATTATAATAAATATGATTTGGAGAATGATGACATTTTAAATTGAGACCAAAGTGTCTCCAACCAGAAAGCAGTAATGACTAATTTCGCATTGTGCAGAATAACTCATTTGTTGGGGAAACCTAACTCCTATGCTTAGATTCTCATTGTTCTTTTTATGATAACTGCCCAACGTCTCTGTTTAGTTATGATGTCAGTTTGATATACTATGTAGTATGAACAACTCATCACATGAAACAAACAGCGAGCTAATTTTCTACAAGTGTGCAAGTAAATACTGAATTACGGTTAACCCTTAGAGCAATGCACTTGAGAAAACTTCCACTTTCCTTTTACAGTCTGCCAATCTTTAAAACAATTTCCACCATCCCACGTGTTTGTGTAAAACCTCAAAGGGAACTATTATTTTATTTTATTTAATATGGCTGGCAATTCTATTTTTAAGTACTATTATGAACTGGATAAGCTAAGTAATCTACAGGCCTTAATGGTATCTTACAGCCACTAGATCTTTAGGTAGATTCAATAAAACATTAATTGTTACCTATAGGAAGCCCTTGGTTGGCTATGTTTTCATAAGTCGTAAAGAGGCAGATCATCTGAGGCCAGGAGTTCGAGACCAGCCTGGCTAACATGGTGAAACTCCATCTCTACTGAAAAAATGAAAAAAAAAAAACACCAAAAATTAGCCAAGCGTGGTGGCATACATCTGTAATTCCAGCTACTTGGGAGGCTGAGGCAGGAGAATCACTTGAACCTGGGGAGTGGAGGTTGCAGTGAGCCGAGATTGCGCCATTGCACTCCAGCCTGGGTGACAAGAGTGAAACTCTGTTCCCCCCGCCCAAAAAGAAGCTCTCTTAAAACAATACCTTTTGGCCCACATTATAAAAACAAAGTAGCAATATCCGAAATGAAGATGGTAGTAACAGATAAAAGTATCCTTGCATAGAAATCTAACTCATACGAATACGTGGCTTGACCAGTATTATTGGTAGATGGTTTTTAACAATTCTTACAGCCTGGATCTTCAAAATATGGGTCCTCTAATTTTCTTTCTTATTCCAGATCTGACAGACCCAAATAAGTAGCAGACAAGTAATGCTAGAAAAAACATCAGCCAGCACATTTCTGGCAGCTGGGTTTTATGGCCAGGCCCTGGGGAAAGTGAACCTACATTTGTCTCCAAGAAAAGATGAGTAGGCCATAGTGGGAGAAACTGTGCATGAGAAAATCAGGGCAAATGTTAGTGCGATTCTGGCTATGTGTGGCTTGGTCTCTCACGGTGGAGTCTTAGTTTTTCTCTTTGGCTCACAGTTAAATGACAACTCTTTCAGGGAAAAACTCTCTCACACTACATTTTCCCTCTGCTTTCACACCACCACAACAATCATCAACAGAGAAGCCTTCTATGACCAAAGGTGTGGGGGTTTCTGCCCATACACCAAGCAGCAGGTCCTCTAATTCAGTTCCGTAGGGTAGACACTATCCACCCAGAGATGGTGTCAGATCCCACAGATTGAGGACTCAGTCCCACAGGACCACCCCCTTCCTTCCTCTCAGTCACCAGTCCCGGCCTCCAGAAATCCTGACCAACTGGCTTCAAGTTGGGATTCCCACGACCCCTTCTTTGAGTTCAGTTAATTGAGTTCCATTAACTGGCTAGAGCAGCTCACAGAATTCAGGGAAACACTTCCTTGTGTTTACCCATTATTGCAAAGGCTATTTTAAAGGATACAAATAAACAGCCAGATGATGAGACGCGTATGGTGAGGACTGGAAGGGTCCCAAGTGCAGGAGCTTCTGTCCCCGTGGACTTGGGGCGTGCCACCCTCCGGGCATGCAGATGAGTCAGTTCTTCACCTTTCTGATGGCCGCCACGTGTTCAGCTTGCCAGAAGCTCCCAGAACCCTGTTCTTTGGACCTTTTATGGAGACTTCGCTGGTTGTGTATCACTGAAGCATGAATGATCATGTGGAAATATAACTGGACACAAAGCATAGGATCTAAATCCAGCAAGACTTGTCTGTTCAGATTCTTCTTAGCCTGTCTGTGCAGTGTACTCTTCCCCAGGATATGCAGCAGGACCCTCTCTGGAATGAGGTCTTATGATCCACAATCAGATGAGAATCTTGCCTTGGGCATGTGAAAGGAGGACAAGAGAAAGTCAGAGAGAAACGTTGTGCTTCTGAAACCTAAAGTACACCCAACGTTGCAACAAGACAATAACAACGGAAAATGGAAAATGGGAGTTATGAGCTAGGAACTGTGAATAAAAACCTATATGTACATATATGATCATGATTTTCACACAAGAAACCCAGCAGTGACTATACACTTTTGTGGTTGTTTCTGAGCTTTTTGGTCTCCGGTACCTTCCACCTCCTCTGTGTAATAACTGGGTCTGTGTTCCAGCCTCAACCTTAAAGTTAACTTCTCCAAGAAATCATTCACCTTCCCAGCATTTGAAATCACTGTTTTATGACACAATAGATCGAAAATAATACATATACTATATGATAATCATTGGGGGGGGGGGTGTGGAAAAAGAAGGCTGACCAAACAGGGAGATTGTCTGGCTTTGAAAAGCTATCACGAGTTGGCAATTGTTAGAGAGTGACTCAGCTGTCTGGCTTTATCTACCTTTCAGACAGATTTAGGTGAGCTGGAGACAGATTCAACAGTAAGGCTTATTCACAAGTAGGCATGCCTGGATCAGCCAAGTCTCATCAGCATACAGGAAGGGCAAATATCCATGATTGCATTAGGCAAATCCTACCTTTTCTCTGTTGAGATGCCATCAGTTTAAACTTTCTAAGCTAAGAGCTGTCTAATTATATTTAAGCATATATTTCTACGTATTTCTTCACACATTCATTATGTTTTTAGTTTATTCATTTACTAAATGTTTGCAGTGTAATGGTGTCAAATGCATTTAATGATTTAAGAACATTTATACTCATGTTGCAGAGGAGATTGAGGCTTAGAAAGGTTAGATGACTTTCTCCAAGTCATATTGCTGATTTGTGCGAGAGAAGAGACCAGAGTTAATACTTCTTTGTACATTTCCCACTAAATTCTTACTTAGTTGTCTTTTTTCATTCAGATTTTATATAATTCCAAAATACTTAAGAGTATTGAGTGCATTGTGTATACGAGGTTCCATTCATACAGGTCCAGTTTCTGAGGCTGAGAAGAACACACACAGAGAATAGCAAGGAAGAGGAACGGAAGCTGGCGGGCTCTTTGATGACTTCCCTGTGTCATGAGCCCATCGTGGGGACATGTACCTCCACTTTCTTGTCATGCAAGACAGTCACATATCCTTATTGTTTATTTAAATTAATGGTTTGTCACTCTTTTATTTGCAACAAAAAGTTTTTAACTACTAGACTAAAATAATAAAGATAGTGCAATGACGAAGTAAAATAAAAGGGTTTTTTTTTTAAGCCTTCAACTTAAACAAATTTGCAAAAACACAACCCCATTAAAAAGTGGGCAAAGGACATCAACAGACACTTCTCAAAAGAAGACACACATGTGGCCAACAAACATATGAAAAAAAGCTCAACATCGCTGACCATTACAGAAATGCAAATCAAAACCGCAATGAAATATCATCCCATGCCAGCCAGAATAGCTATTATTAAAAAGTTAAAAAACAACAGATACTGGTGAGGTTGTGGAGAAAAAAGAACACTTTTACATTGTTAGTAGGAGTGTAGGAGTTCAATCATTGTAGGAGACAGTGGGTGATTTCTCAAATACCTAAAGGCAGAAATACCATTTGACCCAGCAATCCTATTACTGGATATACACCCAAAAGAATATAAATCATTCTGTTATAAAGATACATGCACTTATATATTCATTGCAGCACTATTCACAATAGCAAAGGCGTGGAATCAACTTACGTGCCCGTCAGTGATAGATTGGACAAAGAAAATGTGGTCCATATACAACACGGAACACTATGCAGTTATAAAAAGGAATGAGGTCATGTCCTTTGCAGGAACATCAGTGGAATTGCAAGCCATTATCCTCAGCAAACCAATGCAGGAACAGCACACCAAACACCGCATGTTCTCACTTATAAGTAAGTGGGAGCTGAATGATAAGAACACATGGATGCAGGGAGGGGAACAACACACAGTGGGGGCAGAGAGGTTGCAGGGAGGGACAGCATTAGGAAGAATAGCTAATGGATGCTGGGCTAAATACCTAGGTGATGGGATGCTCTGTGTAGCAAGCCACCGTGGCACACATTTACTTATGCCACAAACCACATCCTGCACATGTACCCTTGAACTTGAAGAGAAATAAAGCCTTAAAAAAAGCCCATGCTGAACATATTTGAGTTTGTAAGAGTCATGTGTGAAGAGGCTGTTTTGAATTTATACAATGTGGCTCACTACCAAAAATGCTAGGAAACGCATTATAAAATTATTCACTTTATATCACAATGTCAAGTACAGGTACTTTCTTTTTAAAAAGAAAATATATATACTTTACGTTCTAGGGTACATGTGCACAACGTGCAGGTATACCTGTGCCATATTGGTTTACTGCACCCATCAACTCGTCATTTACATTAGGCATTTCTCCTAATGCTATCCCTCCCTCAGGCCCCCATCCCTCAACAGGCCCCAGTGTGTGATGTTCCTTGCCTCGTGTCCATGTATTCTCATTGTTCAACTCTCACCTATGAGTGAGAACATGCGGTGCTTGGTTTTCTGAAGTACAGGTACTTTCAAAACTGTTGTACCAGGATGATGGTGTATGATGGTGGACGATGGTGGACGGGTCATGGACTGCAGATGCTTTCCATGAGAGCATGTAATTCAGACTGGGCCTGGGAGAGCAGCATATGATATAAATGGCTAGGTTTCTAAAATCCCAGTATGAGAGAAGTGTGCAAGATGAAATCTGATTGCATTTTCCATATCAGGAACACCTTTGTAGACACCTGATTTCAAGGATTCATAAATATTAGGCCTGTTTCACAAAGAGTTGTTATAGGGCAAAATAAAATGTGACAGTGTGTATCATTACTCTGTAATGATCGGTGATGTTGATCCTTTTTTCAGATGCTTCTTGGCTGCATGTATATCTTCTTTTGAGAAGGGTCTGTTCATATCCTATTGCCACTAATGAGAGGTAACATTTGTGGCATTTACTATTTTCCATGCACTATTCAAACTGCTTTTCATGTCTTTCCCTAGTAGAGCCTCATGCCCTGGTTAGAGAGAATACTTATAATCCCTCTCTTTATATACGAAGAACCTGTAGCTTGGTGTTGCTTGGTGTAGTGAAATAACTGGTGTAATACCATTAAACTAGTAAGTAGAAGAACCAGGATTTGAACATAAACAGGGTTACAATCTCTACGCCCTACTGTCAATTGCAATAAAGCTATACGCATTTTATATTACTTGCACACCAAATAGATCATTTCCCTGAGTGCTGGTTGTCTGCTTTCATGTACTGTTGCCATACCTTGAAGACGTGAAGTTTCTTATCCTTGAAAGAAGAGAAAAGTCACCTTAATTGTGATTGGGATGAGAGACGGGGTGAAAGTAGGAACCTTGTATAGAATAGCTGAGGTTTTGCTTCAGTCTCTTTGCTATATGGTATCATGGGCACATGTGCAAGCTTGAGTTAAAGGGAAAAGGAATTCAGTGGAGAAATTGAAGTAGTCCTTTTCCTTGTCAGTGGGCATTATCACCCATTAATATTTGGTCATGTGGGAAGTAGAACAAATGAAATCTTTAGAATCAGATAAATCTGAGTAAATTCTATTCCACCATTTTTCTGACTAAGTCTTGGTTTCCCTATGTTCAAAAATATGAGCAATGCCTACGTCATAATGTCATTGAGGGGAGTTGCATATGTTTGTAATTGCGCATTTATCAAGCAAAATGCTTTGCACAGAGGTGAAACAACAAACAATAGTTATAGCTATTATATATATGATTATATAATAGTTATAATAATACAATTGTTTTCTATTAGCAGCTATTACTACCTTGCTAACTACTAGTTTATTTTCTCATTTTGTCTTTCTAATCTCGCCTGGCTGCTCTGGCTCTTAATGACCTCTCTAGGAGTTGAAGTATTTTTCTTTTCTTCATTTTCAACTGAGAAGATTTATTAACTGTATCATTATGGTTTGAATTAAAAAATATTTTAATCAAAGTGCTTCTAAAGTCAACCAATTCATATTTCTAGCATGCTCCTATTCCTTCTTTGATATTACCACCTTTTCTTAAAATGTGGCTAAGAGAAAAGGCTATGATGTTCATATAAGCTGCGGCACATAGTCCCTATCAAGGGAAACCTCCTCTGTCTTTTCTGCTTGTTACAGGTGATTTAGAGAACTCCTAAGTAGGATAGTGTGGTTTTAAAATGACGTGCTTGACCAGGTGTGGTGGCTCATGCCTGTAATCCCAGCACTTTGGGAGGCTGAGGCGGGTGGATCATGAGGTCAGGAGTTCAAGACCAGCCTGACTAACATGGTGAAACCCTGTCTATACTAAAAATACAAAAATTAACTGGGTGTGGTGGCGCGTGCCTGTAATCCCAGCCACTCAGGAGGCATAGGCAGGAGAATTGCTTGAACCTGGGAGGTGGAGGTTGCAGTGAGCCCAGATTGCATCACTGCACTCCAGCCTGGGTGACAGAGACTCCGTCTCAACAACAACAATAACAACAAAATCATGTACTTGTAGACAAAGACTAGACCAAAGAATGGCTTAAGGAAACTTCTATCTTAAAATTTGTGGTTATATTCAATTTGGATAACTCTATTCATGTTTCACGATGGCTTCCATCTCACTAGATATGTTTGGACAATTAAATAACACATATGTAGCACCCAGCATATAGTAAATATGTAGTCAAAAACCTAGCATATAGTAAATGCTATTAATTGCTAGCCATTACCAGTATCGTTTACTCTGTTGTGGAACTACAAGTACAGCTTTGCAAACGGTAATGGTAAATGACAGGCAAATTAATACAGGTTGTTTTCCTTCTGCACAGTTATTAAGCGGTTGCCTTTCTCATCTTTAAACCCTCCTACTATGTTTTATTTTGTATTCTGGAGAAGACCACACTTCTTTGCCAGCAATCTTCTGTTAGGCTCTGACAATAGTCAGACTTAAAAGGAGACTGGAAGGCAGGAGGAGGCATGGACCTCCTTCAGAGGAGTCTCACGGCTCTTCAAGTAGAGGGCACCTTCCCCAGTAACAGGGAGTGAGTGCTTTCTGCTCTTATCTGCTGTCCTTATTGGGGTCATCCTTGAAATAGCTCTTCTCACTGACGTCAAAAGTAGATTCCAAAAGCTGCAATTGCTCCCCATTTATAGTTTATCCACATGCTAGAAATAGCCTCTTAAAGCCTCCTCAACTTTATTAAAGCCAGCTAATCTGGGTCCTAACTCCATGGGGTCCCTTTTTTGAACCCCTGATGTGTTAGTACCAACTAGCAGGGACCCCGCCACCAGAATTCTAGGTTCAGGCTCTGCAAGACTCTTCTCTAAACTTCTAAATTTTAATAATACCTCCCTCATCCCATTATTCATGAACCCTAAGGGAGATGGTTGTTCCTTCCAGTAATTACCTATGTGAATCCACAGTGCCCCTCTTGTGTCTTTCGCTTCTGTAATACTTGTTTGTCCATGCTTTATAACAACTTTTTCCGTTAAAATAACTAGTGGATTTTTTTTCCCCTGACAAGACCCAGACTAATAAGTGATCCTACGTTCTGCTCAGGGGATAGCAAATATTGCAAACCTAGGAAAGCCTTTTTTATTATTTTTTTTTTTTATTTTTGAGAAGGAGTCTTGCTCTGTCACCCAGGCTGGAGTGCAGTGGTGTGATCTTGGCTCACTGCAACCTCCAC
The DNA here is from genome assembly GCF_000951045.1 of Mandrillus leucophaeus. Classification (NCBI taxonomy): domain Eukaryota; kingdom Metazoa; phylum Chordata; class Mammalia; order Primates; family Cercopithecidae; genus Mandrillus; species Mandrillus leucophaeus. The sequence goes on along the minus strand of NW_012109808.1, from coordinate 6,681,967 downwards.
CTCCCTGGTTCAAGCAATTCTCCTGCCTTAGCATCCCGAGTACCTGGGATTACAGGTGCGTGCCACCATGCCTGGCTAATTTTTTGGATTTTTAGTAGAGACGGGGTTTCACCGTGTTAGCCAGGATGGTTTTGATCTTGATCTCCTGACCTCATGATCTGGAAAGCCTTTTGTTATGTGTAAACTAATCTCAAACGGTGGATTTAAGATTATAGAATATTAGAGTAATTAAAAGTTAGAGCTATCTTTCTAATAATTGTGGTTGTGCACATTCTCTTCTCAAGATCTATATTGACATACGTGCGTGTGTATACATACATCTTAAGATTACATTGACATATGTGTGTGTGTATACATGTATCTTAAGATTACGTATTATCTATCACTTGGAACCCTGTGATTTGAAGGAAAATTCTCTCAGGTTACAGTGCCCAAGAATATTCTTGGATTGGAGGAAGGTTTATGCTCTTTAACTTAAAATGTCAAGAAAATTAAAATGAAGGATTTTATTTTTCCTGCAAAATATTTGACTTAAACTTTATCATGTAACTTTGAATATGTAGATTGTTAGTGACTTGGGGGCCTTCCTGTTTTTAACTTTTATTTGCATATATATATATATGTAACTGTGTGTATATATTAACTGTGTGTACATATGTGTGTGTATATATATCTGTATAGTACATATATGAGTGTGTATATATATAGTCATGCTTGAATAGCTTACTTACAGAAGTATTCAGAAAACTACAGATGAATCTCTCAAGATGAGCCAACTGTAAGAGATATTGATTTTTTCTATGTCATGGGTAAAAATAATTTAGGGATAGGCTGGGTCTTTCCACTTCATTTGATCTGTTGAAATATGAATTGAATCTGATAATATTTGAAAAATGTTTAAAACTAAATTTAGTGGAAAGTATCAAGGTTTATTAAAGGAAATGAAAACACTAATATTAATCACTTTAGTTAAGAAAACATGTTTGTGCTCAAGTGGGCACTAACTGGGTTATAATTGTAATGGAAAACAGAAATTTCTTCTTCTGTGATATATCTCAGTTTTAATTTAGAGCAGAGCCAAACAAAATTAATTACTACTACTTGGCAGTATATGCAAAGCCACATTCTATGCTTTCGATAGATACAATAAAGAATTACTATTACTTGTCTCCTTCCTGAGTACCTTCTTAAAATGTTTGAGTTTACTAGTCAAATTCATGGTATAGCTCCCCAAACCATTGATCAATTTACTAAACGTATTAGTGTACTTGTATGTTTCCTAGTATAGAGAATTCACTGAGGTGCATTGCCTTATTCTTTTTGTATTGGTTAGATGTTTCTAAAAGAAGCAGCATGTTCAAGTAGAAAGTTAGGTTTAAGTCACTAATATGGTTTAACTCTGTCTCCACCCAAATGTCATCCTGAACTGTAATATGAATTGTAATCTCCTGATGTTGAGGGAGGGACCTGGTGGGAGATGATTGGATCCCCATGGTGTTCTTGTGACAATCAGTGAATTCTCATGACATTTGATGGTTTTATAAATGGCACTTTCCCCTGCCCTTTCTCCTGCAGGCTTGTGAAGAAGGCATATATTTCTCCTTTGCCTTCTGTCATGATTATAAGTTTCCTGAGGCCTCCCAGCCATGCAGAACTGTGAGCTGTGAGTCAATTAAACCTCTTTTCTTTACAAACTACCCAGTCTCAAGTATTTCTTTATGACAGTGGGAAAACAGGCTAATACAGTCACATTTCCCCCAAAAGAAAGTGTATAACAGAATTATTATGGGTTTTAAATAACACAATTTTCTAGAGTATAATCTCCATGAGGACAGAAATTTTTGCCTGTGCTCTATTCCAACAGCATAGAACAGTGCCCGGAACATAATAGGTGGTCAATAAATAGTTATGGGCTGGGCACAGTGGCTCACGCCTGTAATCCCAGCACTTTGGGAGGCCAAGGCAAGCAGATTACTTGAGGTCAGGAGTTCAACATCAGCCTGGCCAACATGGCAAAACCCTGTCTCTACTAAAAATACAAAAATCAGCTGGGCATATTGGTGCACGCTTGTAATCCCAGCTACTTGGGAGGCTGATGCATGAGAATCACTTGAACCCGGGAGGTGGAGGTTGCAGGGAGCTGAGATGGCGCCACTGCACTCCAGCCTGGGCAACAGCATGAGACTCTGTCTCAAAAAATTAAAAAAAAAACATAATAAATAAATACATAAATATGGAGTGAATGAATAATAGTTTTAAAACCACATTGTAAACTGCAAAGCTCTGTGAAAGTATTATTGCTCGCTGGTATGGTTTGGCTCTGTGTCCTCACCCAAATCTCACCTTGTAGCTCCCATAATTCCCATATGTTGTGAGAGTGACCCAGGGGAAGATGATTGAACCATGGGGTTGGGTCTTTCCCATGCTGTCCTCATGATAAGTGAATGGGTCTCATGAGATCTGATGTTTTTAAAAATGGGAACTTCTCTGAACAAGCTCTCTCTTTGCCTGCTGCCATCCATGTAAGATGTGATTTGCTCCTCCTCACCTTCTGCCATGATTGTGAGGTCTCTCTAGCCATGTGGAACTGTAAGTCCAATAAACCTCTTTCTTTTGTAAATTGCCCAGTCCGGGGTATGTTTTTATCAGCAGTGTGAAAACGGACTAAACATTCACTAATATACTTTGATGTCAAACGCGTTGTCAAATGTTATTGAAACTCACTCAATAGATAATTCCTGCCCCTTATTATAAAATAAATCCCACCTTGGATTTATTTGGTTTTGTGTCCTGCTTGGATATAAGCATTTTGCTACAAAGAAGAATTTGTTTAGGTACAGAAGCAGTGCTTTCCCAAACTAAATCATATTGAAGTACAAAAAGGTAGTAGTGTATATGTATGTTTGTATCTCTGTGTATCTAAGTCTCTCATTTGTGAGTGTATCTTTGAGTATGTGTTACTGCTACTTTGATCTTTAGTCTCTCACAGATATGTGAGATGCTAGTTTGTGAGACTCTTATAGGACTTTACTTTGCCAAATCTTAATTCAGCACTTTCCAAGACCACCTATCATAGAAAGTTTAAAACAGAGAAGGGAAAAGGGGAAAGAGAACAAAACTGAAAAAGATTTGTGCATTAGGTGGAACTGCTTTATATAAATCTTGAGATAATAAAACAAATAACAAGATGAATTCACTTAGTCTTCTGTTTTTATGGCTTGCTGTGAACTGAGTTTTCCATCTTCTCAAATTCCTATATGAGACACACGTGTTTGTGGGAACACCAAACTACTCCAGAGTCTATGAATCCTCCTTTGTACTTTTTGCAAAGGCTGTATATTTTCTAACTCTATGAGTGGGAGTCACTTCTTTCCTTAGTCAATTTCATTCTATATAACTCTATCTAGAAGCCCAATATACTACTTTGCAGGCAGCTATGAGCAACATCCTTGTGATCCCTGTGGATATAATGGATGTATATTTTCCTTCTTTTTTTACTATTATTTTTAAAACCATCTCTCCTTGTGAATCAGCACTCTTGGTCATGCTCTTTCAACAAGCTTATGACTACCACGTGGTCAGCTTTAATAATGAGGTTTAAAGATAACTTAAAGAGGAGAATGTTTGTTTCTCTGCCTGAAATAAAGAAAAGGGTCTGCAAACTGACTAGGATTGCTCACTAGACCTATTGTTGTGAGGGTTCGTTTTGCTCCACAAAAGAGAAACACATTTAAACTAGTTCAAGTCAAGTAAAGGAAGCAAGTGAAAGGAAAACGGGGAACATCATAGAATCCACAAGCAGGAAGTACAGGCAGTAGTACTCTTGAGTCTGGAGAATTAATGATCAAGCAATTTTCATTCATTCTCTTGCTCTCTTTCTTCCCTTCCACCTCATTCTTTTCTTGCTTTCTTTTCTCTTTCTTTTTTCCTTCAACAAGCATTTATTGAAATTTCTATCACCTCTTTAAGGAGCAAGGGAAACACCAGTGAACAAAACAAACTAAAGCATTCCTTCTCTATGGATTCTATAATTTTGCGTGTGTGTGTGTGTGTGTGTGTGAGTGAATGTATGGAAATAGTACATAAACAAACACAATATATGATATACTATGTCATAATACATCATATGTTGGTTACTGATAGAATTTGGAGAAAAATAAGACAAGGATGGGGATCCAGGGAGCAAATGCAGTTGCAGTTAAGGAGCCAATAATTCAGTCTCTCACTTCTATTTTTCAGTCATGATTTCCGCAGCTCTTAGCATTTGCTTTCTCTTGATCCGTGTCACTCTTCCTACTTCCTCTCCTCAACTCCAGCTGTGTCCATGTGTTCTGTGGACTCATCTTGTGTCCACTTGGTCGAATTTCACATGGTCTTTTAACTCGAGTGCCCACCATTAACTACAGTATAACTTTGGATTCTCTTAGTACCAATCCCTAAGAGGCTCTTAGGGCTTCAGCTGGACTCTGTTTAGACAAAACCCTTCCTAGAATGGCATAGGTCCATAACATACTGTTGAACCAATGGATGAAATCTCTTAGTTACATATTTTGACTCCATTGTGTGGATTTACCTACTGAGTCTTGAGGACCTCAGTATATAGTATAGTTGGCTGTCTGTATTCATGGATTCTTCATCCGTGGACACAACCAACTGCAGATAGAAAATGTATTTCTTGAAAATTGTGTCTGTACTAAAAATGTACAGACCTTTTTTAAAACATCAAAACTCAGTTTTTTTAAAAGATCAAAACTCGGTTTTTTAAACTTTTAAAATATAATCTCAAAATACTATAGAGACAATTTTTATGGAAGAAAATTTTAATTTTTGTTTGAAAGTCTGAAGTTTTGAATATTAAAAACCATGGGCTTGATGACACAAGTTTTAAGTAGCAGACTGGAGGTAAACTTTCTCCCTTTGTTTTCCCAATTACAGAAGAGGCACTATGCATCTGGGTTGGGAGAAAAGAGGAGCGTCATCAAGGAGAGCAGTTGAGTGAAATGGTTTTGGGGGTATCTGAGAAAGGGCTGCAAGCTCTGCTACATCTTCCCTCTCTGGACTGCATCCCAGATTGATGGTTGGGACCTAGAGTTAACCAATCATTTATGGGTCAGGGCCTTACTTTCTTGGATGGAAATTGGGAGGCAAAAGCCTGTTAGACTCCACTGCCTTCATCTCCTGTCCTGCCTGAGTGATATGGCAGCTACAAGTAGAAAGTGTGGTCTGTTCAATCTAGGAAGACTGAATAGTCCTATAATGGTCTTCAAATTTCCATTCCCCAGACTTGAAACCAGAAAGTGGAACAGAAGAGCATCCAGAAGTTTCTTATGGTTTCCACCATGCTGAGGGATGTGAAAGTGGCTGAGAAATGGCCACAGGAGCTAAAAATACTTCATGGTAGTGATGCTAGTGACCCAGGGTTACCTCTGAAATGTCAACCAGTGATACCACAGGAAATTAGATGCTTGGCTGGGGCAAGACGAGAGGTGCTAAGACAGGAAACCCAACAGGGTGGTACATACCTTAGTAGATGAAGGATTATACAGGTGGGACTGGGCCAGGACCTGGACACTGAAAAATTCATGGAATTTGAATCAATACAAGGAAATAGGAGCAAGAGCAAAATCTGGAACTGAATGAGTTTACCAAGAACTGACTTCAGGTTAGGATTTTTGATAAGAGAAACAGTGACAATTCCAGGACAGAGATCAAGTAATAAAGCTACATTCTTGGCACATCTGAGCTTGTGACCTGGGAGGTTCATGCCCAACACACAGGTCTAATGCTACACCAGCTTCACTTTACAAATAAAGCTTTTGCTATCGTTTTATCTAGGGTGATTCATCATATTTATCTTACAAATGGTACACGTTTGACAATCTCCAGCATATGCCCCACAAGTAAATGGAGAGAACCCACATTTCTCTTCAGCTTGATTAATTTGGAGAATTATGTTTTTTATAAAATCATTCTGATTATATATCCCAAGATATTGTAAACAGCTGTTTTAATGTCTTAGCCTCTGAGACTTCAGAACTGATTTCCACATTACCTTTGATACATAAATCTATAATTTAAGTCTGATGGGATCTTCAGCGCTTTAAAACAATATGCTTGCTCCTTCTTTCTTCCACCATCATAACTCTGCATTCTTATTTCAGCTTTAATTTGTACACAGCTAGAATACACCTGTCTGACCAGATGCATGAGTTAGCTACTTCACAAGAAAAATTTGAAATGCTGCCACCATGTCAAAACTCTGTAATAAACATTTAAGGATTCTACCCTCAACCCATCCCACCAAACTCATAAAAGCAGAGAGAGAGAATGCCATGCTCCTTTTCCAGTAATTATTCTGGACAAGACCATAAATGGCCAGCAGGATATGATGAGAATGGAAAACAAATGGTTTCCAAATTTCTAAAGCTCATTGTACAAAGCATGGGGAAACAAAGAAAGCCTGCTCTCCATCCCCATCTTTTCCCCCTTTTACTCCTGCCAGGCATTTTCTTTGTTCTATTTTCTATCTCACTGAGATTAAAGTGCTGATCTCCCCCTTTTTGAAAATGATGTCACCTTTTTTTTTTGCCTTGGCAGAGAGCAAGTTCATTACAAATCTGCTGTGTGACTGATGGCTTTGAAGAGATAAGGCAGAGGGGGAGAACACATTTGGGAAAGGTATGAAACTCAAGAGACAGGTTGACAATTAAACAGGCAGTCAGAGAGATGATGAAGGATAAGGAGAAATAGATGCTGGGGTAAATATCTTTTCCATATTCTCTTTTGTAGCCACTGAAAAACTATTTTTTTTTCATGATAGTTTTATCTGGAAGCAATACCATAGATGAAAATTCATTTCATGTGTTTTCCGGTGTGATCCGTGCACTTTTGATGACATTATTACAGGCAGGTCATCGTGGATGTATTTGATGTTCAGGGTGAGGAAGACATTTCCTTCTGCCATTAGAAAAGGTAAAAGAGTTTGGTACTGAATTTGATTTACTATAATTTCTGATCATTGGACAATGTGGCAGTTTATGTAAGAAACATTTCAGATGTAAAACCAGATTGAAAGCATAATGCACATTCCAGCATCATGTGTATTATATATAATTATTAGTGACCGATGCAGAGCCTAGGAATCTCAGAATCTTTTATTCCCCAGGTTTAATCATACTGGAGGCAGTGGACATATATGTGGTTTGCATAGGCCAATTTACTGAAGTGTTTGACATCTAGAAATTAAACACACACACACAAACACACACACACACACACACACACACACACACACACAGAGTACCCTAAAGATGTATTTTCACCATACAGCATCTTGTGTGGATAACTTTGTCATATGTATACATCTAAGTGGATGTTAAAAAGCCCTTGTCTTGCTGGGCATGATGGCTCAAGCTTGTAGTCCCAGCACTTTGGGAGGCCCAGGTGGGCAGATCACTTGAGGCCAGGAGCTCCAGACCAGCCTGGCCAACATGGCAAAACCCAGTGTCTACAAAAAATACAAAAATTAGCTGAGCATGTCAGCGCATGCTTGTAACCCTAGCCACTTGGGAGGCTGAGGCAGGAGAATCACTTGTACCCGGGAGGTGGAGGTTGCAGTGAGCCGAGATCGTGCCACTGCACTCCAGCCTGAGCAACAGAGGGAGATTCTGTCTCAAAAAAAGAAAAAAGAAAAAAAAAATTATCTTTCCTATGGATAGATATTTCTGCAGATGAAAAGTTTTTTTTAAATATGCTTCTGAGTTAGGGATGGAAGTAGGATGTTTCAGAAAAGTAAGTAGTGGATAATAAAATAGAGGAGAGGCCCAGAGACAGATGTTTGTCAGGCTGTGGCATATCTGATGAGAACACCAGCCATTCCTTCTCATCTTCTGTGGCTCTTCTTCCCATCACCATCACTCACCTCCCGCCGTCACTTGTATGTAATAACAGAAATATTTATGATCGCATCCTGCGTGTCTGAGAGCAGGGTGTGTAGGTGGTAGATGTGCTTGTCACTCCCAATCCTGAGGCCTAAAACATATTGCATGAATTTTACTTTTAGTTTCCCATTGGTCTTGAGGAAATCCTTCTAAATAATGTATGCTGTGCTGTTATTCCTCTGTTCACCCCTCCCCAGTATCTTCCTGGGCTCCCGTTGCCTCCAAAATAAAATTCCAGCTACTCAGGTCTCCACCTTCTGGTTCCTGCCAATCTCTCCAATCTTGCTTCTGGCCATTTTCATTACACATTTACTTGAGTCCTAATGAAATGTCTGGTGCTTGAATGCACTTGGCTGTTTCATTCCTCTGAGCACACTCTTTCCTCTGACTGAGATGCCCTCTTGGCTCTTCACCATCTAACAAACATCTATCTCCATTTCCTTCTAGTCTTGAGTACAAGTATGATCTCCTCTGTGAAATTTTCCGTGTACTCAGAGAGCCTTGATCACTCTTTTCTTCTGGCCACACCTTACCTACTACTTCTACTTTGAGTTTAGTATCTTTATTGAATTTTTGACAATTTATGTGTCATGATCTAGGTGATTGGGTATACCCAGCATCTATAAACCTGCCCAGCTAAAAGCTAGTGCTCACTTTATAAATGTTTAGTGAATAAATGGATATATACATCCTGGTGTTTGAATTCAGGTTAAAGGATTTCAGGGCTCCATATCTGCTTTCTCAGTTAAGGATGTACTCTCTTCCTTAGAAAATAAAACCCCAAAGAGACTATGAGTTAATACAAATTAATGCAATATTTAAAAATAAAAACAAACCAGATGGAAAGCTGTTGTGAAATGGCATGCCTTATGTAAGAGCAATACATTTTCTTGTCCATACATTATCATTTCTTTCATAGTTCATTGTTCCTGAACATTATCATTCACAGGTATAAGCTACTGGTCCCTCCAAACTCTCTACCCTACCATTCTGATTCTGTTTGTAAGCACAAATGAAATACTTTCAGGCAAAGCAAAAGTGGCAATTAAAATGTCTTTAATCCATGCAAATGCATCATTCCAGAATTGGAAGTTACTGTCTTCTTGATAATCTAGAAAGGCCCGTATGACGTGTGTCTTTCTTCTTGTGTGTTTGTTTTTATTTTGTTTTGTTTTGTTTTTCCAGTAATTGCTTGAGTGGCTGAGTTAGGTTTAAGTCTGAAGCAGATGGTGGTTGAAACTGATCGAGGCACAGGGCTATGGCCTCCTACTTGGGCAGGTGTGTTACAGTGTTAAACCAGGGATGAGGTGAATGCCAGGAGCATGGATAATAAACAATTATCTATTTTAAAAAATTTTACGTATTTCTTATTGATTCAGCTTATCAGAATGTTTAAAACTTTCTGATTTTCTTAACTTATGTTAGTACCATAATCAGCACATCAGTGACAAGTATCACATGTGAAATTGCAGAAGCCAACGACTTTCTACCATTTTGAAAAATTAGAGGGGTAATAGAAATCTCAGTGCTGCTGGAGCAATGATAATTATTTGATGATCCATGCATCAGAAAGATTTAGGCATTTAATGAGTGCCATATAGTTTTATAACTAGCACTTCTTTTAACATGAGCCATTTTGAGGGGTGGTAGATAGTCAGATTCTCATTTGAGGTATAGGAAATAATTTCAAAATGTAGTATTAAGAAGAAGAAGGGTTCAGAGTGGAATTCAAACCATGGTCCTGATACCATGCTACTTTACTGCATCAAATAGACTTCATAAATATCGGGTGGAACGTTTAGGCCACATAAATATCGATGAAGACCCTTTTTGTATAAAGAATAAAAAAGTGTTGGCCAACAGCAAGATGACTGACTGGATTAGGGCACTTCATAAATGCTTTATCAGAACTCACTCTAGCTTTCTCAGTTTCTCAATTTTTAACATTATCCCCGAGGTGTGCATATCTGATTTAAGGAGACTGGTTAGATTTGCAAGCACTTCTTTTATTTTCTCAGAGAAAAAAATTAATTTCAAGCTCTTTTTTAAAAGCTTTTTTTTTTTTAATTTTCACATACCAATAATATGTAAAAGAGAAATGCCACTCACTCTTACTCTCAGAAGATATTTTAAGAAATCTGCTTAGTGGGTTCATTGCGGAGTAAGGCAGACCCAGAGATGGGGATTCAAGTGCAAGTTATTTATTTGATATGTGGTTCCTGGAAATGCAGATAATGAAGAAGTAGAATGGGGAGGAGGGGAAGGCCTCAGAAAGTTCAGAAAACTTTCTTTCTAAGCAAGTTTCCAATGAGAGATTGCAATTCTATCCAGATGGGTTCTCTAGGACCCAAAGCATCGTAAGTGGATCTGCAACATCCCATCTCAAGGGTGGGGCAACTGGGTCATTTTACACCAACTCCCAGTCAGTCACTGGCTGAGGGTTGCACCTGGGGACTCTTTATTTCTCTAGTACTGAAACAGGCAGAGTGAGATCTTATGACTAGAGAAGAGCCTCAGGCAAAGAGAAACAACACTGCAAGTTGAAAATTAGTCCTGCAGGCACTGACATGGTAAGGCCCAAGGGCATCTGGCCCTTATGGCCTCAGCTCCATCTGCGGCTACATTCACTTAGCCAGAAATGGCTTGAGTTCCTTAGATACTAATTTCTGCTGCGATAATAGTGAAATACCCTCTGTGGAGAAGAAACCTCCCTGCAGGACTTCCCGCAATATCAATAGCAATGCCATCATCATGGCCTCTTAAGCCATTCACAGATGGTTCAAGAGTGTTAATCACAAACCCTTAGACAAAGACTCTGGAAAGCACCTTATTCTTGGGCAATACCCCACAGGCATTCATACAACAGACTTAAAAATTCATCCGCTGGCACTGGTGCCGTGGCTCATGCCTGTAATCCCTGCACTTTGAGAGGCCAAGGCAGGTGGATCACCTGAGGCCAGGAGTTTGAGACCAGCCTGGCCAACATGATGAAACCCCATTTCTACTGAAAATACAGCAAATTAGCTGGGCATGTTGGTGGGTGCCTGTAACCCCAGCTACTCGGGAGGCTGAGGAAGAAGAATCCCTTGAATCTGGGAGGCAGAGGTTGCAGCGAGTTGAAGGTTGCAGTGAGCCGAGATCACGCCGCTGCACTCCAACCTGGGCAACAAGAGTGAAACTCCATCTCACTTAAAAAAAAAATTAATGAATGGCAATATAATTATTGTAAGGTCTTGTGATTCATGTTGATGAATATCTAATAGGTGTTTCATGCGTATTTGTGGAATGAATTATCATTATTGTTATTGCTAGTATTTTGACCCTTCTTGCAGAATCACACCATGCAACTCTTATTCTAGAGAGCATGAATCCACTCCCCAGGCCAAGTTGTGATTGCTTTATCTGAATTTACCTGCAGACTTGCTAGGAAGTTTGTATCGTGGACTCTGCTGACTGTGCTAAGGAGATTTATAGGAGCCTGATAAATAGTACTTATATCACAACAGACTGTACATTTCTGCCGTGCTGGAATGAAAGTTCCTGGCCAGAGCCTTTTCTAAGGCCATTTTTTATGTCAAACTGCAGTCAGTCTGGAGGTGGTGTTGAAGATGGTTATGAATGTTACAGAGCGAGCAAGGCAGTGCATTAGCAAAGAATTTCTGTGAAAATGAGTATAAAGGGAGGAGTCTTGGCTCATCAGTACAAGCAGGAAATCCCCATGAAGAGACTGATTTCACTGGCAAATTTAAATCTAACCTCTAACAGACAAAAATGTCTGTTAGGTGCTTACTACCTTCAATAATTACACAAATTTAGTTTCCCTTGGTCTTGTTGTCTCATCACATTCATATTTATGTTGTTTTATATATATATATATATATATTTTATATATATATATATATATATATATATCTTCATAAGCCAAGCCAGATTTTTTTTTTTGGAAATAAACAATAGTTAATTGATCTGAGAACTTGTGATGGCAAACATAGAGATTCAAAGATACTTAGGAGAAAGCAAGACTTGTCATCTATGATCTTTGCTTTCTTCTCTTGTAAAGATGGATTAATACCTAGCCTACGAATTCAAAGAAACAGATAAGACTTTCTAATGTGAACCAAAGTGGTTGTTTTGTATGCAGTGTGTTACACTAGTTCCTGGGTAGATTTCCACTTCTTTGCTTTTATAGATTTGCTACAAAATTTTAGCTCAATCATCCAATGAGACAATGTAGTTTTTGTTGCTTGTTTTGGTAGCAGGAGAAAACAAGGAAAGCGGAAAGAGTATCCCCATTTTTTGTGTGTTCTTTTTCTGTTGTTTATTGTTCAGTTTTTGTTTTGTTTTGGGGGGAGTCTGAAACTCCTCTATTACCCTTTACCCTGAAAGGCACAGAAAGGTGGGGATATCCATGGTTGTAGCAGAACAAGTAGATTCCAGAAAGGGGCGGTATATTTCATTGACCCATTCTTAATTCCTAGTGGCAAAGAAATAAATGAGAGAAACACTTTGAATGTAGGTTCTAGTGCTCAGTTCTCAAGTCTAAGTCTTTAACAGAAACACCTGAACCCCTTCATCAAAAACAAACAAAGATTAGAAATATTTTGAATATCAAGATTGGATAGGAAGCAACATTTATACCACTCTCTTGAAAGAACCACGTGACAAATTCAACTGATTAGGAATTGTAATTGAATGGAGGAGGGAACTATTTCCATTGTTTACACTCTGTCAGTGACCTGGATGCTAAATGAAATCTTAATAAACAAAACAAGCAAACAAAAAAAAAATCCCCACTTGTTTATGTATCCATTCATTCTTTTGCATAAGTTGACAGAGTTGGGCATTCAAATTTTTTAGCATTAGTTTAAGAAGTTTCATCTGTAAAATTATGTATTTAAGACAGAATGCTACATTTCTCTTTTATTCATATTTCTAAAATTTGTCACATATGGAAAGCCTCAGTTTTTCAGTAGAATTATTATTTATTATCAAAGACAGCTTTTGTGAGGAAAGCAACACTTTTTTTTTTTTTTGACAAACTCAATTTGTTTGCATATAAAATATAATGTGAAAATTAATATTGTACTGTGTTTGCAATACTGTGAAAATACTGGGATCTTATTTTGACTAATTATACATCTTAACTTATCCTATAATGAAACATTTAGCTGAGATGTAGTCTTGCTTTGCTCTTTCTTTTAAGTAGAGGTGTGAGTTTTTCTGTTTTGGCTGTGTTCCATTTTGTGCAATAAGATTGCATTTTCTTTTAAAAAGTCCTCTGCTTCAAAACCAACTTTCACTTTCTTGCATAGAGTTCATATTCACTCTGGAGAAGTTTGCAAATCATAATGAGATGACAGCTTTACAAAGAGCCATGGGATTCTTTGAGATTAAAAATAACAGTTGGATATTATATATATTAAGGGTTGCAAATTATGGCCCATGCCGAATCTGCCCTGAGGCCTCTTTCTGTTTGGAACTCAAGCTAAGAATAGTTTTCATATTTTTAAATTACTTAAAAAAATAATATTTTATGATACACAAAAATTATATGAAATTAATTTTCAGTGTCCATAAATAACATTTTATTTGAATACAGCTGCACTGATTCATTTACATATTGTTTAAGACTTTTGTGCTACAACACAAAAATACATGAGTAGTTATGACGGAGACCATATGGCCAGTAAAGCCTTAAATATTAATTATCTGTCCCTTTATAGAGATATTTGCTGACCTTGGTCTCTCTCTTTCTCTCTTTCCTTTTTATATATAGCTATAGATAGGTAGGTAGATTTATGATCTATTCATCTATATATATGTTTTATCTGCCTATGATCTAGCTATATCTACATCTCTATATCTATGCTCTATCTGCATCTATTTATATAATATCCATCAAAGAGAAAGAGAAAATGACATTCAATTAAGAAATGTAACTGCCATTTAATCTCAAATGTGCTTGGACATATTTATACTAAAATGAACAAAATTTATAGTAACCAATATCTTGTTCTCATTTATTCTTCATGTGAAAATAGCACACAAATAAAGACAGAAGATCTATCCCATTTCATATGAACACATCATTAGCCCATCTTCATTTACATAGCTATACCACCTCCAGGCAAAGATGAGGTTTGCGCTATTAGGCAGACAGTGAAGTAAAAATAAACTTCTTTTCAACATGTAATTTTTTCAGCTATCCTGTCTTTGGCTCACACAGACTCATAAAAAGCTTTAAATTTACTACATTTCTAAAAGGATACAGTTTGTGCAGTCGGTAACTGTCACCTTCTATATAGACATTGGTGAAATACACTCACAAAGCAAATCAGTTATTCCTCTCCTTTGCCCAGAGATGGAAAATCATTCGATCTCATAAAACCTTCTTATTTTATTTTATATTTTTATAGCTAAAAATATGAAGCTGAATAGTGACTTAGGTGGTATTTGTTGCTTTTAAAATGTCCTTTCTCTAATTTTAATGTCAGCATAGCAAATGGAGAACCACTGTTGTTTGTTGTTTGATTATAATCACTTTCCTGAACTAGGAAAACCATAGAGAGAGAGAGTGTGTGTGTGTGTGTGTGTGTGTGTGTGTGTGTGTGTGTGGGTGGGTCTGTACAAAATAAAAATATAGCATTTAATTTACATGTAGTTTGGGTTATAAACTGTGAAGAGGAAAAAAACTTTTGTTATTTTTTTCTAAATCAATGTCACTGAAGAACTGTGCATATTAATACTTTAAGTGGATGGTGCTTTCCAATTACAATTAATAGTAAAACCTACTTAGATTTTAAAAATAACTGTTTTACTAGCTAATTCAGGCTAATGTCAAGATAATCCAATCAGTGTAGACATTTAACCATCATTCAATTATTTTAACTACAACGATGTTACAGAGTTTGAAAGGCAAGTGCACATTACATTTCTGCTAAAATAAACACTTTCTATTTCTTATTCTGAAATCACCTTGTAGGCAGGCTTACATAATAACAAGGACTCTTTGAAATCATTATTTGCTCAGTGTGCTATTAATAATAATCTTTTCATGTTGAATGAATTGAAGATGAAGATCTACTCTTTAGCTCTGACAGTTAAGTGTAATCTTTTAAGAATGTGGGCAAGAGGCAAGAAAGGAAACGTGGGGATTTACATTTGTGAACAGTGCTGATCCTGAGAAGACATACTCATAAGGCACCATGAGCAGAGAGCCTCCATGTAAAGTCAGAATTGTCCTTCCTGTCTACACAGTTAGTTCAATTAATATTACTGGGGGGACCACACATCGTCTCTACTTCATCACCCTTTCCCTCTACTCACTGGACTCTTCCTCTCTACCCACAAACACTACAGGACATTCTTTATTTGAATACAGTGAAACTGACTCTGTCTGTAAGCTGCCCCTTCCTTACTGATAAACAACTTTATCCAATGTTAGGTCCTTTAAATTTGTTTCAATTTAGGATTTTGAAATAGTTTGAATGCTGTTGGAAATGATACTTTCTGTTATAGAAAACAATCCATTGGAACATTATTCTTGAATGAAAAAAAGTTTATATATTTCCTCTTAAAATAAGATGAATTCCTCTAAAAAGTAATTTTGTAGGAGAAATATTAAGAAACACTATCATCTGAATTTTCACAGCATCTCATATTTCCAATGTCCTGCTAAATCTAAAACAGATTCTTTTATTTTCTTTAAAAAAATTTAAAAAGAGCAAGTGTCTTTGCAAAACAGGAAAAAACGTATTGACTTAAACATACAAAAATTACTGCCTTTTTTTAACCACTTGGATACATGTGTTTTAATAGTAGATTTGTTTACATCATCAAATTCTTTCTATCTTTGCTGTATTGGTTTTTCAAAAGTAGACCCTAAATATTATTCCTACTAAGTTTCAGAAATATACAAATAGATATAATATTTTCTGTCCTGAACTATTAGAATAACCTCTTATGTGACCATATAAACACCAGCCACATTCTAGTTCAAAACGCTTTGGAATTGAAAAGCAGTTTTCAGTTCCTACTTGTAGGTGGGTGACAAAGTCTTTAGGCTTGTTAGGGCTAAAAGCGCCACACACTTTGAAGATAAATTAGTTTCATTTTTATTACTGTATTGCCAGCTTCTCTTCCAAATTACATTTTTAATAAATTTGATCTATAGCCATTTTGAAGGGTGAAAGCCCATAAACACATCTTTCTGCTTTAATTGCCTTTATAAAGCACTTACTGAAAAGGGCAGTTTTTCTTCCCAATAGTACCACCAGTTTTTATAAGTGAATCTGCCTGCCTCTCAGGATAAACTGAAATTCAGTGCTAAAAATGAATCCTGTACTGTGGGGTGTTAATATATTCATTCACACAAATTTTTATTGCAACAAAAAGGAAAATAATTGCCTTTTCAAGGAGGTTGTATGACATTAACAGGTAACATTTATATTCCAATTTATTTACAATTATATTCTACATATCATGGCCCCGTTGTCAGATCAATGCTGTTTGTGACTTGCAGGCAGTTAAAAAACCACACCTTTTGTCATAGAACAACAGGCTTGAGCAAGTTTGCTACTGGGCGCTGAGCCACATGAATCCATGTATCTTTCTCTTCTCTATTTGTGTGTACACTCCTCCCTGGGTGATCTCATCCAGAGTCATGAACTTGCATTCCATCTACACACCCATGCCTCTGTCGTTTGGATCTCTACTCTCATCTCTCCCCGAGTTCAGACTTGCACCGCCTACTGGCTCTTCACTTTGACCGGCTAACTGATGCTCAAATTCAATGTATGGAAAGCAGAATTCTTAAGTCTTCCTGCAACTTGTCTTCCCTATCTCAGTCCCTAGCGTCAACATTTCATACTAGGGCCCAAAACCTTGTAGAAATCTGTGACTCCTCTTTATCTCCCACATTCCTTATCTATTGGCAACTCCAGTGGTCTCCAACTGATAATACAAACATGTACACACAGAATCTGACCATGTCTCAACATCTATTCTGTGACTACTCCAATTAAGCCACAATCTTCTCTCACCTAGACAGTAACATACTACTGAAGGATTTCTGTGGCTCTGGTAATTCTCTAAACACCGGCTATAGTGAAATATATTCACATATTTTAAAATGTGAATTAAGTAATTTCTCAGCCTTGCTCAAGACTGGCCAATGGTCTCTATCACACTCAGAATGAAATCCAAGCCCCATGGGCTACAATGGCACATGTGACGCAATCCTTACCTTATCGCTCATCTCACCCCACTCTCCCCCTCATACATATTGCTCTAGTCATGTTCACTGACCTTCATGCTTTCTGTGAGCAAACCAAGCCCACTCCTGCTTCAGGCCTTTGTACTTTCTCTTCTCTCTGTCTGGAGCACTCTTCCCGAGGTTTTTGGATGGCTCACTTTCCTACTTCATTCATATTTCAGCTCAAATGTCAATTCCTCCGGAAGGCCTTTCCTTTCTAATCTAGCGTCTTCTACTCCATCTGTCACTCTGTAATTGTGCCCTTATAACATTTTTTTTCTACGTAGGTAGAAAAAATTGCTCTCTGAACTTTCATTATACTTATTTATTTTTCTATTCATTTATGGATTTTTTCTTGTCTCTCCCAGCAGAAGGTTGGCTCCACAAAAGATAGGAGCTAGTCTCTTTTCTTCCCCACTGGATCCCTTTTGATTTCTGCATCCTTTGAAGAAACAAATAAATCTTCCCACATGGGGATATTCAATTCCACTATGGTGTAGACAGCCACTAGGTATGGGATGTGGAAGGTATAAAGTAAACTCAGACACTGAAATACTAGGCCCAAGTCAGCAGATGCACTTCCTGCCTCAGTCACGATTTCCTCAGCAATTGCAAGAATGTGGGAGGGGAGAAAGGGGGAAGTAGAGAAAGAAGTGTTGAGGCGTTGGCATTCTGGGAGGAATACTAAGAATATGTGGGGCAAAAAAAAAATTGCTGTGAACATCTCACTTCCAATAACACATAAGAAAGCAATTGAGTCAAACTGGAAAGTGAAAATCAGAAATTCATGATTTTTTTAAAAAGTTTCTGATTTCCCATACAAACTCAGAAGTCATTATATTTTAGCAGTTGTAAATATTGCTAGGAAGCATTTTAAGAATGCAGACTTTTGAGCCTCTGGGATTTGGGTTTGTTCTCCAGAGGATTCCAACGCAGGTGGTCCACGCACATATTTTGAAGAATGGGGACTGGGAGCAATGAGTGCTCTAAACTATTTTATTTCAATAAAGAAAGGAGAAATATTTTCTAGCTTCCTTTAGAATAAAAATATATTTTTTTCACATATTTATTTATTTATTATTTTACTTTAAGTTTTGGGTACATGTGCAGAAGGTGCAGGTTTGTTACATAGGCATACATGTGCCATGGTGGTTTGCTGCATCCATCAACCCATCATCTAGGTTTTAAGCCCTGCATGGATGTCTTAATCCTCTCCCTCCCCTTCCCCTCCACCCACCGACAGGCCTCAGTGTGTTATGTTCTCCTCCCTGTGTCCATGTGTTCTCACTGTTTAACTCCCACTTATGAGTGAGAACATGCAGTGTTTGGTTTTCTGTTTCTGTGTTAGTTTACTGAGAATGATGGTTTCCAGGTTCATCCATGTCCCTGCAAAGGACATGAGCTCATTCATTTTATGGCTGCCTAGTATTCCATGGTGTATATGTGCCACATTTTCTTTATCCAGCCTATCAATGATGGGCATTTGTGTTGGTTCCAAGTCTTTGCTATCATAAATAGTGCTGCGATAAACGTATGTGTAGATGCACGATAAAAATATTTTTAAGATCATCTATGAAAACATCAATCTTGGCTGATTTATTTCAACATATTCACAAGGCATTATTTTCATAAACTTATAATCAATTTTCAAGAATGTCATTAAAACAGTTTTAGCATTGCCTTAGCCCCTCCATTGGTGAATACTAGGACGATTACAGCATCTATATCACATGATTATTCAAACACGTTAAGTGATGGAAACACTTAGAAAAGTGCCTGGCCTATAGTAATCTCAGTAAATATAGCAATTGTTATTATTATTACTAATTGAAATCATGCTCTACAAGACTTTTAAAGTTTCATTCATTTGTGTATAATCTTAATTGGTTTACAACAGCTTTTGCTTAGGGTATAAACTGCCATCTAAATTTTTGTACATTCTGGTTAGGCACATAAATATTCTGTATCAGAAAAATCACAAAGTTTACCTCAGTCTGTGTGATAATTAACTCAATTTTAATCTCTAAGGGTGAACTGAAATATGTATTTCTTTTGAATCCACACTGCTAAACTTTAAAAAGTCATGAATTTTTACTGTAAAAAATCAGGAAATGCAGAAAAATATTACCTATAATATTACCTGTAATCCATTAATATATTCCATTCAAAATGTCATCTTATGGTGTGTATAAATTTTTTTATTGAAACAAAGTCTCACTTTGTTGCCCACTCTGGTGAGCAGTGGCACAATCAACTCACTGCAATCCCCACCTTCTGGGTTTAAGCAATTCTCGTGCCTCAGCCTCCTGAGTAGATAGCACTACAGGTGCCCGCCACCACGCCCTGCTAATTTTTATATTTCTAGTAGAGACAAGGTTTCACCATGTTGGTCAGGCTGGTCTCAAACTCCTGACCTCAGGTGATCCACTTGCCTGTGCCTCCCAAAGAGCTGGGATTATAGGCGTGAGCCACCATGCCCAGCTGCATAAAAAATTTTTATAAAAGTAATGCCAAAACTTTACATATTTCTTATTTTTTTCAATAAAATAGACTTAAAAATTTATTCTATGTTAATTTTCACTTTATTAGTCTCATTGTTCAATTATGTGACTCCTGGAAATTAAAAAGACAGTGTGCCTTTATAGACAAAGTGCAGGCACTATTTCATCGAGGGGAAAGAAGGAAAGTACGGTGCCCTGATATAAATCCGTCAGTGTGCCCTTCCAGGATTCCTCAAGGAATGAAAATTTTCCAGGTATACAATCCCCAGAGTGATCTTGGAGTGAAGACAGCAAGTGTGTCCTACCTAGAACTTCCTAATGGAACGCTTTAACGATAACTGCTAGTTTAATTATGCGCAATGCGATAACATTTGAATAGCGGCAAAAGAGAAGTCAAGTAATACTTAACCTGCTTTAATTATGTATTATTTTAGAAGGGGATATTTTCTTAACAGGAACTCTCACTCAAAATTGCAGCTTTGTGCTTTTAGCATGGATATTTAACGCACAGCCCAGTTACTGAGTATTCATGTGCTCAGATGTACCTTTGCATAATATTGTAGAGAATTCTCTTTTAACTGACAAGTGAGTGGAAATCATGCCAACATTTCTTTCTTCCTTTTAAAAAATTTGTTGCAGGCTTGTGCTCTACAGACAATACACCCATCCTTCAACTATACAGCTTCAATATAATTGTATTTCCCTTTATTTCTCACTTTTATGTCTTTGTTTTGAAAAGCAATGGTGTGTAGATAAAAGCTTACGAGTAAGATAGACAGTAAATTGAATTTCACCTCTCTATTTGTTTACTGCGTGACCTTGGGCAAGTTGTTTAACCCACCTAATTCTCAATTCTCTAATGTGTAAAATGGAGATGATGACATATTTTATAATTCTGTTGTGAAATTTGAATAATAAGAAGCATAGAGATCATCTGTCACCTTATGCTGTCTCAATATAAGTCTCTTTCCTTTCCTTTTATTGTATTGTACTTTTCTACATATTTCGTTGTGTACTTGTCACATATTTTAAATTTCCTCATCTCTTCTGCTTTCATTATTTCCAGGATGATCTCAGCGACATAAGATACATCTGGGCCCATCCGACTTATTAGTCTCTCACTCTCTTTCTTTTTGCTTTTTGTTTTTTCATCTTTACATTTACTTTCTTTCAAATCGAACATGTTTTTTCTTTGGAGAAACTCTGAAGGTGTCATATACAAGTACATAACAAACAGCTTCACCTCAGTCCCTTATCATTTTAATTTATTTTTCGTCTTCCTATGGTGATGGCTCTAGACCTGATATATAACATATTCATATGTGTTCCCAACTTATCTAACAAACCATCTCCTTGCAAGTTTTTCTTGACCTAAATGGTATAAAACAGCCTTAGCTATGTTCTTTGTCGTGATACCAGAATACAATCCACTGAATACCTTATGGCCCAGGACTGCATGGGCCACATCCTGCCTCTTGTCAGACTAGCATCTTTTCCTGGAAAACCAATTTTATCAGGACAGTGATGTTTGTCACTTCTAGTTCTTCATACCTTCTCAAACATCCTTTAAAAATATGATCACAGCATTCTTTTATTGTGTTAGTTATTTCACTGTTACTTAGGATTTTTTAGCTGAGATAAGGTATACAGTTTAGGGTCAGTCCACGGGGACTGAGGACACCTCTCTTTTTCAACTCACTGGTTATCCAGTTTCCAGGTTGTGGAGTGAAGTCTCACATTCAATCACTGGATTTTTCATCTTGGGCTTCTTTTCTGTTGGGAAGCCGTATAATTTTCTTTACATGTCTTTTCTTAAAATTGAAACAGTTAAATTATCCCATTTCTTTTCCATATATATATTTTTTTTGCCATCCATTTGCACTCTGAACCCATCAACCTCTCCTCTCTTCATGAACACAGTAAGATGTTTGCAGCATGCACCTTCATTTTTGCCTTACCCTCCTTTTTTTCTTTCCTTCAGTTTGACTGTATCAATACAAATGGCCCTCATTTTGCTCTCTGATTTATGCAGTAATTCCTCATCCTTGTTTTCCCCCGACTGCTCTCATTAAATGTATCTCAAACTAAAAATATCTTCAGGCTATGAATTGTTTGAGCTTCATTTCTTCTTCTCAGAGTGCTTCCTCTAGAACTTTCTCGATGGACTCCGATGTCCTGACAAAGGAACAAAATTTTTCACACCTTGGATATTTCTTCTAGAATTTGAATCATCTTCCTATTCTGTGGGAATAAGGTTATCTTCCAAGTGTATTTTCTAACATATGCAGCTTTTAGGGAAGATATTAATGATTTGAAAAGTTGAACTTTTCTTTTTCTCTTACACATAAACTCTCACAGTCCAGTGACTCATCTTTTAGAAGTAATTTTTCAGCCTTTCTGCAGGTATATATATGTAAACATTTTAAATTCTGTATTTGTTTTAGATTGGTTCTATATATTTGCACCCTTTATTTAGTTTTATTTACTTTTAGTCCTCTCAATTTTTTTTTCTAAGTAAATCTTATATTCTCTTTAAATGCAGCTGTTTTTCTTCTTTAAGGAAAGGAGACATATCCTTAAATAACCTATCCATTTGTATTTCTTGGTGCCATTGTCTGAGAGGAAGAGGGGGCTGCAGCATTTGCTATAAAATCAAATCTCTCTTTTTCCACAATTGACATCCATAATCATCCATCTCAGAGTTAGTTCATTTACCTCTGAAATGTTTACATGCCCCGTCAGCTAATGTGATGGTTGCAGATATACTCACTCTCAGTACAGCTATTTCCCAATTTCCAGACTCACAATAAAACAAGTTTATTTAGTTTGAGTTCCAAAGGCTGTAACTCTAGCTTCTGCATTTTAATTATCTGTTTTCATTGTCTTCTTTTCAATTGTGATGTGCTCGTATTTATCCTTCAAGATTTTGTGTGAAACCTCTTTTTTCCTTTTCATGATTCCTCATAATCCACAGACTTATGGAAACACAGTATTCTTTCTTTTTTGTTTTGAACTTGAGTTTCATTTATTTTGGACTTTTGGAGCAGTTTCCTTTGATTTATTTAGTGATAATTTTGTCCTTTCCCTTATATATTTTCTTTTTCCTCTATAAACTTCCCCCCAATTTTTATTCCAATGTACACATTCTCTTTCCTTCTGCAAAAATCTTGCTTTTTCTTCCTTTTATTTCTACAGCTCTTGATCATTACTAGATACTTCATTTACTTGTCTTTTATTCTTCTTCTACTATTATGACTTAAATTATTAATTTTTAATCATCTCATCTCTACCTAAAGCTACTTTGAATGATTTTCCATATCAATTGATTCTAGGATTCAATATTTCCATTGTGTACAATTTTATTATCATGTGCTTTTAGGAATTTTCATAAACACTTCCCCTTCATCACAAAAATTACAAAAGATACAATAACAGCTTAGCAGCTAATACTGTGCAGTGCTTAATAATGTTTAGGAAGTACTTAATACTATTTATGAAAAGCTTTCTATATGCCAGGCCCTCTGCTCTGTGTTTTACCTGGCAGAATTGTCTGACTCAGCTACTGTTAGCCTTTCATTTTATAGGGGACAAAACTGAATTTTGCAGAAACTATCCAAGTTAGGGTTTAGTTTGCTGAGGGTCACACAAGGAGTAAGAGGCAGATCTAGTATTCAACCAGCTAGTCGGGCTCCAAAGTCCCCCCCCAACCCCTGCCCACCCCTGCCAGGAATAAATCTTTCTCCCAGAGTAAGCGTTATTTAGGCATCATTTTAGTGTGGGGCAAGACATGAAATTAAAGGCCTAGAGAAATCACTTGGATACTGTGATACAGGCCAGACAGCATACAGTGGTGAACACATTCATCCAAGTGGTGCCGCTGCCCTTCTTCTCCAGCTGAGATCTGCCATGTGCTCGTGAGGAGGAGTCAGGATTTGCAAGAGTTCTTAATCAGCCAAGGTAATTAGAAATCCAAGTATTTAGCGTGTGATGTTTCCCATTGGAAAAGTTGTATCTCCTTAAAAAAATTATACATCATGCTGGCTAACCAAAGACATCTATATCTGTAATACAATCTGTGGAATTTGACACCTCCATTTAACTGACTCGTAAACCTATTATATCCAATGGATACCATTTTTCCTCTAGAAAAACATAATTAAGAATATGGTGCCTGTCACACCTCGATTCTCACCCTGAGACTATGCTCTAGAACCAACGAACTAGGTTCAAATCTCAGCTTTTCCACATGACCTTATGCAATTTACTTAACCATTCTGTGCCTCTGTTCTTTGCTTATTAATATAAAAATAGAAATAAAATTGTCTGCATCAGAGAATTTTAAATAGTTGCCTTTAAAAATAATTTTCACCGGTTTCACTGGAGAGTGGGGGAGTAAAACTTCTCACCTGCCATACCAACAGTCAGTTCACCATTGGGTTTTTATGAGGATTGAGTAGGTTAATATTTGCATATTTAATAAAATACTGAAAGAACAAGAATAAGAAAAGATCACTAGGCTTTAACTCAGGATCTCTGAAATTTGAATTGAAGTTTTTAATCCACTTACTATATAACCTTGGGAGAGTCACCTGAATGCCATTTGTGTCCTCATCTGTAAAAATATATTTTGTTTTGAAAAATATGTGTGTTATCTTATTATCTCAAGGTATTTGAGGATCCCTCATGTCTATTCTTTACGGAAGCAAAACATCCCATCTTTCCATTGTATAATACAATGCCAACTCCTGAAGATGTTGCTCTACATGGTCAAAGGGTGAGCATACTGCAGGCAACCAAAGGTCAAGACAAATTTACAAGATCCCTCCCTACTGCTGTCACTATTCAGCTTACCAATAGTGCCTTCCTAGTCAGTGTCTATCTGGTCTCAGTAAAATAATATAGAGTCACACAAAGGACACGAGCTTCTGGAGCAGCCTTATGCACACTGAGTTCTATTAATGATGTGGCTATAAAAGGAGGCTGAAGTAGTCATGGCTGAATGTTAATTTAACTACAGCCATATCTAGTGCAGTTTGGAGCGTAGGAAGAAAAGGTATCCTATTAATATCTATGAGTGTGTTAGGACTCCCATGTACCAGTCAGGGTGAGTGACGTAGCAGTCCTAAAGAACAAACTTTATGAGCCACAAAGTGTTCTTGGAATTGAAGATCTGGGAAAATAATGACTATTTCCCCAAGACTCTTACCTTTGAGAATAGCAATACTGTTCCATAGCATAGTGCTTGATATTATTTAAGAATTAATTTTAGAATGGTTTCTTCTAGTTTTATTGATCAGAGGCTGAAGCTGCTTGTTTAAAAGGAATTGTTCGAAAGTGTCTAAGTTGAAGGATTGAGAAAAGTCTTTTGGGTTTATGTTGGCTAGGTCAATGAGAAATAGCTCAACAAGACAGGAAGAGAAGAGAAGACCACACTTTGTTAACAAGGGTTTCTTTGGTCGCTCATCAACTTTATAATTATTGGAGTCCTCTAATAACATTTACCTTCTGCTTCTCTTTCAGCAGTTTTTGCTTCATATTAAACTCACTTATTTATGTGTCCTCAGATTGTGTGTTGCTTATAGTCAGAAAATGTCTTTGCCCTAGAGTTTCTCTGCACCATCTAGCACAATGTCTTTCAAGTGTGATGAATGAACAAAAATACACGTGTCTTTACACAGGCACACATATATACTCATCCTGAGACATTACCTACTTATGTTCCACTGATCTCAATATATGTTTCGGTTCATATGACTCTAATACTCTAATTTCTTTTAGAGTAGGTTGAGCCTTGTTTAAAAGAAGAGGGGGTGGTTTATACACACACACACACACACACACACACACACACACACAGACTTAGCACACCCTTGGCAGAATTCTTGATGAGTCAAGGCTATTAGAAATCCAAGTATTTTGTATGTGAAGTTTCCCATTAGAAAAATTGTATCTCCTTTAAAAAAATCATACATTGTGCTGGCAAACCAAAGACACATGGATGTGTAATACAATCTGTGGGATTAGACATTTCCATTTAACTGACTCCTAAACTTCTTATAACCCATGTATACCATTTTTCCTTACCCCAAAGAATTCATCAAATCAAAATCCACAGAAATCTGAAGGAACTAAAACTTTTTAAATTCAGTCTCTAATTAATATTCATAGATCTATGGTTATACAATATTTGATTACAAAGTCATTTAAAATGGATTAATGGAACCAAAGCTTTATGGTTACTACTAAGGACTAAATGTACATTATGATCATCAAATAATAGAAATTCCTAGAAACCTGATTGTATACATATAGGAAAACTAATGCAAAACTACCAAGTTTCAAATATGATTTTTTGAAAAAAAATAATTCTTAACCAAACACCATTTCCCTTGAGAGATTTGCTGCCCATGGTAATGGAGTCAAATACCTGCAGAAGAACATAATCAAAACTCAGAGGAAAGTAAGGGGGAGCAAGTTTTTTAAAAGGAATATTGTTTGCAGTCCTGTTGTTACTCATTCTTGTTGATAATTGATTTTGTGCTTAAATCTCACAAGAATAAACAGGTTTTAGCAATACTTTAAATTCTTAGCGTTTTCTAGGAAGCGGTTGTGATCAGTGAATCAGATCTGACTTAATCTGATGAATGAGTATTCTTTTCAATAGAAAAGCCAAGAAGCGCTGGATACTATTCGAATGCTTCCTAAACCCTATTTCAACACTTCTCAAATTGAACTTACTCTTTTCCTTCAGATATGTGCTCTTCCTTTTATGTCTCGTGTCTCCATCAATACATTACCTTCCTTCTAATCACCAGAGCTAGACAGTCCTGGTTATTGTTGATACACTCTTTTTCATCCACAGCCACATTTAATAGATCAATTATCCTCCGAAAACTCTTTCCGGCCTTGCTTTTCCCACTGCCACTAGTTCAAGCCTTTGTCATCTTTTTCCTACTGCAATAATCTCTCACTGGCCCTTCCCTCTCAATTCAACTTTCTATAATACCACTGGATTTATCTTCCTAAAACACTAATAAGCTTACATTGCTTCCCAGGTAAAAAAAAAAAAAATAGAAGAAATGATTTCTAAAAGCACAGATGTCTCTCCATTTCAATCGGGGTGCCAGCAGGCATATTTTGTTTAGTCCATGGTCTAAAATTTTTTTGATTGGTCAACATTTAATAATTTGTAGAATCAACTTATGATATTTACTGCTTTTCTTGAAAAAGAGCAACCTGCAATGGTAGGTTGGCATTTCTCCCTTTGGACTGATTTGCTGTCCCCACCTACTCCTGCAAATGTAAGGCTTCCCTATGTCACTACAGTCCCCATCACTCCCTGTTGTCCCCATGTCTCCTTAGCAATGACAACTTCTGTTGCTTTCACTTGTCATATCTTTTTTCACTGTAGTTTTTCTTATCCCCAACCCACTTCCTCCTACTGAGAATGTCCATGTTTCTTAGCACAGCATTCAAGGCCCTTATATGTTGGCTTCATTATCCTCTCCTCATTTTATCTTCCTCTATATCCCACTTTGTATTTTAGCCATATTAGACTGCCCCTTGTTCCTAGAACATGTATGAGCTGGGGGTTTCAAGTACAGATGGACTCAGACTGTTTGGGGTCAAATTTCAATCTTTATCAGCTCTGTTATCTTGCATAAACTACCTAACCTCTCTGTGGCCTGGGTATTTCATTTTTGTAGTGGAGATGTTGGTTCCTACCTTCTACAGTTAATGATCCTGATTTAAGAGAGTTAATATATAGGAAACTTTTGGCACTTAATAAATGCTCAGTAAATTTTAGGTATTGTTAATTTCCCACCAAATGTTTTACTCATGAAGTTCCATCAGTTGAGCATATCTTTTTTTGTTTTGTTTTTTTGCCTGGTGCACTTCTACCTCTTTAATAGTCAACTTAAGTGCTACATTTGGGAAATGTTTTCCATTTCCCCCATCAGAATTAATGACTCCTTTTGTTTATGTAAGTATTCATAGCCTAATTTGGTTATACCTCTTTTGTGGATTTACCATATCTCCCACTGGATTTTCAACAACTTCAGGGAAAGGAGCAGATCTTACATGTGACTTTATGTTCTGAATATCTAGATGAGTGCTGTACAAATAGTAAATGTTCAGAAAAAGTATTGCTTGAAGAAAAGTGAATTTATGAGCTTGTCTTTGATGAATCAAGTAATTAGAAGCTGAGTGAATCTTAAAGAGAATTATGTACAATTCACTTACTGGAAAAGTGGGAAAAAAAACCCAAATGGATGTGGAAATTAAGTAATTTTACTATGGACAATTAATGAAGTAGAACAAGGACTAGACCACCAACACCGTCACCCTGAACTTGCACTTCTGTTTTTTGTTTGTTTTTAGAGAAAGGTATTAATGAGGAGCCCCTACATTAAAATAATAGTGGGGTCATGCAGGCAGGTCTCCTGGAAGGTAATTGTCTGCCAATGTTATGCCAGCAAACCACATGTCAGGATGAAGATGGTGACAACAACCATATTGTTGAGGGACTATAATTTATAAGGTACAAACTTGCCATTGCCAGCATCTCTTTTGTGCAGCAGACTTGTACCATCTTTCCACTCTTCTCAAATCACTCATTCATATGCTGCCCTTATCTCCACTCGGAGGTCATTAGCTGGGGAGGGAACTTGAAGGTAGGGAACCTTTTTCAATCTATTTTGTGGCTCCAGTATCTAGAAGATTTCTCAGCAAATTATAAACACTCAGTGGGTTTTTGTTGTTTTTTTTTTTTTTTTTTTTTCAATAAATCTGTGGAACAAAAGTCTCAAGAAGTAGAACACGGAGCTATGGAGATAGATCACAAGATAGAGTCAACAATTTGCTAGGCTCATGTAATGACTTATTGCTGAGGACTCACTGCTGTCTGTTCATAACACTTATCTTCCTTCCTTTATACTCCATACTGGACCCAATAGATAGAAATGATTAATTCCCAGTAGAACTTTTCTGTGTGTGCTCTAGGCTATTTTTTTCCACTTTCTATTATAAATTTAGTTTATCACTACACCCAATTTTTTTCTTTTCCTGCTGTGGGCACTATTTCAATACCTAAAAACTCTCAATTTAAGTAGCAGTTTGTGGTTTCTCCCAAAACTAAGAGCCAGCATATAACAGCAAGAGGAGATATTTCAACAGTAGCTGATCACAAAATAGATGTTAATCTTGAGACCACATCTATATCTTAAAGTGTTCTTGTGCACATAGGTTAAAAAAACGCATCCATGTAGGATGGTTAGATTCAAAAGCCTAGAAGGTATAAGTTTAGAGAAACTGTGAGTACTGAAAAATTTAAAAGAAATTGGAACCTCAAGGTTTGAGTGTAAAGCGTATTTCTTTGCAGAAGGCAGGGGAAGGTGGCGGGGGTTTGTGAATGCTTTTTATTTTCAGCCTCAGATGCTCTCATAAGAAAGTAAACCCAAGACTAGGTGAGAATTGTGTGGCTTCATTTTGTCAAAACATATTGCTACTTATAAGATTAGGGATGCTGCCAATAAAATATTTCTTCAACCCCCGAGGTTCTACAAGAATAGACTCTTGGATAAGATTATTGTTAACAGCACAAGTGTTGATATAGCCACGAGTTAATAGCTACTGGCAAACAGCAGCCTTTTTTGTTCTGTGTGAATAGTTCTTCCTCTACTACTCTGCCAAACTAAGCACATTTGGTGTGTTTTCAAAGTGGCACAGAGGAGGTCAATTCATTAATCATTCTCAAATAGTGGGAAACATAGACTCCTGTCTAGGAAGCCACTGGAAATGCAGTCTTTTCTGTTTTCCATTTTTAGTTAGTAGGTGATATTCTTTCCCTTAAAAATTTCTTCCTTCTTTGTCCTACTTCCTCAATGTCCTGTACATTTCTTATCTCTTTATGTGAGAATTCAAATGAATGGATTATTTTTAAGTAGAGAATTGAGTAAGATTTGATAAAAAGAGGATATTTTGTTTTTAATCATGTTTTACTCTATTTACATATAGTGTACAAAATACTTGGCCAAAATGAGTTTTTCCGAATTTTACTCCACTAAAAAAGTCACTTTCTTGGGCACAATGTATGCTCAGTGTTGGGTAACCACACATCTATCTCAGATAGATGGGATGTAGATGAAGCTAATTTGAGTATCACCCCCTCTCCATCCTAGACTGACCTCACAAGCATGAGATTTGGCGGCAGATAGACTTGGGTGGATATCTGGCTCCAATTCTTGCTAAATATGAGACATTGGCTTACAAAACTTCTCAAAGCTTTGCTTTCCTCTCTCTAATCTGGGTCTAATTGTACAACCTGTCTCTCAGAAGAGTTGTGAGGCTACATTTGATAATGTGTGTCAAATATCTCAGCAGAAAGAGGAAATTTCCTCCTAGTTTTCTCCTTTCTTTCCTTCTCTCCCCTCCCTCTTTATTCTTTTTCCTCCTCTGTTTCTTTCTTTTCTTCCCTTTCTACTCTTCATCCCCCTTTCCTTTGTTCTCATCTCCTATATCTGAAATGCATCCCTTTGGTCTACTTTCTCATACGAATTCCACTAGAAAATGATTCATACATATTTTAATTGATTAGGAGTCTGTAAACAAATGAAAAACAAGGGACTTTTTCCTCTAACCTGAATTCTATTTACATAGAAAATAAACTAATTTTTTAGTATAGAATTTTTTTTTCCCTGAGGCTTCTAGCTGGAAAGGACTTCAGATTTTGGATGACACTGACACAGCTGGCTCTTTTGTTTGGTGGAGAGAATTATAGAGCTGAACACGGAGTGTAATATCAGATGGAATTCAAGAGCCTTTCCTCTCTGCTCTCTGGATCTCCGTGAAATATCCTGTTTGTTTTGAGGGTCAAAGTGAGTTCTACTCAGTAATTGAATGCAGAGCATAAAATCCTTGCCCATTTTCAATTCAAAGCTTCCAAAGCTGATCAGGCAACAGACCTCTGACATTTTGTTTGTTTTCATGTGAATATAAAACTCAAACATTTAATTGATTGTGAGCCTCTATAATATGTAGTTTGCCTTCATTTACAAGCATCTCCCTCCCTCTCCCCTTACCTGTGCTCTGAGTACCCGGCTTTCCTGCAGTCCTCAGCCTTCTTTGCCTTCACCAAAGCCCACAGTACACTTGTCTAATCTTTTGCATGCTCATTATTCAAAATGGGCAAACAAACAAATCCACTTGGGAAAACACTTTTTAAAATTTAATTTTGTCTTATTTCCAGCACTCCTTCCTGCAATTATCTTTGCTTTGTCAGCATGTTTTGACTTCCTTCAAGTTGTAGATTTGATGCATGGTCACATTTCTCAAAGTATAACGCCTGATTCTCTTAATGGTCTTCTGAGAAAGAATCTGAAAGTTCTTTCCAGTTAAGTGACATCCAGTTACTCGACTAAATATCCCAGGTGTTCACTGGCTTAGGTGCTAAATACATCACCCTTTCATGTTTTTCCAGAGATATGATACATACCAATTTTGGCTTGATCATCCAAGTAGGAATTGGACATCATTGTAAAGAGTTGTCTCTAAAGAAACCTGGCTGGCCCATGTGTGACCCCAATGTACTCTCTTGTTCTTCAGTTGCCTTTAGGTTTCTCCAGACACTTCCTATATTTACAGTTAACTTTCTTTCATTTCTTCACCATTAGTTTCTTATGCCTATATCTGCTCAACTCTTTATCACTTTCTTTTCCATTTTTTATGAGTATTTATGGCTTGTGCTTCTTACAAAGATAAGGCAAATATGAATAATCTTACTATTTAAGAAGCACACAAAAATGACGATCAATGGAAAATATAGCTCAGTCTAGGAACACAAATGGATTCTTTCATGACACCAAACACACTTGAAGGCAGGGCTGCAGTGCTGTTCCCATCTCTCTGTCTAGGCCCTAACACAGTACCAGCTACAGAATAGAAGCTTTGTAACTGGTTAATGGATGGCTAATGGACTGCAGTGTGGATTCCTCTTCTTTTCTTAAAATCAGAGCCCAACACAGGCACAGTGAGATGTTTGCTATGTAGGTGATGATTTCATGTTAGGACAAGATTGCCTTTATTTGGGGCAGCTTAAGGGATATTCTATACTGGGGAATTCAACTATACATAATTAGATATAAAATGGTAGTCATGCACACCTATGCAATTAACACAATAAAGGATCGGTAAAAATTTGTGGTTATGTGAGGCTTCAGAATTTGGGATTCAGTCCCTATAAGAAGAGTCCTCAAAGGTAGAACAGCATTTTCAGTACTGAAAACCTCACGTCGTGGAGTTCTTTTGACTCCCCAGATGCTGGTCATAGGCCCAGGATTTTTAGCTTTTACACTCTCTAGCTGTAGAAACTTGAGGAACCAACCACTCTGGGCCTTACTTTTGCCATTCATAAACTAATGAACATTAAAAACTACCTAAATTAGATGATTTCCTTGGAAAGGTGTTTATATATTGTTTGATTTATTGAGTTATGGGTTAAGCATTTAGTTATGTGAAACATTTAGTTATGTGAGGCATTTGAAACAATGACTGGCAAATAGTAAGCACATAATATTAGCTCTTGTTGTAGTTATTACTAGTAGTAGCGTTACTGAATCGGTGCCATGGGTATGTGGCCCACACAAGGAGAGGTATGCCTTGGTAATAGTTTCTACTCAATAATTAGGAAGAGCATCAATCCATGAGATAACTACATCACTTTACATTCCTTGTTCATAGGAGCTACACAGTACTTTTGCAATAAAATGTACCTTAAAAATTTTTTTGGCATTACTTGTAGGGGATGAACACAACCCCCACCTTTTCCCTACCATGGTCTTCCCAAGAACAGAAAATAGCTTCTAAACTCTCACTGTACTTTAGAAAATGCAAAGAGACTGTATTTTTCAGGCAAAATTATACATTTTCTGCAGCTTCTACATGTTTTCTGGTAGCTCTCTCAGAACCTGCTGCCAGACTTAAGGACATTCTTGAAGTGGGTGCAGTAAAGGAGGATAAAGCAGGAATGAAAATTCTCTGAGCATTGCTGTTTGTGTGTGGTCGCTCCTTTCCCCAGAGCCCTGCCCTGCTGCTCTAGGAGACTTGCCAATAGCATTTTACCAAAGGGAAAGAATCTCCAGAGTGGCATTTCCCTCCTTAAAATGTGAGAAAAATCTGCCTAGAGAGGAGAGTTTCAGGGCTGATGGAAGGGGTGGAATGGAGGAGGTATTCTAAATTTCTTATTGTCAGTTTCCAAGAGACTCCTCTCCATTCTCATAAATAGCCAAAGTGCTCATGTAAGAAGGGGAAATGACATTCATTCAGCTGTTCATCAAACATTCATTGAGGATCCAAGCAATAAAATGTGGTGGCAAGAGGAAAAAAATGCTACACAGTCCCTCTTCTTAAAGTAGTGAGGAAAAGAGGAACTGTATAACTGAAACATAATAGCTAAGTCTTTAAAATATAAGGCATGAGGGGAACACGGAAGACAAAGACCTAATAGGTCCTGAGTGAGGCAAGGAAGGTGTGAAAGAGGCGAAGGGCTTCTAGGCAGAGGAACAACAAATTTGAAGATGGAAGCGACTGAAGCAGCATAGTTTTTAGGGAGCTAAAAGTGGAAGCTAAAGAGGCCACACACAGGTGTGAGTCGAGAGGCAAGGCTGCACAGGTAGGCAAGGAAGGTATGTGTGAAGTTCACTTGCCATGCTAAAGCATTTGGGAGTTTTTAAAATTGTCCAATGGGAAGCTATTAAATAATTTTAAGTAAGAAAAAAAAGTTAATTCTATTTTGCATTTTAGAAACATGATGCTAGCAAGAGTTTTAGGACCAGATTGCTTATATGAGTGAGTATTTTGGGGGGCTTGGGTGCACTTAGGATATGCTGGTCAAATAGTAGTGTATGCGAGTAATTCTACTGAGAAATGATACAGCCTTGAACTGTGCCAAGAAACGGGGGATGCAAAAGATAAGATGGTGTGAGATGTGAAAAGGAAGTCCAGAATGAACATCTGATGCTGACCTGGGCTCTCAGGTAGATGGTGATGCTTATAACCTGATACAGAAGGGTGGGTTGGGCTGGGAGAGAATAGCTCCATTTTGTTCTTGTTCAGTTTGAGCAAGCGCTGGAACATTCACACAGGCAGACAGCAGACGTGCTCATCAAAAGCATTTTTGCTGCTTATTGGGTTATCAGGATGGACATGCATGGACTAATTAACGTGCTCCAATGCGAGCTGTAGAAAAATGGAATGAGCAATAAATTGAGTCGTCATATAGCCAGCACTGTATAGAAGGTGAGAACATGGACCTTAGAGCTACAGTGCTTACATTCAATCTCCATCCTCATAACTTAACAACTGTTCAACCTTGAGCAAATTGTTTAGCTTCTCTGAGTCTCAGTGTTATCTTTAAAACGAAGATAATAGCAGTATCTGCTATAACCCTGTTATCAATAGTGAATAAATTAATGCCTATAAAGTGCCCGGACCAGTGAGTCACACAAAATTAAGTAATAGTATTGTTAGAGATTTTTCTCTCCCTCCCTCCCTCCCTTCCTTCCTCTCTCTCTCCCTTCCTTCCTTCCTTCTTTCCTTCCTTCCTTCCTTCCTTCCTTCCTTCCTTCCTTCCTTCCTTCCTTC
>NW_012109808.1:6644988-6645868 GCF_000951045.1 Mandrillus leucophaeus | reverse complement strand
ATGCTAAACTGCACACTGTATTCTATCTTCCTCCCTTCCTCCCTCCCTCTCCCTTCCCCTCTTTTTTTTTTTTTTTTAAGTAATTTCAGCTTTTATTTTAGATTCAGTGGGTCCATGCGCAAGTTTGTTATATGGATATACACACACACACACACACACACACACACACACATACACACACACATATATATATGATGCCGAGATTTGGATATGAATGGTCCTGTCATTCCGCTGGGTAGCATAGTACCCAACAGTTAGTTTTACAATCCTTGTCCCCCTCCCACCCTTTCTCTCCTTTTGCTCTCTTCTCCTCTGTCTTGAGTGTGTTCCCAGACTCAAGGCGTCAGAGGTTATATTTGACTGTGAGAACAGAGGCCTTGTAAAAACACATGAGCGCATATGTTTGTTGCAGCAGTGTTCACAAGAGCAAAGACATGGAATCAACCTAAATGCTCATCAATGGTAGACTAGATAAAGAAAATGTGGTTCCTATACACCATGGAATACTATGCCACGAACAAGGAACAAGATCATGTCCTTTGCAAGGACTTGGTTGGAGCTGGAGGTCATCCTTAGCAAATTAATACAGGAACAGAAAACCAAATATGGCATGTTCTCCCTTATAAGTGGGAGCCAAATAATGAGAACACATGGACACGTGGAGGAGAACAACAGACGCTGGGGCCTTTCGGAAGGTAGAGGGTGGGAGGAGGGAGAAGAACAGGTAAAAAAAACTAACAGGTAGTAGGCTTCATACCTGGGTGATGAAATAATCTGTACAGCAAGCCCCCGTGACACTAGTTTACCTGTGTAACAAACCTGCACATGTACCCTTGAACTTAAAATAAAAGTTAAAAGGAAAAAGAAATTCTTATTAGTC
>NW_012109808.1:6592169-6637638 GCF_000951045.1 Mandrillus leucophaeus | reverse complement strand
CTCCTGGGTTCAAACGATTCTCCTGCCTCAGCCTCCCAAGTAGCTGGGACTACAAGTGCGTGACACCATGCCTGGCTAATTTTTTGTCTTTTTAGTAGAGATGGGGTTTCACTCTGTTGGCCAAGATGGTCTTGGTCTCCTGACCTTGCGATTTGCCCGCCTCGGCCTCCTGAGAGATTTTTATAATGAATGAGAAGGACCAGGAAATATTTTTGGTGGAGAAAACAAAAGCTTTAAGAAGAGCCTTATGGAGCCTCATCATTTAAAAGTAGACAAATAAACTGGCAAAGAAAAAAGGATGAAACATGGAGACCAAG
Organism: Mandrillus leucophaeus; assembly: GCF_000951045.1. NCBI lineage: Eukaryota > Metazoa > Chordata > Mammalia > Primates > Cercopithecidae > Mandrillus > Mandrillus leucophaeus. The sequence goes on along the minus strand of NW_012109808.1, from coordinate 6,637,321 downwards.
AGAATGAACAAAAAGGTCTAGAGAGAATTATGGTATTGAAGCCAACAGAGAAGAGATTTTCTGAGAGTGTTTAACATGGGCAAATGCGGACACACGATTCAATTAAGGTTAAAAATTAAGAGTGTCTTTGGATTTGTCAACATTAGTATTTTCAGGGAAGTAAGCCTGTTTTCAGCAAGAGGATCATGATCAGTAGGCTGAGAATGAATGAAAGACAAAGATGTGAAGATCTTTTCTATGTGGTGCCCTTTCAGGAAGCTTGGCAATGTGAGGGAGAAGGGAGGGACAGGTGTGTCTGGAGGGATAAGGAAAGCTGAGGAAGTATTTACATTATTATTATTACTGGTAATTTGTGTTGTTTTTAGTGTGGGAGAGACATAACTATACTTGCAAGGGAAGAGGAAAATAAGCTTGAACATACATGAAAGAGAGTATATCAAGCCAGATTCCTGATAAGAAAGAAAGAAGAATTTGCTTTCAGTGAGAGCAGAAAAAAGGCCTGGAACAGCTGCTTTGCCTACACTGTCCAACTCTCACCTGAGTTCCTGACAAAGTGCTGAAAGGCCTAACAGTCTCTGTTTTTGATATCAATGCTGTCTTACTATCTGATGTCAGTTATGGGTCAATCTATATTTTGCCTCTCCCTGTAATCCTACAGCTCTAGTCTGTGCTGCCCAATACAGTAGCCATGAGCTCCATGTGGCTATTTATATTTCAATTTAATTAAAATGTCACGTTCTCAATTGCACTAGCCACACTTCGAGTACATATATGGCTAGTGGTTTCTGCATTAAGTAGCATAAATACAGATCATTTTCCTTAGAACTAAAATTTCTTGGACAGTGTTTTTCTAGGTGATGAAATAAACGCCATTTCTCTTACTGGGGTTTGTCACATGTGAGGACCCCCTGATGCTGCTCATATCATTACTCTATTGACCTTGAACCCTGACCCTGAGCAGGGTCCTTGCTACCTGGCCTTCCCGCTGTGCTTGTGGTCTTTCATTAATTCTCTCTGTGGGACTCCTCTGTCTTTTAATCTTTCACAGCACCCTAGGTTCCCATGATTCTCTCTGAAATTCCCTTTTTATTGGCCACAGCTGCCTCCCTTGAAGAACTTTGTAAACACCCTCTTGCCCACTGACCTTGGAGATACTATGTCAAACTGTTCTCTTTGTCCAACCCTGCAGTCCACCATCCGTTTAGTCCCGCTTCATATTCAGTACCTCTCCTTACGCTCCTCCAGTTTTAAGTCAAAGGCTGCCAGCGAAGTTCAGCACGTGGACATTGGATTCCAATAGACCAGCTGGTACAGCATTTTATGTGTGTAACATGGACACGGTTCTTAACCTGTTAGAACCTCACTGACTTCATCAGTGAATTGGGAACAAAAACATTATCCGCTTCCATGCGTATTATGAGCATTATGTGACACAAATTTGTCTGCTTTGTAGCGTGATTCATGCTAAACTGCACACTGTATTCTATCTTCCTCCCTTCCTCCCTCCCTCTCCCTTCCCCTCTTTTTTTTTTTTTTTAAGTAATTTCAGCTTTTATTTTAGATTCAGTGGGTCCATGCGCAAGTTTGTTATATGGATATATATACACACACACACACACACACACACATACACACACACATATATATATGATGCCGAGATTTGGATATGAATGGTCCTGTCATTCCGCTGGGTAGCATAGTACCCAACAGTTAGTTTTACAATCCTTGTCCCCCTCCCACCCTTTCTCTCCTTTTGCTCTCTTCTCCTCTGTCTTGAGTGTGTTCCCAGACTCAAGGCGTCAGAGGTTATATTTGACTGTGAGAACAGAGGCCTTGTAAAAACACATGAGCGCATATGTTTGTTGCAGCAGTGTTCACAAGAGCAAAGACATGGAATCAACCTAAATGCTCATCAATGGTAGACTAGATAAAGAAAATGTGGTTCCTATACACCATGGAATACTATGCCACGAACAAGGAACAAGATCATGTCCTTTGCAAGGACTTGGTTGGAGCTGGAGGTCATCCTTAGCAAATTAATACAGGAACAGAAAACCAAATATGGCATGTTCTCCCTTATAAGTGGGAGCCAAATAATGAGAACACATGGACACGTGGAGGAGAACAACAGACGCTGGGGCCTTTCGGAAGGTAGAGGGTGGGAGGAGGGAGAAGAACAGGTAAAAAAAACTAACAGGTAGTAGGCTTCATACCTGGGTGATGAAATAATCTGTACAGCAAGCCCCCGTGACACTAGTTTACCTGTGTAACAAACCTGCACATGTACCCTTGAACTTAAAATAAAAGTTAAAAGGAAAAAGAAATTCTTATTAGTCATCCAGAAGTGCCTAAACAACCATACTAGAAGTCAAGTAGCCCTCATCCCTGCTTCCAGGTCCATGTACTCACTGCAGTCTTGCAATTTAAGCTGCTGTTTGCTACATTCACTGTGTAAGCGCATCCATAGACAACCGATTGCTTGATTTAAACTGTGTTTCTGTCTGAATGTAATCTTTACTAAAGCCTCTGGAATCAACAATTATTCATCTAATTTTCAAAAAAAAAAAAAAAATACAACCAATAGCCCTGTCGTTAGTTCCTTTCCACAGTTCTGACTTTGCATATGTTCAAGTCAGAATGTTACTGAGCATAATAGAATTGCATAAAAAAACATATTTCAGGCCAGGAACGGTGGCTTATGCCTGTAATCCCAGCACTTTGGGAGGCCAAGGCAGGCAGATCATTTGAGGTCAGGAGTTCAAGACTAGCCTGGCCAACATAATGAAACCCTGTCTCCACCGAAAATACAAACATTAGTTGGGCGTGGCGGCGCGAGCCTCTAATCCCATTTGTTCAGGAGGCTAAGGCAGGAGAATTGCTTGAAGCCGGAAGTTGGAGGTTGCAGTGAGCCAAGATTGCGCCACCGCACTCCATCCTGGGTGACAGAGTGAGACTCCATCTCAAAACAAACAAGCATATTTCATAGAGGATCAATGGATACTGTTTTGTAATAATGTTCTTAAATGTCTTCTCCTTTTTCATATTCCTGGTGTCCATTTTTAAGCCAAGTAAATCTACACATGACTTTTAAAAGATTTATTTGAACATACACATAGACATTTGTTGATATATTTGTATATCATAACCTGGAAATGGTGACTATTTCTGCTCATTTTTAACCTTTTCACATTTTGTGGTTTTAGTTGGTCTCGTACTTGCTTTGCATGCTATTTAAAAACAAGAAAATATTAAGAAAAAAGTGTATAGCTCAAAGACAGCTCGACATATTAATGACTCTCTAACTTGAGGACCCCGTGAGTAACGTCAAAACCCATAGTATCATAAAGAGTCTTATTGTAATGTGAACATAAATGTTGCACATAAAGTCATGACTCTTGAATAAGGCACCCTGTGAAGAACGTTCAAAGACCTACCATACTCTAAGGGTAAGCAATACCAGTGCTAGAGTTATGAACATCTGTTTGGAACAGTTTTCCAGTAAGAACTGTTCCTTTTATGAGGAAAAATCTGAAGAAAACATCAAGTGCTTACCATTACATCATGCTAGAGATTTTCTACACCTCTGTAAGGAACAAGGTTATATGAGCTTACCTCCCCCTGCCCGCATAAACTGTCAATAAAACTGCCCTCATGTCATGCACAGCGGACATTCCTGGAGTTTCTACATTGAAAGAAGGAAAACTCAGCCAGACCCGTGCTGGAAATTGTATTTAAATTGTGTCTTTAAATACACGTTTAAAATTAAATCTGTACTGGGTAGGCCTCCACTAAGCAATGTGTGTTGGAGGAAAGAGGAAGCCAAATAAGTTAAATAAAAATAAAAATAAATAATTCCAAAGCATAGATGATACACAAAGCAGTTAAAAGGAAAATGGTTTTCAGAACCATTAATCACATTATGCAGGGCTTGCTTTTATCCCTTGCAAAATTCCAAAGGGAGAATTTCTCCGGGGCAAAGTATAACTAACAAAAGAAGCATTAGGCAAGAAAGCAACTTCCCTTTTGGTGGCATATTGATTCTTTGAGAGAAAAGCCACCTAATCAGCACGATAAGTAGGGTAGAGAGTGGGGCAGTTTAGTAGCAAAGACGCAGGATTTGAAGTTCTGATTCTAATACTCAATTATGAGCCCACTGGAGTCACTGAAATTGGCTTAAACTCACTTTCATTATCTTAGAAACAAACAAACAGACAAACAGACAAAAAGCCAGGACCACTATGACACCTGAGCAGTAGGACTTTTATTTTGAGAACCAAATGACATATGCTCATAGAAGTGCCTTGTGAAATGTGAAACACTGAAATGATTGCTTTGTAGTTTTTAAAAACAGTTGCGGAAAAATGAATGAAAATTTTTGAACAAACACAAATCTTGCATTTTGTGTTCAGGTTTCATTTAAATAAACTGTTAAGTATTAGGTGTGTAAAATAGATAAAAATATTAAATACAATATTGAGATATTTTACAGGATTTCCCAATTACTAAAAAGGGATCTACTTTTCCAGTATTCCGTTAAATGATCTATTATAACCCAAAATAATTTTTTTATTTTATACAGTGCCACAAACCGGGGCAGCACATAATACAAATTTCTAAATTCTGTTCTACAAAATGACTGTTCTTCTCCTTCACTCAGCGCTGTTTGATAACCCAAAAATAGAAAGGACTCAAGATGAGATAGGGTGGGAATCCAGCCCACTGCCTTCTGAGCACGAGGTTTTCGTCAGCAGCACTCCTTTTTAATACGATAGAGAAACTTAGAAGAAACGAAATAAAAATAATTATTGTACAACGTGGTGACTACAGTTAATGACAATATACTACATTCTTGACATTGCCAAAAGGGTAGATTTTAATTGTTCTCACCACACACACACACACACAAAATGGTAAGAGTGTGAAGTAATGCATGTGTTAGCTTGATTTAGTCATTTTACAATGTATATGTATTTCAAAAAATGTACATGATAAATATATTTAAGTTTTATTTGCCAATTAAAAATTAAGTAGAGGATATTACCACTTCCCATGTCAAGGCTCTGTCACACATAAGTGGATTCCTTTTGAAGCATGTTTGCTCTCATGAGCTCATGTATATTGTTATTCTAAAAACAGATGAGCTCTTTTAATAATCTGCCAAATCTATTTTAACACAATAACTAGGCCTTCAGGGTGCATCTGACTTGACCCTTTTCTGTACAGTAAGTCTTCAATTAACATCATCCACTGATTCTTAGAAACTGTGACTTAAAGCGAAAGATACGCAGCAAGTCCTCAAATAATATCATTTTCTTCAACATCTTCTTTTTATAAGGTTGATGAAAAAAATGGTTTTGTTGTGTGTCATTTCACTTAAAATGTGGCAGTTTCCAAAAACACACTGGGGATGTTAACTGAGGACTTCCTGTAGTCTTGTCTGTTCTGTCCCGTGGTCTAGCCACCAGCCACATGTAGCTCTTTATATTTAAATTTAAATTAATTAAAATTCAATTAAAAATTCAGTACCTGAGTCATATTATCAATATTTTAAGTGCTAAATAGCCATCCCCCTGGTTATTGCTACCATATTAATTACTGATTCATTAGATACCATGCCATCTAATGCTACCATATTAATTTCTGGTAAGAACGTTTTCTTCAGTACAGAAACTTCTATTGGACTATGCTGGTCTAGCTTCTTTCTACTTAGTCCATGACAACTTCATGTTAAAAAAGCGTAAGATAAATACATATGAAAAAGCCATTCATAGGAATATAGAGTTCTGATCTGCAAATGACTGGAAAAACCAAGGGTTTGGCCCAGATTTCTGCCTTCCTGTGAGTGAGATCATGTAATTCTTTATAAGGTGAAGTAACTCAGGCCCAAAACCACCAGGGGACGGGTTCAAGTTTATACAAAAAGGGTGTCAGACCAAAGTTTTGAAACTCGGTTCACGTTTTTCCTATTGCAATGCTTCTTTTATAATGTCACACTATTTCTTCTCATTCACTACATACCTGTAAAAGACAAAATGCAACAGGCTGCAGTTTTATTGACTTTGACAATCATTCTTTGTGAAATTTAAAGTCAGTTAGAGCATGTCTATAAAAACACATTCACGATAAAGCCATAAGCAAATATACCACCTCATTTTCATATATGATTCGGGAAAAAATAATTGCTAAAATTATTGAGCAGCTATGTTCTATATACAGCAACACACACCTTAAGCACATCATTTTATTATCATACTAAACAACCCCGATAAATTAGTATTATTATGCCAATTTTATCGATAAAGAAACTGAAACTTAAGTAACAAATGTCTGCAGACTGAAATCCAGGTGTGTTTGACTCTATAATGCATATTCCCAATCGGAGCCCTCTGTACATAATCCCCTGTGAAGAGTAAGCCGCAGAAAATGTTCTCTAACTTTTCATTCAGCTCTAACATTGCATGAAGGTTTTGTTTGTGAGTGAGAGAGAGTGTGTGTATATGTGTATGTGTGTATTTGTGAAAGAGATGGAACACATTTTTCATAGTGCTTATATATTTTGTCTCAAATTTCCATTTTGATAGACTTATTTCAGGAGAATTAATTCATGTAATAAAGATAACAGAAGAGAAGAAAAGAGTGAAGAAGAAAAACAACAAGAACTTACTAGTTTATTAAGGATAGATTTATCACATATACAGAGCACACAGTTTCTTACTAGTACCTCTGCTCCTACTCTCTGTCTCTCTTTACATGTTCATTCTAAGAAAAAAGAGTTCAATTTTTAAATTACGGGATAATATGTATGTACAGCAAGAGAGGTCTGTGCTTATGATTAGCAACATAAACATAATATTCATTTTTTTTCCCTCCTAAACAAAACCATGGAAACATATTTATTGAGTGTTTCTTATGTTATAGAAATTGTGCCAAGTTTTAGAAAAATAAAAATAAATTCAATGGCATCCATGGACTAAAAGGCATAGCTAGCATGTAAGATAAATAATGAATCTAAACAATCCCAAACCAAATGACAACAACGCAGTAAAAAACCTTGAAATAAAAGACTTTCTGGGACAAGTATCTGAAGAAAGATTAAAACCGGAATATGGACCACCATGCTGTTTATCTAAATAAATATTCATTCTACTGAAAGGGTCGCTGGTAGGAAGAGGAATTAAGAGACTATTCATTTCTAATGAGTGCCTCATTCTATCCTGGCTCTTCCTGGGTAAATGGAGGAGAATCTACATGAAATGGCAAAGCTCTTTGTGCCAAGTGTTTCTTACATGTACAACCTAATGGGCAGTCTCGTTTTAGTACAGGAATGATCTAACTCCTATCTCATCCTATCCTGAAACATATAATAAAATAGATACAGATGTTAGCCGGTATCCAAACATATTGGGTAGGACTATCGTTGTTCTCAGTATCAAAATGTTAACATAGCACTATGAGAATAAAAATAACTTTGCATTTCAATGAAATTCTTTTATGTTAAATGTTCGCAGGCTGAAAAGTTGTCCGTAACTTGATTCAAGCAACAAATGGGACATATGAATAGGAGATATGTGCCCATCAACATTCTTATTTCTAGACCAACTGAAAACTGACTATGTTTATATTGCTTTCCAGATGACCAGTAAAATAACTTATTCTTTTAGAATTTTTATACTGATGTATCTTTAAGTTGATAAGTGCTGAAAGACTTGATCCTTTCAAACCATGTGGGATCCATACATTGGTATGTAGGCAATAGAGAGCTCCCTTTAGCACCTGATTAGCATGTGCTATGGCTTGAATGTGTTCTCCAAAGTTCATGTGTTGGAAACTTAATCCCCAATGCAGCAGTGTTGACAGGTGGAATCTTTAAGAGGTGGTTAGAATGGATTAATGTCATTATCACAGAGGTAGGTTCTTATTGCGAAAAAGGGATTGTTATAAAAGCTAGTTCATCTCCCCTCTTTCTCTTGTGCTCTCTTGTCCTTCCACCTTCCACCATGGGATGACACAGCAAGAAGGCCCTCACCAGATGCCACCCCTTGATCTTGTATGTCTCAGCCTTCAGAACTGTAAGAAATAAGCCACTGTTCTTTATAAATTACCCAGTGTATGGTATCCTGTTACAAAACCCAAAACAGGCTTAGCAGGCCTTGTTGTGGCCTCAGCACAACTCACACTCAGAGAAAAAGGCAAGAGGAAAGACAGCTGCCAAACATTTTATTTCTATTTTTCCTATTATCTTTTCATAAACCCATATTACTACCAAATTGTTACACCAAGTAAGAATATTAAATATTAATTTAAAAGAACTTGAGGGAACTCATATTACAACTTCATGGTAAATTCAATTTAAAATGCTGAAAGCAAATTCTTTCCCTGTACATTGTATTTGCGTTTCTAGGAACAGGAGCATGCAAACTGATTCTCATTTTTATTAAATGACTATCTGTAATTGCAGGATTCTCAGAGAGTCAGAAAGTGAAGCCCATGCTCCATGAGAAATGGACAAGTTCTTATTATTTGACAATTTATTTTCCCAAGACTTTCTAATCATTTCACCCAACAACCAATTGAATCTATTTAAATATAAACTTCCCTTGCAATACTGCATGGCTAAAAAACATAACAGCTCTAAAAATATTTTCCTTAAGAAAGACAAAGATGCATTAAAAATCAGTTAAGGAGGGGAAAACCTACAATCATTATAAATCCATTTTATTACTTGATTATTTATTTTCTTTTACTTCAGCACATTCATTTGACAAAATGCTTTATTGTAGTTTTCCAGTAATCCTTAGGAGATTCAATTATATAGATTTTATTTTATGAATTTTCTTTTTGGTTGAAGAAGAGGAATACTGTTGAAGAAGGGACAATGATCACTTACAATTCATAGGAATTAACAGAGTAAGAGGCTAGGCATAAAAATATACGGAAGGCAGAACTGAGGGGGGCTTTAATTTAATCATTTTAGTCATTTGATTCGGAAAATTTAGACCTTTGGCACACACACCTGACTTCTCAGTGAAGACTGAGTATGACTGACAAGTCAAAACCTCCTTCATTCTCTTGCAACTCTTCAGTCAGCCAGTAATGCAGAGACCACTAGAATGTTCAAACATTATGACTTGATGAACTTATAGAGGATCTTTAGAATCATGCAAAATAATCATGCTGTTAGGTTAATAATCCTTGGAAGTTTATCCTCAATCTTTGAAAACAACTTGGGTTATTAGTGAAGATTGCTCTCTTTCAGTTAATGCATTTGGCCATAGTGTGGACTTGTCCCCTCAATTTTGTAATGGTGAAACAAAAACAGAATGGATGTCAGCCTAAAATGATGGCATAGCAATCTCTTTAACTAATAACCAAGATAATATATTCATGTTGCTTAACTTCTTTAGAAACCTCAACAAATATTTATTGATCATCTTCATCAGAAAATGAAGTTTTGAATAATGAACGAATGGATGATAAATGAATAGTTAAATGGCAAGTTCATAAACTCTTTACAAAACAATATAGTTTTTTGAAAGAGAGGATATTCAGATTCATATGCATGAATTAAAATTAAATCTCAAATGCTTTATGAAATTTTAAGTTACACAAGAATACTTACAACTATCTACATTCCCATTTTCCTATTAATACTGGCTTTGGTTCAGGCCCTTGTATTTGGAAAACTCTCCTACTCATATCTGTATTTTCAGCATTTCTCCTGTTAGTCCCCTTTTCACATTGCAACAAAGCAAGTTACATAAGCTCAATTTGATTTTCATACCTCTACTTGAAACTCTCTGTTGCCTGTAACAAAATCAGAGCTCCTGAGCCTGGCCCAAAAGGCCACCCACAATCTGACCCCTTCTCTCCCTCATTCTCTAATACTTTTCAAGTCACAAATTAAAACTCTTTAGAGTTTCCTACATACACAGACATAGGCATGCACACTTACATACACACACACGTGCACATGCACATATGCACACCAGGTAGATGGAACAACACTTCAACAACTATTACATGAGTTAATGGAACTTCCTATTTCAACAGCAAGCTGAGCCAACATAGTAGCAGATGGTCTTCAGGCAGTCAGAACAAGTTTTCTGATTGATTCCCTGTGAATTTATAGTAACCTGGACTGACCTTTTGGCTGATTAAGCTTCCTGGAGTTTTTGGTATGTATCACAGAGATTAGACAAGTGGAATCTAACGTGTGAAAAGGGCCAGTAGATAATTCAAAATCATATCATAGGAATATTAGAAATGTGTGACCCTAATTTGCACCTCAACTTGGTGAACTGTAAGAAGAGATGATTTTCATTCTATGTTATTCTGAGGCTGCTTTCTCAGTTCAATACAACATGCTAGTACATGATAGCTTTCCTGGAGCTTCCCAAGAGGGTGGGTATATGTTTATTATCTTACTGAACTCTTCAGCCTTTCTTAGTGACTTGATAATTGAGTGATTAAACAGGGTGAATTTGATCATTATTAATTTACTTATATACTTAGAGAGCCGTTTTCATCTTATGTAGGGATCGGAATGTCCATTAGTTGATGTGTACAAAAATATGTGGGGGAATTACAATTGCTTTGCAGAATATATTCTAAAAAGTCAAATATTACCAATATATTAATATTTTCTAATGTTAGCCAGGAAAGAAGATAATTGAAGTAAAACAAGTACCATACCTTAGGTCTTAGGCTTAAATTACTCTTACCTGTATGAAATAGTCAATTTATATATATTTTTTGGTTTTAAGCAGACAACTTATCTCCTTTCAGTGCTGAGAAATCTAATGTAATGAAAATGAGACTTGCAGCATTTTAAGCAGTATTGATAAAAAGAGCAAGCAAAGTCTTAGAACCTTAAATTTTCTGTTTTCGGATCTCTTTGTTTCGGCATTCCAATTCAGCAAGTGAATTTCTTGGGATTTAACTTAAAAAATTATTTTATAGGCATTCTCTGGAATACATCTCAGCCTATGCTTATTTGAGGATAGTGGCCACAATTTTGTTGTTTGTTAGTTCTACATCTATTTATCTTAAACTCTAGCTGTTTCATGCCTCCTATTTCATATCCTGAATGGTCCTAGTCATAAAGCAGCAAAATCAGGGCTTTTCTTGAAACACGTGTGTAATTTCCAAGCTATTTGTTTTTTGATGAAGTAAATGCAGAGGATGAAAATCATCCATGGGAATCAGGATACACTTGCGGAACAATTTCAAAATTAATGAATCTTGTGCATCTATAATTTCAATACAAGTGACAAATTTATACAGGAGAAACAGATCTTCTTTTTTTTTTTTTTTTTTTTTTGAGACGGAGTCTCGCTCTGTCGCCCAGGCTGGAGTGCAGTGAAACAGATCTTCTTAAAAAGGTAAAACTTCTATTTAAAATTGAGTGACTAACATGTGGGGCATTTGTACAGGTACAAAGTCATACCTCAAAGATTTCAGTGAAACTCTCCTCTGCATAGTACAAGAGGCAACACAGCAGGCCAGAAAATGTCCACTGTGCTATTCCACAAAGCCCAGTTCCAGGATTCAAACTTTACCCAGGCTAAGAGAAAGGGTGCAAAGGTGCTGGTTATTTCAAAGGGCCTTGCAACAATCTGACTTTGACTGTGCTTAAGCCAGAACTCTTTCAAAGGATTGTGGTTGTAGTTTCCATGGCAATAAATATTCCAAGAAGCAAGAAGGTCATTCACCAAAATTTTATACTACCTTCCACCCTCTTGAAGTCATTTTTTTTTTTTTCCTCAGAAAGAGAAAGAAGACTGGTTACAGAAAACATAGTTGTGAGTTTTAAGCTGAATATTAATATTTAAGATCAATTGAGACATCCGCATGGATGGGATGCAAAGTTGAAGGGTGGATAGTTTGGTCTAGGAAAGTCAACAAGAAATGCAGACACGAAGGGACCACTTCCTACCCAGTCTCATCCACCAACTTCTGATGCCAAGGATTTTGTGGGTCAGAAACACCAGATTTCCTTTTTTCTTGTGGAAATTATGATCTGAATTCCAGAAGGAAGCTTAGAAATAAAAACGCTTGTATGTAAGACGATTTATATAGCAAGCACCCCTACCACTTTTATTGGTGGTATAGAGACCTTACTGCTTAAAATCTCTTTTCAAAGAGTCCAATGAAGTTATGTCCCCAAACATAATTTTATCAATTCTACTAACACCAAAAGATACCATTAGCGGTTGCTTGTGAAGTATGACTTTAGATTTTTTTTTAAAGGCTGAGAAACAGCTTTACTTAGAAGAAATTTAACTGCCTAATAAGCTTTGAGATTAATGTCTCTTATGTAATTTGCTTCTCATAAGTATTTCTTTTTCTTTTTTTTTTTGGAAATCCAGGCTCGTAGTCTTTTATTATTACAAACTAGCTTACACCTGGGTAAGTAAAGATTTATTTTCGTAAGAAAATTTAAATTGTGTTCAACCCTGTAAAACACCTTTATATACTTATTTGGTCAAAGAGAGAAGGTATGATAAAATGAGGAGCTTGTGGGCTCTTCAATAGAATAAATATTTGTTCCACAACATTTTTTCTTATGAATATTAAATGTTATTTTTCACATATAAAAACATGCAGAAAAATTTCACATAACTATCATTAAAATATCAAACATTCTAACAAAGTAATGTGAAAAATGAGTACTTTCCAGGTTAATCCACAAGTAGATAAAGAGTAGAAGAAGATTGGTTGGGCGTGATGGCTCACATCTGTAATCCCAGCACTTTGAAAGGCCAAGGCAGGAGGATCACTTGAATACAAAAGATTAAGCCAAGACTGGGCAATATCAAGAGACCTCATCTCTACAAAAATATGTTTTAAAAATTAGCCAGCTGTTGTGTCTTGTACCTGTAGTCCTAGCTACTCAGGAGCTTCACGCAGGAAGATCTCTTAAGCCTAAGAGTTTGAGGCTGCAGTGAGCTCTGATTGCACAGCACAACTGCATTCCAGTCTGGGCAACAGAGAATGATCACATCTAAAAGAAGAGAGAAATAAAAAAGAGTAGAAGAAAATTATCCAAAAAGAAAATATTATGAAAACATTGCTAAACGAAAAGAAGTGGCAGTAGCAATCAAAATACTATTTTTTTATTATCAAACATTCAACAGTTGTTTACAAAATTAATAGTCCATAATGGCAAGGAAATGCTGAGATAGCTATTTTGACCTACCTTAGATAAGAATATGTATTCTATGAGCCTATCTAGAAAGCAACTTTAGTTGTAACTAAAATCTTAAAAAGAGATTTATACTCTCTAGTAATGGTATTTCTAGGATTCTGTATTGAAGAAAAGACTGGGAATGTGAACAAATATGTGTATAAAATATACTCTTAATAGAATTTTAGTAGTAATAAATATCCAATAATAGGAAAATAATGTAATAAATTATGATGCAGCTATATGATGTATTGGTGATAGTAAAAAGTAGTTTTAAAAATAATTTAATAATTAAGGCCATCACTTCTATCTTCAAGTTGGAGATAGTCTCATTAGAAAAAATGGGCACATGTGTAGTCTTTTTATATTCGTTAAATAGATAAATAGACACGGATAGATTGGTTCCAGAGTATAATATTTTCCATGAGGAAGAGTGTAAAAGAATAGGTGTGATTTGACATAAGAATGCTATTCCTCCTGGAGAACTCTTGAAGAGGGGAAACTAATTTGTACAAGAAGCCCAGGCAGGTTCCTTGAATGAAAGGAATAGAAATTTCAGCATTTTCTTCCCAGGATTCCAAGCTCATTTATAAGCCATCTATTGTTATGTGACGAAGGCACCCAAAAACTTAGCAGCATAAAACCACCACCATTTTAATTGCTCCTAATTCTCTTAGAAATCTGAGCTGGGATCAGCTGGTGGTTCTACTTGCGGGTTTCACTTGGGATCACTCATGTGGCTGTAGTCAGCTGTTGACATGACTTTGACTGGATGGTCAGTATAGCCTTATACACGTGTTTGGAGTTTGGGGCTGCCTGTTAGCTGGGTCTTTCTCTCTACATATCATTTCATCATCCAGATTGCAAGCTCAGGCTTCTTCTTGTAGTAGAAACAAACACAAGTGTCTCAAAATAGAATAAATAAGGCCTCCTGAGGCCTTGTTCAGAAGGCACAAAGCATTGCTTCCACAATATTCAGCTGGCCAAAGCAAGCCACAGGGCTTGCAAATTCTAAGGAGGAAGAAGTAGATTCCACCTCTTGATAGAAGAGTGACAAAGGGCATATATACAGGAATTGAAGCAACTACTGCATTTATCTTGACAATCTGCAATAGACATCAGTACCTGTGGGGACTACATCAAAGACAATTTGCTGTAAAGGACCTCAGAGAAAAATTCCTCATTAGAAGGAGAGAAGATCAAAACAGTAATCAAACCACACTACCTAAAAAGTTAATTTTTTAACAGCGATAGTTTGCCATAGAATGTGAGTCCGGTTTGAAGGTCCTCTGGATTCAGCAAAATGTCTAGCTCTGGGGAAAAAAAAAAATGAGCATCTTTAATGTGCACTAACATTTCTATAATCTTGGAGCATGAAGTGTCAGGTAATACGAAGTACTATACAGGAATATGGGCAAACAAGACTGCTATCACCATGCCAGTAAAGCAATATTCACTGTGTAGTACACGCATTCAGAAGGGTTGTCATTTGGCCGAGATAGAATAGTAAGATACAGCAAACTAATTAGACTATCGAGCGCTTTTTCTCTTCACCTGGCTTGACGGAGTGACTCTCCCTTGCCACTAATCTTGGTTCATGAAAAATCAAGGAGGAGAATGGTCTTGTGTGAAAGATTTTGGACTTCCACTAACAGGTAATGAATAAGAAAGAAAATAAATTGCTAACATCTATTAAGTGTTTACCTTTTTTGGAGGTATTAATATCATCTCATTCAGTCTTCTGAAAATTTAAGTAAGTTAGAAATAATACATCCCCTCTTACTTATTCAAATATGCATATGAATTAAATATATGCATATTTAAATATGCGTTCCTTCCCACCACATTCTCCATTCTACTGTTTTACTGTATTGTACATGAAAACAGGACTGGGTGTCAGTTCAAGGGAAGTTCACTTCCTACAGACTCTTCCCTCCGCTATGAACTGCACTCAGGGACAACTGAACCTGCCACTGAATATCTGACCAGCCTGGTTCCTCATGTTACCTATAGGCAAAGCATCCATTTTTAGTACTACAAAGATGCGTTCCTTGCTCTATTGCTCAGGCTAATACCTTTGCCAACTAACACAGTGCTGGGGAGAGCACTGAGACGGAGAAAATACAGGGGGTCTGATGTGACTAAGACTGTATTCATGCCTTTGTGCTACCTTTGGTTGCCCCACGAATCCTACAGCGCAAGTACCTGCTTCTTGACTCGATTCTATAATTCATAGGGTTACTGTTTTATTGAGGTGGCTCTTTAGATCCAAACCAACTTGTGCATATAAGGGCTGGAGTATAATATATTCTGTAACAATATGTGTACTATTTATTAATAATTATATATCATATAGTCTGTAATACAGGAGAACATTGGCTACGCTAATACTCAAGACAAAGGGGCTGCTGTGAATCTGTTTGAGAAGACACTGATGTCACAGAAAATATCCAACATCACGTATTTTGCCGTTGATTTAAAGATTTTAAAAAGTGATTCTTACTTCTGTACCTCCTTTGGGGTGGTATGAAATACAAAGCTCTCACTGTACTTTTATCATTTATGGGGAAATTGAGGCAATGAGAAGTCAACTCACTTTGCGGAGAGCACATAACTCTTGAGGGTAGTGGGGGATTTAAACACAGGTGGAGTCGGACTCCAGAGCCTGCTCTATGTGAAACATGACGTTTTTTCAGGAATAATGAGGGGACCAATATTGGCCAGCACATGAGGGAGAGTGACCTGCAAAGTAAATATGGCATGATGACTTCTCCAAGACGGAAGTGGATCAGGTTGAGAGGATGATGGGTTACTTTAGTCATGCTGAGTTTGAGATGCTTTTACGATATTCAAGTAGGCATCAGGAACCCATCATTTGACACCAGTAGTTTCCTTACAGAATCACAATTGTTAACATATTTGAATGCCAAAGAAAAAACTGAAATGATTTAATAAAATCCCTGAATTAACCAGAGTCCAATATGCACTTTTGGTTAAGTGCTTAACATATTTAACCTTTGAGTTGATCAATGCATGGATTTAAATATATTTCCTCGTGTCGTTTCCTACTTCCTTCAGCAATGTTTCAAGTAGATTCAGTTAGGGAAGAGGCTGAAACTGCTGTTTCAATCCTGTTAGTGTGAGGTCTGTACAGTAATCTGAATGTTTTCATTTTAGTGGAATTTCACTGTAACTAGTGTATCATATTCCCAACACGCACAGCCTTTTCCTTCTAACTTCGTCATGACCTCTTTATTTCTCCTCTAAGCTATCCTGTGTCCGGTGTTAAATTAGCAAGCAACGGGAAATCCCTTTAAAGGCTAGCTACTCTGTGAGTGCTATCGCCTGACAAGAAGCTATCTAAAAACGAACTGCAAGCTTTTAATCCTACTGGTTTTGTAGACAGTGTTAGGGAATGAGGAATTGGCTGCCACTCTCCAAACTGTGATTTATAATTTTTCTATCTTCACCCTTGCACACATTTCAGGGTTGAATTGTGTTTTTATTCATTATGAGTGCCTTGTGTATGAATACTTTTATATCCTCTATACTGAAATATTGGAGATACTGGGGTCTAACTTTGGGCTTATATGGAGGAAGCTAACAGAGAAACATCTGGAATTTCAAGATTGTTTGGGAAGGCCAAGAAAGTATTGTGTTAATCAGTTTGTCTTCCTAAACCTTGTAACTCCTTTCATCAGGCTCCTTTCAGTCTTGATTTAAGTGAAACAACTGGATGAAGCATATGCAAGACTTCATTGCAAACGAAACAAAATTCAAGTAAAAATGAAAATGACCTCTTCACATGCAAAAACCTGCAAAACTGTAAAGAATACAAACAAAAACAAACAAAACCAAGAAAACACCCACGCTTTAATCTTTCATTACCTTCTCTTCACAGGTGGTGATTTCTGATAAAGCCTTTTGCCCCAATCTCCGTCTCAGTGTCTCTTTAAAGGGGTCTACCTGTGACAATATCATTAACTGAAGCTCAGTGGATGAATCCCGTTAAAGGAAAGCTGCTATTGCTAAATCAAAGCATGGAGCCTCTGCCTTCCCCAGTAGGCTGTGCCAGCCAGGTGCAATGTTTGGGAATTCTTTCTCTACTCCAATCTCCTCATTGATAAGTGAGGAAACAGAGGCCCAGAGAGCTGTAGTAACCCACAGTCATGCTGAGCATATGGGCAGGGGCAGGGCTTATGAATTTTCTTTTACGTTGGTGCTTCAGGACTCCTCTAGGGTCAATCACAAAGCCTCTAAAATTCACACAAATACTAAATGAAAGTCATATAAAATGAATCCTATAGATATTTTAAGATTTGGCAATAATTTTGGATACATTTTGATTCATTATCTAAATTTCTCAAAGTCCCATCCACTTCAGTGTTCAATGTAGCCCTTCTTGGTGGATTTGTGAAAAGGAGTTTCGTAAATTAGATGAAAGCAGACTAGCTCTGGCACACAACAAGCTTAATCTGGTTAAGCTATCTCTCTTGCAACTTAGTAAAACCCATTATGATAGGACTTTGGGTCTCAATGAAAATGAAATTCTTTCTACATTTGTGACTGACCAGCAGGTCTTTCAGATGAGCACATATCCTTGATTAAAGGATTTAAGTCCTGCTATGAGCTAAGTCCAGGGCTGCTGAGGTTTGCAGCTCAAGTGCTCTGGCTCAGGGCAACTTGAGATTTAAAGTATTCTGGTTCACAACAAGTTATGCGTAGTTTGCCTAATGCAGTGATTCTCATCTGGGAGTAATTTGCCTCCCACAGTACCTCCAGTTACATCTGGAGATTTCAGTTATCTAACTAGTGGGCACTACTGGCCAGGGATGCTGCTAAAATCCTACCATACACACGACAGTCACCCCAACAGAGGGTCACCTAACCCAAAATTTCAGTAGTGTGGCTGTTGAAAAAAAACTAGCTTAACATTGTTGCCTTACTGACTTCACACAATGGCAAATGACACTAGAAGGGGGCCTGAACCAGGAATCCCAAAAGTGGGTATTGCTATCTTGAGTGAGTTCCTCTGGCAGAGGTTCTAAAGAATATTTTGACTTGCTAACTGTGCTTAAGTGGTTAGATCTTAATTCTTCGTAAGGGTTGATCTCACCTAGGCCAATTAGCTGGAGCTCCTGCTCATATAAATGGGTGTTCCATAAGCACAGGCAAGAGAGGATAACTTCATGTTGAAATGAAGCTTGTCAAATTAGTTGAAATTAAAAACGGCTCAGATGGCTGTCCCCTGTTGAGATTTAAATGCTATTTGAGGTTGAAATGTTACTGAAAAGAAGTATCTAATAAATAAAAATGGCAGCAAATTAGCTACTTTCTGCTTTTCAGAAAGATTAAAACTAAGCATTCATTTTCAAAATGGCCTTTTAGTTTCTTTAAGCCTAGTGGGTTTCATTGGATTCCATATATATGGTGCTCACATCTTATTTCCTGGAAAGAACGTTCCACTTTGGCAACATTTCTATTCTACTTTGGTCCCATTTCTATTTTCTTTCTCAAATCTGACATCCTCAACAAGACACCAAGACATCGTTAGGAAGCCATTCACACCCCGTCCTGCTATCTTGTGTATCCTCAAAGAGGCCTCTGGCCACTTGGTTTGCCTCTTTTGGATACAGAGTGAATAAGTGCAGTGGGGTTAGAGGTGAGAAGAGAGGTATGAAATCAGAATCATTATCTAGCTCAGAAAGGTTTTTTTGTTTTGTTTTGGTTTTTTTTGTTTTTTTTTGTTTTAAGGAAATAATAAGGTAGAAAATGATGGGGTGGGGGTGCTGTGGGCGAGCGGGAGTGGATACAACTGAGCATGTTGGGAAATTCTATAAAATAGACACTTTCAGGGCCAAGTGTGCCCTAAAATTCCAGTAATCCCAGCACTTTGGGAGGTTTAGATGGGCAGATCATCTGAGTTCAGGAGTTTGAGACCAACCTGGCCAACATGGTAAAACCCCATCTCTACTAAAAATCCACACACGAAAAAATTAGTCAGGTATGGTAGCAGGTACCTGTAATCCCAGCTACTAGGGAGACAAGATTATCGCTTAAACCCAGGAGATGGAGGTTGCGGTGAGCCGAGATCATGCCAGTGCACTCCAGCTTGGGCGACAGAGCAAGACTCTGTCTCAAAAAAAGAGGCACTTTTAAAAAAATTCTGAATATATTTTTATATGAACTAGTTTTCAAACTTCGATTCAGATAGTGGATCATATAGCCTTATTGCTCTTGACTTCAATTAAAAACACCCATGTGTCTCTTAGCCTTTTAATTCTCCCAAGGAAATGTTACGTTAATATCCAAATATCTTTTGCTTGATCTCTTGACGTTTTTGGTATCAGGGTAAAGTTAGTTTCAACAACTTTCAGAAGGCTTTGAATGAATAGAAACCAAGATCCATTTCTGAATTCAAGCTAAATGTTCTTATCTGCAACAAATTTTTTAAAATATTCAAGTTTAATCTTCTGACATAAACTCGGAGAAAAATACCTCTTTAATTGAGCTGAGGAACCAGTCACCACAGCATATTCGAACAGGAGACCTACTCCTTAATATTAAGGAGCCACCTAGGAGCTGTTTATTTGCTTCCCTCAAAGCCACCCAGCTGTTACTCCCATTTGTGGTCTTAGCGCTAATTGCATAATGTCCCTAATTTATATCCGCTGGTAGATCTGATCACCACATTACCTGGAGGGTAAGCTTTAATTAGGGAAATTTCTGAACAAATTGTCTAAAGAGCTTGTTTAGTGTGATTAAATGCAAGAACGTTCCCCCTTCTCTTTTTAAAAATGAGCATTTACTTTATCCTGAAACTTTGAGGATAAAAAACAACATCGGTTCTAATTAAGGCCTATAAAATGAACAGCAACATAACCCATGAAAATGAATTGAATTTTGTTGTCTGCAGTTGAGATATATATGACTCAATGCTACATTTATTCAACAGCTTTCGGCATTTCTACTTTGCTTCTGTCAGAACTAACAAGGTGAAACGGCAAACTGATTGAAAAAGGATAAACGGTGAAAAGATGATACACTAATGCACGATACTAATTCAACTGTGGCTTATGAAAAGAGATTAGAATCATATGCATTCTCACCTGAGCATCTCCAGGCACTTGAACAAGCTAACATTAAATTAAACCTTCCATATCGTTAATAGGTAGCCAGACACCATATGAATTAATATGCAACTGTTGTACATTTAACTGAAGTGCAAAGATAAATATCATAATAGGATCAACAAACTTTGATAACTCAAAAACAATTAAAGTCAACGCCACTATTTAGATGAAATATTTTGGCTAAATGTCAATGTCATCACAAAGCGCAAGAAATAAGTGTGGCTAGGAGAATTTAGAAATTGCAATCATTTGGTTATCTGCCTCTGTGAAAAGTGTTTGCATTATTCCTAATCATCAGACATTTTACAGACGCGTCTTTCTGATGGATCTCTGTTAGAAAATACATTAAGTTTAGAAATTGTATTCCCTGTGTGAATACACAAGCAGGACATAGTAAAGGGTGATTGATTATTTGATTCTTTTGAGTAAATCTTTGAAAAGGACTGTTGTTTTCATCCTTGTCACCAACTTTCTTGTGAATATTAGCACTGGCTAAATGTTAAAATCACTTTTTAAAGATACGAATGCTTTACCCTAGACCAAGTAAATATGATTATCTGAAGTTTTCAGGTAGATATAGGAATTTTTAAACGGCATTTCCCCTGCCTCTGATGTACAATGAGGGTTGAAAAACTGCTGAAATATATAATCATTGACTGTCTGTACTTTAAATAGCAATCTAAATTACAACTCTGGATTGAGAGCCAAAGAACCAAGGCTGTCATTCCATCTTGGCCACTATTTTATCAGGTGAACCCCAAACAAATGGCTTAACTTCTCCAGGACCAAATGATAGGCGATCTCTTACATTTTGATTTAAGCCAAGGAATTACATTAGTTTTATTTTCATCATATGTCCATTACCTCTAGTGTATAGTGCAAAAAAAAATAGTAGAATATTCAGTTTTCCTATGCTTTGATGTCTCTTGTTATTAGGGTATTATCTATTTTGAAATGATTTCAGTCAGTGGAGAGTAAAGAGGATTCTGTCCCCTGCAGGAATACCAGGGAAGTTACTGTGTCTGATGATAAGCTCAGGAGTCCTTAGTGTAGCCTGTTTTACCAATTAATGACATTTCCCTGTTCATCATGGGTAATAGTGATGTTGAAGTTTGTTCTGTGAACTCAGGTTTGTTAAAGGGAAATTGAATTTTTTTTTTTTTTTTTTTTTTTGAGACGAAGTCTCACTCTTGCCCAGGCTGTAGTGCAATGGCATGATCTTCGCTCACTGCAACCTCTGCTTCCTGGGTTCAAACGATTCTCCTGTCTCAGCCTCTTGAGTAGCTGGGATTACAGGTGCCTGGCACTATGCCCAGCTATTTTTTGTTTTTTTTGTATTTTTAGTAGAGATGGGGTTTTACCATATTGGCCAGACCAATCTCGAACTCCTGACTTCAGGTGATCTACCCGCCTTGGCCTCCCAAAGTGCTGGGATTACAGGTGTGAGCCACCACCGTGCCCAACCAGGCAATTGAATTTTGAATAAACCAAACATGTGTGAAAATTATGGTTATACATAAATTCCTATGCTTAGTCGGGGCTCACTCATTGACTGACTTATTCATAGTTTGATGAGTTCAATGATTGATCAGTTGACTCATTAATTCATTGATTTATTCAATGCTTCCCTAATTTGTTCATTCAACAGGTATATATTTTCCAGGCAACAGACTAAATAAACACTAGTCCTACAGAGTCAGAGGGCCCCAGTGGGATTGAGCCCTCGTTGCTCCTAATAGGAATCTACTCATTAATTTCACACTCCTTTTACTGGTTTTGTTTCTTTGCTTCTCAAATTTCCCTAGGCCAATGGGTATCAATTATAGGCCCATTGAGGGAAATATTGCAAAAAAGAAGCTATCCTTCCTCTGGAGTTCCTTAGAAAATAGGACATTCTTGCTAAGCAGCAGGTAGCCATCATGTCACCATGATGAAAGAAGAAAGGGTCTCTTGAAATGAAGTCAGTAAACAAGAGGGCCTAGTGTTAGAAAAAAATAAGTCCGATTCCATATCAGATTGCTTGAACACCTGGATCTAGCTGTATCTGTAGCTACAACTTGTACTTTTCACCTACATGAGCCAGTAAGTTACCTTGTTTGGCTTAAGTAAGTTGATTTATCATTTGTAAATAAGTGTTGAGATTGATTCTTTACCATCTTGTCTTTAAAAATTTACATCTTTACCACTCCTTGCTTAAATTCATTCATTAACTGACAAGAGATAGGTTTAATAAAAAGAGAGTCTTTCTTATCTTGTCACCTGTATAATACAGCAAGAGATTTTTAAGGTATTATATTAGTGAGTTTGGCCTGCCATAACAGAGTGCCACAGATTGGGTGGCTTAAATAACAGAAATGTATTTCTCACAGTTCTGGAGTCTGGGAGGTCCAAGAGCAAGGTGCTGGCCCATTTGGTTTCTGGTGAGGACTCTTGTCCTGGTTTGCAGACAGTGGCACTCTGGAGATGTGAGCACATGTGAGCACATGACCTTTCCTCAGATGCATTCTTTCTCTTCTTCTTAGAAAGCCACTAATCCTATCACGAGGTCCTCACCTTCATGACCCCATCTAATTCGAATCACTTCCCAAGTGCCCTGTCTCCAAATGCTATCACATTAGTGGTTAGGGTTTCAAATACCAATTTTAGGGCTGCACAAATATTTTGCCCATAACAGGTATCTACATAATATTAAACATATGATCAACTTTTTGAGCTCAATTTTCAAATTCCTATATGTTTGTACACCATGTAATTTATGCTTTCTGTTTAAGGTATAAACTTTTTTTAAAGTATAAACATTCTGCCCTCCCTCCCTTCCATATGAATCATTTTGAGAAACAATCTTACTTAAAAGAAATTTAGGAAATTGAAAATCTTTTGATACATCTAAAAAATGCTCGTCTAATAAATCAGAGGAGATTAGCTTATTAACTTTACATCTCGCTTCGTCTTTTTAATTTCTTTTTTGCTAGTTATTTTTGTTGTTCTTAAAACAAAGTACGCTTTTGGATTTTTCATTGTCTTTAGATTAATTACATAGATGTAATTGCAAAAGATATATAACTTGTGCTTTTTTCATCTTACATTATATCTTAAGAATCTTTTATATCATGATCTTGTCTTGGTCATCACTTAAACATTTAAAAATTTGGTTA
Source organism: Mandrillus leucophaeus (assembly GCF_000951045.1). Classification (NCBI taxonomy): domain Eukaryota; kingdom Metazoa; phylum Chordata; class Mammalia; order Primates; family Cercopithecidae; genus Mandrillus; species Mandrillus leucophaeus. Next base: position 6,613,847 of record NW_012109808.1, on the reverse strand, counting down.
ACATGCTACTGATAGGGTATACTAGAGGCTATGTCCTTTGATTACCTTTGGTGTCTGTATTTAGCAATTTTCAGGATTATTTGCTTCATTTTACTAATGAAAATATTATGAGCTTGTTTGAAGGGAATATCTATTCTAAAATGACAAATTAATTTGTTGTACCACCAATATTGTAAGTTGTTTTCATATCAACATACCTTTGACTGTTCTAGGTGTTATTTCTAAGATTTTTTTCTGATTATTAAATAACACCTCTTCATAGCCAATGATATGAAGAGCATAGACAAGTATAAATAACTAAATAAAAATTGTCCATAATTTCACTACCCTATGTACTCTCTTCTCATTGCTTTTTATAAATTTTGTTCCATAAAATTAATATCATACTGCATACATATTGCATAACCTTATTTTTTTATGTTAACAGTACACCAGGAGTTCTTTCCATGGAATTTACTAATTTAAAGTTTACTTTTAAATCATTGCAAGCATTAAATATTGTAATTATGGCTGATACTAAAATTAAAGCACTTTTTTATTAATAGATGCTATTTCTAATTTTCTCACAAATGTTGCAATGAGAATACCTTTATGTATATTTTTAGCAGCATACTTTCATTACTTATTGAAAATAAATGTTTAGGGTAGAATTGCTAAATAGTTGAGTCCTGAATAAGGTTATTGACACATCATACCAAATAAAAATGATCATTTAGAAAACCTTTACTCAACAATTACCATGTTAGTTTTTACAATCATAACCAATGCAAAGACCAGTAGAAGGTAAAAAAACACTTCAGTCTCAGTTAAACAAAACATACATATACATACACATTAAAATGACTTTCTGGAAAGTCTTACATTAATACTTTTAAAATTTCTATTTTTATGCATCAAAAGTACATGAGCATATGGATACAGCAAAAGAATAAAAAATAAACAGTAGTTATCAAAACAAAGCATGTCATATGTGTGTATTTATCCAATAATCAGTTTTAGTGGTCATATTAGAATAAGCCATAAAATTTTAGAAAGAGCATTTGGTAGAATTTTATGGACAAGTTTACATGAAAGTATTTCAAAGTGCAATATGGCAAGATAAATTGTGTTGCAGTAGTTTCCCATTAGTAAAAGATAACCACTTTCCTAAGCAACTAAGCAACTAACTAGATGTTTCAGTATATGATGACTCTTTCCTTTCATTATCTCGAATTTATTCTTTGCTAACAGAAACTGTATGCAAACAATTCCAAGTCTTACTTCAAGGGTCCTAAAAAGACATCCAGGATTAACAGGAAAATTAGTTGAGATTTTAAAAAATGCAAGTAACAGATAGCCCATTTACATTTCACCCAAATGAGAACTCTAGGAATGCTGCCAACTCTGACACTCCTGCACCCAAAGAAAGGTGTGTATGATCTCATCAGAACCTCTACCTCTCTTTCTCTAATTTTCTTGGTATGAGCTTCATTCTTAAGCAGTTTCTTTTCTTGGTGGTAGTAGAATAAACAGCCCTTGGTTCTTCTCAGTTTACTTGGTCCTTGTTATTTACTATCTCAGTAAGAAAGGAAATAGAACTTCTTTAGCAATAGTTTCAGCAAGCAATGACCCTAATTTGCTAGCTAGGGTGCCACCAAGTCCTATGCCAGTATCTGTGTGTTCTTATTGGACGTATCTGAGTCATCTACTCTCAGTATCCCACAAAAGATGGGGTAAACATTCAAAGGTCACCAACATCAAAGACCAAAGGCAGATAAATCCATGAAGATGAGGACAAACCAGCGCAAAAAGGCTAAAAATTCCAAAAGCCAGAATGCTGCTTCTCCTCCAAAGGATCACAACTCTTTACCTTGCCAGCAAGGAAACAAAACTGGATGGAGAATGAGTTTGATGAGTTAACAGAAGTAGGATTCAGAAGGTGGATAATAACAAACTCCTCTGAGCCAAAGGAGCATGTTCTAACCCAATGCAAAGAAGCTAAGAACTTTGAAAAAAGGTTAGATGAATTGCTAACTAAAATAACCAGTTTAGAGAAGAACATAAATGACCTGATGATGCTGAAAAGCACAGCACGAGAACTTTGTGAAGCATACACAAGTATCAATAGCCAAATTGATCAAGTGGAAACAAAGATATCAGAGTTTGAAGATCAACTTAATGAAATAGAGCATGAAGACAAGATTAGAGAAAAAAGTATGAAAAGGAATGAACAAGGCCTCCAAGAAATATGGGACTATGTCAAAAGACCAAACCTACATTTGATTGGTGTACCTGAAAGTGATGGAGAGAATGGAAGCAAGTTGGGAAACATTCTTCAGGATATTATCCAGGAGAACTTCCCCAACCTAAAAAGACAGGTCAACATTCAAATTCAGGAAATACAGAGAGCACCACAAAGATACTCCTCTACAAGAGCAACCCCAAGACACATAACCGTCAGATTCACCAAGGTTAAAATGAAGGAAAAAATGTTAAGGGCAACCAGAAAGAAAGGTCAAGTTACCCACAAAGGGAAGCCCATCAGACCAACAGTGGATCTCTCTGCAGAAACCATACAAGCCAGAAGAGAGTGGGGGCCAAGATTCAACATGCTTAAAGAGAATAATTTTCAACCCAGAATTTCATATCCAGTCAAACTAAGCTTCATAAGTGAATGAGAAATAAGATCCTTTACAGACAAGCAAATGCTGAGAGATTTTGTCACCACAAGGCTTGCCTTACAAGAGCTCCTGAAGGAAACACTAAATATGGAAAGGAAAAACTGGTTCCAGACACTGGAAAAATATACCAAATTGTAAACATCATCAACACTATGAAGAAACTGCATGAACTAATGGGCAAAATAACCAACTAGCATTATGAAGACAGGATCAGATTCACACATAACAATATTCACCTTAAATGTAAATGGGCTAAATGCCCCAACTAAAATACATAGACTGGCAAATTGGATAAAGAGTCAAGACCCGTTGGTGTGCTGTATTCACAAGACCTGTCTCACATGCAAAGACACATATAGGCTCAAAATAAAAGGATAGAGGAATATTTACCAAGCAAATGGAAAGAAAAAAAAAAAAACCAGGGATTGCAATTCTAGTTTCTGATAAAACAGACTTTAAAGCAACAATTATCAAAAAAGACAAAGAAGGGCATTACATAATGTAAAGAGATCAATGAAATGAGAAGAGCTAACTATCCTAAATATGTATGCACCCAATACAGAAACACCCAGATTCATAAAGCAAGTTCTTAGAGACCTACAAAGAGACTTAGAGTCCCACACAATAATAGTGGGAGACTTTAACACCCCACTGTCAATATTAGACAGATCAACAAGAGAGAAAATTAGCAAGGATATTAAGGACTTGAACTCCGCTCTGGACCAAGCAAACATAGTAGACATCTAGAGAACTCTCCACCCCAAATCAACAGAACATACATTCTTCTCAGCACCCCATCACACTTATTCTAAAATTGACCACATAATTGGAAGTAAAACACTGCTATGCAAATGCAAAAGAATGGAAATCATAACAAACAGTCTCTCAAACCACAGTGCAATCAAATTAGAACTCAGGATCAAGAAACTCACTCAAAACTGCACAACTACATGGAAACTGAACAACTTGCCTCTGAATGACTACTGGGTAAATAACAAAATTAAGGCAGAAATAAATTAAGTTCTTTGAAATCAATGAGAACAAAGACACAATGTACCAGACTCTCTTGGACACAGCTAAAGCAGTGGTTAGAGGGAAATTTATAGCACTAAACAGCCCACAGGAGGAAGTGTGAAAGATCTAAAATTGACACCCTAGCATCACAACTAAAAGAACTAGAGAAGCAAGAACAAACACAAAAGCTTTCAGAAGATAAGAAACAACTAAGATCAGAGCAGAACTGAAGGAGATAGAGACATGAAATGCCATTCAAAAAATCAGTGAATCCAGGATCTGGATTTTTGAAAAGATTAACAAAATTGATAAACCAGTAGCCAGACTAATTAAAAAAAGAAGAGAGAAGAATCAAATAGACCCAATAAGAAATGATAAAGGGGATATCACCACTGATCCCACAGAAATACCAACTGCCATCAGAGAATACTATAAATACCTCTACGCAAATAAACTAGAAAATCTAGAAGAAATGGTAAATTCCTGGACACATACACCCTCCCAAGACTAAACCAGAAAGAAGTTGAATCCCTGAATAGACCAATCACAAGTTCTAAAATTAAGGCAGTAATTAATAGTCTACCAACCAAAAAAAGCTCAAGACCAGATGGATTCACAGTCAAATTCTACTAGAGGTACAAAGAGGAGCTGGAACCATTTCTTCTGAAACTATTCCAAACAACAGAAAAAGAGAGACTCCTCCCTAACACATTTTTTGAGGCCAGCATCATCCTGATACCAAAACGTGGTCAAGACACAGCAAAAAAAGAAACTTTTAGGCCAATATCCCTGATGAACATCAATGTGAAAATCCTCAATAAAATACTGTTAAACTGAATCGGCAGCACATCAAAAAGCTTATCTACCACAGTCAAGTCAGCTTCATCCCTGGGATGCAAGGCTGGTTCAACATATGCAAATCAATAAACAAATCACATAAACAGAATCAATGACAAAAAGCACACGATTATCTCAATATACACAAAAAAGGACTTAGATAAAATTCAACACCCCCTCATGCTAAAACCTCTAAATTAAATATTGATGGAAGATATCTCAAAATAATAAGAGTTGTTTATAACAAACCCACAGTCAATATCATACTGAATGGGCAAAAGCTGGAAGCATTCCCTTTGAAAACTGGTACAAGACAAGGATGCCCTCTCTCATCTATCCTATTCAACATAGTATTTGAAGTTCTGGCCAGGGCACTCAGGCAAGAGAAAGAAATAAAGGGTACTGAAATAGAAAGAGAGGAAGTTAAATAGTCTCTGTTTGAAGACGACATGATTGTATATTTGGAAAACCCCATCATCTCAGCCCAAAATCTCCTTAAGCTGATAAGCAACTTCAGCAAAGTCTCAGCACACAAAATCAATGTGCAAAATCAAATGTGCAAAGTCAGTGTGCAAAAATCACAAGCATTCCTAAACATCAATAATAGACAAACAGAGAGCCAAATCAGTAGTGAATTCTCATTCACAATTGCTACAATTAAATACCTAGGAATACAGCTTACAAGGGATGTGAAGGACCTCTCCAAGGAGAACTACAAACCACTGCTCAAGGAAATAAGGATACAAACTAATGGAAAAACATTCCATGCTCATGGACAGGAAGAATCAATATTGTGAAAATGGCCATACTGCCCAAAGTAGTTTATAGATTCAATGCTATCCCCATGTAGCTACATTGACTTTCTTCACAAAATTAGAAAAAAACTACTGTAAATTTCATATGGAATCAAAAAAGAGCCCACAGAGCTAAGACAATCCTAAGCAAAAAAACAAAGCTGGAGGCATCTTGCTTCCTGACTTCAAACTACACTGCAAGGCTACAGTAACCAAAACAGCATGGTGCTGGGAACAAAACAGATATATAGACCAAAGGAACAGACAGAGGCCTCAGAAATAATGCCACACATCTACAACCATCTGATCTTTGACAAACCTGATAAAAACAAGAAATGGGGAAATGATTCCCTATTTAATAAATGGTGTTGGGAAAACTGGCTAGCCAGATGTAGAAAACTGAAACTAGATCTATTCCTTACACCTTATACAAAACTTAACTCAAGATAGATTAAAGAATTAAACATAAGACCTAAAACTATAAAATCTCTAGAAGAAAACCTAGGCAATATCATTCAGGACATAGGTATGTGCAAAGACTTCATAACTAAAACACCAAGAGCAATGACAACAAAAGCCAAAATTGACAAATGGGATATAATTAAACTAAAGAGCTTCTTCACAGCAAAATAAACTGTCATCAGAGTGAACAGGCAACCTACAGAATAGGAGAAAATTTTTGCAGTCTATCTATCTGACAAAGGGCTAATATCCAGAATCTACAAAAAACTTAAACAAATTTACAAGAAAAAAACAACCCCATCAAAAAGTGGGTGAAGGATATGAACAGACAGTTCTCAAAAGAAGACATTTATGCAGCCAACAAACACATGAAAAAAAGCTCATCATCACTGGTCATTAGAGAAATGCGAATCAAAACCACAGTGGCATACCATCTCGTGTCAGTTAGAATGGTGATCATTAAAAAATGAGCAAACAACATATACTGGAGAGGATATGGAGAAATAGGAATGCTTTTACACTGTTGGTGGGAGTGTAAATTAGTTCAACCATTGTGGAAGACAGTGTGGCAATTCCTCAAGGATGTAGAACCAGAAATACCATCCCATTACTGGGTATATACCCAGAGGATTATAAAAATCCTTCTACTATAAAGACATACACACACGTATGTTCACTGCAGCACTATTCACAATAGCAAAGACTTGGAACCAACCCAAATGTTCATCAATGATAAACTAGATAAAGAAAATGTGGTACATATACACCATGCAGTACTATGCAGCCATAAAAAAGGATGAGTTCATGTCCTTTGCAGGAGCATAGATGAAGCAGGACACCATCATTCTCAGCAAACTATCACAGAAACAGAAAACTAAACACCGCATGTTCTCACTCATAAATGTGAGTTGAACAATGAGAACACATGGATACAGGAAGGGGAACATCACACCCTGGGGCCTGTCAGGGGGTATGGGGCTAGCAGAGGGATAGCATTAGGAGAAATACCTAATGTAGATAATGCGTTGATGGGTGCAGCAAACCACCATGGCACATGTATACCTATGTAACAAACCTGCACATTGTGCATGTGTATCCCAGAACTTAAAAGTATCATTAAAAAAAAGAAAAACATTTAAAAAAAAATGGTGTTGGGAGGTATAAAAGTCACGAGCCTCTCCTTTAGCACATAGATGAAGATGGTGGTTTCTAAAAGCAAATAGATGTTTATTTTCCAGAAGAAATAGGAAAATATGCATGAAGGGCAAAAAGCACACATCCCTACAAAGGTGATTGTATAAGAGCAGAAAGGGTGATTTTCTAGTACATTGTGGCAGGATCCTCCTGCTAAAGTGTGAGTCAGTATCTGTATTTTTTTAATATACGTTTTTAAAAGTATGTGATTTTACTGCTACATTATATAATTAGCCATCCATGAAGATGAAATTGTAGTCAGAGCCTGGAGGGTATGCACCTGTTTAAGAAACAGGAGATTGACGAATGTTTCAGGCCCCAAGTCCTAGTTAGCAGAACACCACGTAATTGGCAGACTCTTCTGGGAGGGAACTGCAGGGCCAGTGGCCCCTAAAGAGGTGTAAAGGGGCCCAAAGCAGTCAGGCTCAAGATTCTCAAGAGATAAACGTGAAGTAGATCATCATTGCCTGACTGCTGATGTTAGATGACAGTCACTTTTGGGGAAACAAAAGGCTTCAAAAAATAAAAGTGAGAATAGCTCAATGTGTATTGTTGGTTCTGTTTCTCCAGAGGACCCTGGCTGACACATTTAACTAGCGGTAAGGGGAGTTCAAAGGAATGAACTGCATGCCATGTAAAAAAAAAAAGCAAACACAAAAGAAAGAAAAGGAACTTATTTTACTACCTTCCTGGGAATGAAAATCCAAATTCAGCTAATGCTAATCACTCAGTAATTCATGGAAAATTACCTAGACAATGAAAGAGAATACAGCAGAAATTTAAGAACATGTAAAATTAATAATACAAAAATAAATAAAAACAGAGCCAGCCTGTATGAGGAATATCTCATTAGACTAATGTTTAGAGATGGGCAGTATAAGAAAGGGAGGATGGAAGAGAAAGAAGGAATAGCAGTGAGGGGAAGAGAGGCCTTTGGGACTTGGGCAGGCAGAGAAGAAAGACAATAATCCCAAAAGGAGCACTGAGATGGGGGGAGAGTGGATGTGGGTGAAAGGGAGCTGTGGATGAGAGGGCTGGAGCAAGGTAGGACATCAAAGTTAAAAAGTTGGTCTTTGGAACCTGATCCAGAACGCTTTTCTCTTGTTTTCAAAGGCCTTGACCTTTTGGAGGCATTCCACGCTCCAGATGTTTTTCGACTTCTCCTTCCTTCTCATAATTTATTTGCTTTTTGTCCCATTCATTCAGTGACTGACTTCCTACTAAAATAATAAAATTGCAAATAGGTTCTAAGAAACCATCCACGCCTTTCTTTTGGGACCTGTATGAATTGCCTGAGATAATTTTTCAGTTGGCTTCAACATTTATCGAGTATCTACTGAATGCTAGACACCTTACTCAGCACCAGGAGAGATAAGACAGATATTCTGTCTCCCAGGAGTTCATGCATAGCAGTCAAAGCAGAGTCACAATACAATGTGATAAGGGCTTATGTAGTGTTGCAACAGTGGTTCAGTAGTGATCATAAGGTAGAGATTAATTCTTCCTGGGAGAATCAGAGAGTAGCTTTGTTAAATGGGAAAAGGAGAAATGTTGCTTTAACTGGAATGGAAAACATAAGCAAAGGCAAACAGAGTCAAAAATGCTTGATATTCAAGAGAGATATTACCTGCAGGTAGGACAGGTGAGGGGAGCTGGGAGAGGAGCCATTGGGGTGATCTGTCAATGACCCCATCCATCGCACAGAATCTAAAGTGCTGACTCTTTAAGGTACTTTGGTTAGTTTCTTCCTGCAAAGACTATCCTTATAAATAGAGTCAGCACACTTTCTGCAATTTCTGTTCTTGCATGCCCGTGAATCCTTGTCATGACTCTGCTATTAGGATGTGAGGACAGTCATAGACAAAATATAAATGAATGGGTATGGCTGTGTTCCAATTAAACTTTATTTATGAAAACAAGCAGTCATCTCACAGGACATTAGTTTGCTCCCTCTGAGTGATGTTGAAGTAGTACAGTTGACCTTAAGCAACATGGATTTGGACTGCATGGGTCCACCTCTGTCACCCCTGAGACAGCAAGGCCAACCCCTCTTCTTCCATCCCTCCATATTCTTCTCATCATGAAGATAACATAGGTGAAGAACATTTCCATGATTCGCTTCCATTTAATGAGTAATAAATATATTTTCTCTTTCTTAATAACATTTTCTTTTCTCTAGCTTACTTTATTGTAATAATACAGTATTTGATACACATAACATAAAAAATATGTGTTAATTGACTGTTTATGTTACCACTGAGGCTTCTAGTCAACATTAAGCTATTAGTAAAGTTTTGAGGGAGTCAAAAGTTACAGGTGGATTTTCAACTGTGTGGAGGAGGGTTGGCGCCCCTCACCCCCGATTTGTTCAAGAGTCAATTATAGATTAGAACCTTCTGCACAAGGGAGCAAGGAAGTGATCTAACATTGTAGGGCCAGAATTCAGGCCAAAAAGACCCAATTGTACCTGACTGTTTTGTCTGCCCCTGTGTTCAAATCTTTAAATGTCTTTTCAGGTAATTTTAGAATCAATATTTAAAGGGAGATGGATGACTCAACTTACTAATTTTTAAAACACGACTTTTCAAACATTTTTAGTTAGAATGAAATAGCTAGGCTTGGACAGAAATAAGAAGTTTCAATCCCCTTTATAAATGTTTTTCTTTTCTGTCTCACCATCCCCTGCGACAAATCAAGAAGATGTTTTCTAATAAAAACTCATTTTCCCTGTGTTAAACATGCTGTGAATTCATTTGATTTGGCTCATCATTTCACAACTTTTCTTTTTGTAAAATTTATTCAGAATGACAAAGAGAGAAAAAACAAAACTTTCTGGGAAAGAAGGAATAAGAAGGTGGATTGGCAGAAAGATCAGTGTAGTTTTCCTTAGAGCTTCCTGGGCAGAGCACAGCAAAGGCTGGTAAGTGGCTTTGTTTGCCAGGGAGAGATTCTGTTGTATCTTCACAATGCTATCACAACTGCGAACACTGGAGATTTCTTTTCCACATACTCAAATAACTAGTTTGACCAAATTTCCCACCCAATTGTCTTTTGTTAAAGCACTATAAAGATACAACCTGAAGCACCTTTGAGACCATGAGTTTTTGATTTATTGCTTTTGTCCAAACAATTGCAAACAATTTAACTAAAGGCCTAATGTATTCCTTTTGTCCCTTGAGACTTTCCAGTTTCCATTTCGATGTCACAGTGTCTTCTACAGGCTTCTTTCTTCCCATTCCAATTGCCACCTTCCCCCGCAAAAAAGTCTCCCTTGAGATTCAGACATGGCTCTCTCTGTGTTAGCCACATGAATTCTTTTATATCCCACTTCATATTGTTGTTGATTTGTTCATGTTTCCCAGTGCAAAAGATCTGAGTGGTGAAATCTAACTTCCATGACTGCTATATCCAAACCAACTGTTTTAATAGTTTGGAAAGTATTATCAGATTAGTATGTGTAAGCAAATTTGAGACAATTATGGTTGTGCTAAACTTTATAGTTTTAAAGAGTCTGTCAGTGTATTTTAGCTACATAGGAGAGCTACATAATTTTAACTTTCTAAATCATGCTTGACATACTATTTAAATTTGCCATAAAGGGATTAAATCTTATCCATGCACAGCATTAGTTTTTTCAAATGTTAAGTTGTCAGAAATTAATATGCTGTACATATGTATATGTTGTCAAGTAGAGTAGCATTTTTCCTAGCTACCGAACCTGGAAAAGGAGTTTTCCTAAAACATACATTTGCCTTTCCCACTAGTCCCCTTATTAGCAAGCAAATAATCAGTGTCTGTCATTGTAATACTATTTTGGCAGTTAATAAAGGAACTGGTAGCCTCATTCAAGGTTATTATTTTAGTGTGCCTTCTAGATTCCTCTATTTATCCCTCTTTCCTTTGTGCTCCCTTTGTGCTTTGGACATAATCCATCCTGGCATTTCTATTTTAATGATATGTTTATGGGTCTCTATACTCCTTAAATGGTGAACTTTTCTAAAGCTTGGGTCATGTTTATTAATCTTTGGACTTTCAATGCCTAGGACTATACCTGACAACCAACAGGTAATTAATTCCCAAATGTACACATGTCTGGTAAAACGCGTTGGTCAAAGTATTGAAAGACATTTTCCAGTCCTTGGAGACAGGTGTTAGAATTTGGTCTTTTATTTGGTTACTTCATATCTTTACCTTTGGGATCAGAGAGGTAAATGGGAGAAGAGAGTGTATTTCTGTAATAGAAAAGGGGCTCAGCAGTTGCCATGTTGCCATTGAAGATGCTGAGATCACCCTAGCTTTGTTAACTATCTGTGCAGATGGGAAGTCCTTAAAATCTTGATTCTCTCCACTGCAGGTTGCCTATGGAGAGCTACAAATTGAAGAGTTTCTTAATCAGCCCACAGTTGACTTGATTCCCAGACACAGACAACATGAGTTTAATTATCTGGAGACATTTCAAAGGATGTTGATGTTTCATGATGGGAGAACGGCTACTTCTACAAAGAACTGATCTTTCTGAATAGACAGAAGGTCATTCCTGTGAGTACTGTATATTTTGCCAACAAAATTAGACTGGTCAGTTAAGAAGGAGTATGTCTTAATTGTTAAGAATATAGGATCAGGCAGTCTGAGTTCTGAGTTCAAAATCCTAACCTTACTCTTACCAACCAAGTGCCCATTGAGAACAGGATCATAACAAGTGGGTGAAATGATTAGCATGACAATGCCTAGATGATATGATATTGTAAATATTCAATATGATGTAATTAATTGTCCAATATCAATTGAGTGCATACCATGTGGATACAAGGAGAACAAGAAGATGAAGTCTTTCTCATTGGGAAGCTCACATCTTAGTGACCCTCCAAAATTAATATATCTAAAGACTAAATACGGTGCCAAACACAAAGTAGTTGCTATCTACACTGTTATTCATGCAAATGGTTAAATTAGTGCACCCCCTCCCAATCATGGATTATTCTCATATTACAGATCACTCTTATATTATACCTCCCTCCAGACAGTAAATGGAAATCTGCGCTCCTGGAATTTTGTGTTGTTATTCTTTTTTTTTTGAAAAGAAGTTTTGCTCTTGATACCCAGGCTGGAGTGCAATGGCGCGATCTCGGCTCACAGCAACCTCTGCCTCCCGGGTTCAGGCGATTCTCCTGCCTCAGCCTCCCGAGTAGCTGGGATTATAGGGGTGCGCCACCATCCCAGCTAATTTTGTATTTTTAGTAGAGATGGGGTTTCTCCATGTTGCTCAGGCTGGTCTTGAACTCCCGACCTCAGGTGATCCGCCCACCTTGGCCTCCCAAAGTGCCGGGATTACATGCGTGAGCCACTGCGCCTGGCAGTGTGTTGTTATTCTTAACGATGATATGGCAAGAGACTGCAAGCATCCTGATTTGCAAGCCTGGGGGGCTTGGAAATGTCAGGAAATACAGGAAAAATCAAACCCCATTCTTTCAACTCACTGGCAATTTTTTCATGGCTACACTCTCTTCATTTAATCTACATTTCCCTACCAGCAGGCACTCACCAACTACCATTGGTGAAGGCACCAGTGAGTTTCTGGTAAGGATCTGAGTTGTTCCTGACCACAAATTGGAGGAACCATGTGGGCAAAGGTGTAGCATTGCATTCTCTTGGAACACAGCCTTTTGTCATTTGGCAAAGAGATTCATCTTGCATTTTTGAGGATGATGGCAAGCAATACATGATGGCAAGCAATACTTAACTTTATAACCTTGATTCATATCCTTCCCCTTAATGCCTCTAACAGAACAACTGAAATTTATATTGCCTGATTGAAAAGAGGCTTTATTTGACCCAGACACAAAGTTAGATTTCCAATACTTCCCTAGTCTCCAAGCCATAAAAAATTAAATGCCTGGAATGTGTACCTTACAAGATAAAATAAATGAGCTAACTTTTTACTGGTAAGCAATCAATAGCCTATTAAAATAAAACTAGCATATAATTCTCTAATTTTTGTAGAGGGACAACATTTTATTTTGGTCCTGTAAGTTTTCCCAATAGAGCTGGAATAATTGTAGAATAGATTTTGGAAATAGTATGTTCAGGAATAAAATAATGCAATATGCAGTAACTCAAGCTGATAAATAGGTTAATTGCAATAATGCTTGGCATGTAGATCTTTTTCTGCTAAGACTTTGAAATTTAGAAAAACTCATAATATTTATGTTTGTCATTTAAAGAATTTAAGGGGTTATTAATATTCAGAAACACGTACTAATTTCCTTTGAAGGGAGATAACTTACTGGCTGCAAAATAAATATTGGTCTTGGAACTGGACAAACTGAGTTTAAATATTGGCTCCTTCACTTACTTGTGATGTGACTTTAGATAAATAATTTAATCTTGATTTTTTAAAGTTTGAAAAATAGGTTTAATGATACCGAATGCTTTAGTAGTACAATGAGGTATTCCACAAAGATAGCGAAGAACAGGGAAATTAGGTTGCACGTAACTACTATCTTAGGAGCTTTAACAAAATAATAAAATACTTGGGTTCCTAACCCCAGAATTCTGATATAATTAGACTTGAATGAGATTGAGGCACAGTATTTTTGTAAAAATCCAGATGGACATGGTCCCTATCTCTCATGAAGTGCACATTACAGGAGAAGTTACCGACGTTATAGGTGAAGAATTAGATTGAACATGAGTTTTAGAGCCAGGAAAGTCTGTGACATTTTGCTAGCTGTGTGGCCTTGGGCAGTAACTTAATTTTCCTGAGTCTCAGTTTCCCCATGTATAAACACTAAGGTTAATGCATTTATATCTCTTAGAATAGTGATTTAGGATTTCCACATAGTAGGTGCACCCTAAATAGCATTATTCATTATAATTTTAAAAGTTTTACTGGTAATATTTTACCTCAGAAAGATACTATGACTGATGGTTTAGGTCTACAAATATCTAATTGCTTAGTTGTAGTATTTCACTTTAAAGTGAATAAGAACTCCAAAAGGTTAAAGAAAATCACATTTCTATCTCATTAGTGTCAAAATGGGGGCAGTTACAGCCTCTTTTCCATGCCAAGTCACTACTACTAGTACTGTCAATACATTTCTTCATAAAATATATTAATCGGACAGGGAATATTAGGTATTGAGAGTTAATTTGTACTTTCATGTCCGTATTGATTTAAACAACATAATTTTGTGGTTTTGTTTTCAATTTCCATCTTGCATGTTTTAGAATTTCATCTTCCATCTTGGTATGTGGAACAATGTGTCAATAAACATCAGGGAGCATAAAGGAAAGATGACCCAACAAATGCTTGCATCCAGTTCGATTTCAATTCAGGTTCTATTTCATTTCAACCTAATACATATAAACCTAAATTTGCCTTATAGACTCCTAACTCTTAATGAAAACCACTATCACGTTGCCTAGAGGAAAAGTCTGCTTTTCTATATATTTCTCCTTTTACACAGAGATTCAGAACATTTAGATTATAGTTTTTGGCCTAATAATTTAACTTGACATAAGCAGAGGGTGATTTTCACAATATCAAAAGCTGGTATCTATCATTTTTGGCAGCCTCCAATTGCAAATGAAATTTCCCGGAATATTATGAAAGAAAGACGTTGGCCTGTAGAATACTCCTGATTTATAGTACGAGACCTTGGTTTTAAAATAATCTTGTGAGACAATTTGGCTTAATCCTTAATTTTTTCTCTTGATTTCAGGACTTAATGTATCTAAAATAAACACTTTAATTTGAGCAATTAATTACAAATTAGGGACATGTCTAGTCTGTATGAGGGCATAATTAAGGGTATAATTCCTCAGTTCTTTTCTTTATTTTGGCTTTTGATTTTGGCCCAAATTGGAACACATGTAGAAGTGCTAAAAGAAGTTCTACCATGAAAATAGAAGATATCATTATAAAATATAAAACCTGTTCCCAAAGTTACACACAAAACTCAGAATTGTGACTCACAGTCAAGGGAGCTACAAAACAGATCCCTACCCCTTTTACAAAAGAAATCAGATTCATGACAGTAAAAGCTGAGATTCACCAGGTAAAAGTTGTTCTATTGTTTTAACAAAACGTCTCCAAAACTCTATCATCCCAGAGTCCCACTTTTCCTTTTCTTCTTAGATGAAAATTTTTCCTAAATTCCCTTTGGATTCCTCATGGATGCTTCCTTGAATACTGGGTGTATCTCGTGATTCCACTATTCTGCCCAATCCCATCAAATCTAGAATGAAAGCACTCTCTACCATCTGGTCCTAACTCATTAATCCAGTCTAAGCTTTTCACCCATGTGATTTTTCCACTTGAGCCTGGCTGAGCTATTCATAATGTCCAAAATGTATTTCATGCATTCATATCCTGTGCCTTCAAGTACACTGTGAAATAACAAGAAATATACGCATTATTCTTTGTCCCAATTTCCTGGCACAGAGTTCCTAAAACTCTGGTAATTTCCTGAGCGATAGGGTACTAGAGAATCTTTTGTCCTGGTCTCTGTTTTGGTCTCTGTTTTAGTTTCTGAGATAGAGCTCCTAATACCATTGTACATAAAAGTGCATTTGGTATTTGACCCTGTTCCTGACACAAAGCCCCTAAATCTCTTGGAATTTCCAGAGTAATCGGAGCATCTTTTGTCCCAGTAAAGCAACTCTTGATGGGCTCCTGGATTGCCTCAGGATGAGGGCTAGGTCAGGGAGAATCAACTATATGATTAGAGGATTTGAAATTTTAGTTCCACTCCTGACCTCCTGGTAGAGTAGAGCTGAAGGTTGAGTTGTTCAACCAAAGGCCAATGGTGTAATAAATCATGCCTATGTAACAAAGCTTTCATAAAACTCCAGAAAGGCTGGGTTCAGAGAACCACTAGGTTACTGACCATGTGCAGGTTTCTGGAGAGTGACCTTCCTGGAGAAGGCATGGAAGCTTTGCCTTCATTCTCCCATATCTCACCCTATACATCTCTTCCATCTTGCTGTTCATCTGTATCCTTTGAAATATTCTTCATAAGAAGCCAGTAAATGTAAGTAAAATGTTGCCCTGAGTTCTGGGAGCCACTCTAGCCAATTAATTGAACCTGAGAAGGGGATCATGGGAACCCCTATTTATTGCCAGTCAATCAGAAGCACAGGCCACAGCCTGTGCTTACAACTGGCCTGTGAATGGGGGCAGTCTTATGGGACTGAGCCCTCAACCTGTGGTATCTGATACTATCTCTAGGTAGATAGTGTCAGAACTGAATTTCATTAGAGGACTACCAGTTGGTGTTCCTGGAGATTTTGCATAATTGATTGGTGCTGGTAGGAAGAAATCCCACACATTTTGGTGACTGGAGGTGAAGTATTCAGCATTGCATTGAGTGTGAGAGCAAAATCACCTTTCCTTTTCCTGTGTCAACATATGCTCTTCTCTTAGTTTCGAAAGACCTTCCTTCTTTTCTCTTTCTAAGAAGTCTCACACAAATATCAGATCTTCCATGCAGCCTTTTCTGACCATGAACCATTTTAACTTTACTTGTCGTTTTTAATTAGTCTTTACTATTTTGGTTCCCTTCAGTTAGATCAAACAGTACGTGAGAGCAGATCTAGTAATACTTTTTCTTCTCACTAAAACAGAAACACTTCCTTTTTTAAGCAAATATTTAATGAGCACTTATGAAGTACAATGTACTCCGCCAGACATTTGGAACATATCGTAGAACAAAGTCTGCCTGTTTATAACGACAAACTTTTTTATAGTTTTCTGAATCTTAGAAGTATGATAAGTTTAGCTAAGTTCTAATAGGCAAGTAATTATTATGGAACCCAATGACGAACTCAATTCATTATTGATGAGCCTTGCTGGTTTGGCTTATTATCAGAAAGTTCTGGAAGGAAGGAGAAAAATAAAACTTAACAGTTATTGAACAATAGAACAACATTTATATTGCTATTTTCATTTGCTATCCAGGATAAATCTTGAAAGATATGTAGTCCCTTACAGGGGATGTTTCAGTAAAGTGAAAAAGATAAATGTATCAGAGGATAGTTGGCCTAAAAGAAAAGTCTTTGTCTCTATTAAAGTACTTTCTCATAAATAAATAAATAATATCTGTGTCTTCTGAAGCCAGCTCTAGCCATCTGGAATATCTGGTAAGAGGAATGGGTTTTAATCCAAGTGATACTCTAAAATCATCCTTTTTATCAGTTGAATATTTATATCCTGTTTTCCAACAACAGTTCTCCAATACCAACTGGAAGTCTTACAATTCAATTCTAACACTAACTACCCAGAATTAGAATGCATTCCACAGGTTAAGGGCTCAGTCCCACAAGATTACTTCAGGTGCCAGCCACAAGTAGTGTCCTCAAGCTATGCATACTACTGTCTGGTTGATTATAAATTGATGGGTTCCCATAACTCTTCCTTAGGTTTGATAATTTACTAGAATGACTCACAGAATTCAGGAAAGTAGAAAAGCATGGTGCTTACAATTACCATTTTATTATAAAGAAAACAACTCAGGAACTGCCCAATGGAAGAAATAGACAGGACAAGGTAAGAGATGGGGAGGTGAGGAGCCTCCATACCCCTCTCTTGGCAGGTCACCTTCCCAGTACATTGATGTGTTCACCAACCTTGAAGTTACCCATATCCCTTTGTTTAAATGTATCTGTTGAAATGTTATTTTGTAGGCATGATTGATTAAATCATTGGCCATTGGTGACTGAATTCAATCTCTAACCTCCTTCCTCCTCTGTCTCAGTCCATTTATGTTGCTATAAAGGAATACCTGGAGCTGGGCAATTTATAAAGGAAAGAGGTTTATTTTTCTCATGGGTATTTAGGCTGTACAAGAAGCATGATACCAGCATCTGTTTCTTGTGAGGACCTTAGGCTGCTTCTACTCGCAGCAGAAGGCAATTGAGAGCCTGTGTGTGCAGAGATCACATGGTGAGAGAGGAAGAAAGATATGGGGGAGGTGCCAGACTCTTTTTAACAACTAACTCTCATGGGAATGAATAGCGTGAGACTCATTCATTCCAGGGAGAATGGCACCAAGCCTTTAATGAGGGATCCACCTCCATGACCCGGTACTTCCCATTAGGCCCCACCTCCAACACTGGAGATCAAATTTCAACATGAGGTTCCTTGGGTCTAATATCCAAACTATTGAATCCTCCTCAGGTCAGGTGTGGATCTGAAAGTTCCAATCCTTTAACCAGGTTGTTGGTTTCTCTGGCAACCAGACCCCATCCCAAAGCTGTCTAGGGGGTTGCCAAGAGTCATTTCAATAGTATAAACGCAGGTATGGTCAGACAGGTTCATTATGAATAAAAATAAACACTCCTGTCACTCTGAATATCCGAAGGTATTAGGAGCTCTTTGCCAGCAACCAAGGGCAAAGACCAAATATACATATTTTTGTTACACTACAATTGGAAATACCCAAGGAGCTTATAAACCAATGGCTAGGCCCCTCTGTCTAAGGTTCTGATTTAAGCAGTCTGAAGTAGAGTCCCATCATGAGCACTTTATAAAGGATCTTCAGTTGATTCTAATGCATAGCCAGGGTTGACAGCAATTCTTTAAATAAGGGAATGGTGTGAGTCAGGTGAGGGGTGCTCAATATTTGAAAGCAAACTTACAACTTTTTTGAACTATAGTCCATGGACTATGCTAACTGCTGAGGAGACAACAGTGAGCAAGCCAGGCATGTTCCTTTCCATATGCAGCTTATAGTCCAGTAGGAAAGATGGAAGTTACATATATATGTCAGGCATAATGCAGCTGAGAAGGTCAGGTAGGGATTACTATGACAGCATATAGCAATGAACCCTTTTTTGGAAATTGCTGTTCAATGAGAGGACCATGAAAAAATGGCATCAGTATTACCTAGGAGTTGCTAAAAATACAGAATAAGAGGCCCCACCCCAGACCCACTAAATTGAATAGCATTTTACCAACATCCTCAGGAGAATCTTGTGCATAATCAAGTTTGAGAAGTGCAGCTCTTGGCAACTCCCCAGAAAGAACTGCTTATGAATTCCTCAGTGAGATCCCAGAGGCAGCTCTTCTTCTTGTCCTTCAGGGAAATAATTGTACAAATATTCCTATAATCCCATAAACTACTCTACGAACTTCTCAGTAAAATGATTTTTTTTGCTTAAACTAGTAAGATTCACATTCTATTGCCTCCAAGAAAGTTACCATATCTAATAAAGTTTCTATTTCCAAAATACTAGAAAAAAGACCAAAACCCAAATTATATCTCACATTTTCAATTCAGCATTTGATATTTCCAGCATTTTATAAATAATCTGACATATTGTTTCTTCTCTTCATAATTTAACACACATGTAGCTTCAAGCCAATTAGTTTTGAACGATGTCAAGAATTTGGTGCTTTGGTTGGCTTAATGATTTCCGTCCTTTTCTCAGTTGTATATATTTAGTTTGTGAGAAATGTGTTCATTATCTATTGTTTCATAACAAAATGTCCTAAGTATAACATTTTAAGACAACAGTAAGCACTTACCATCTCACAGTTTTTGTGGGCTAAGAATTAGGAGTGGCTTAGCTGGGTTATTTTTACTCAGCATATTTTATGATGACATCATCAAGATGGTGGCTAGGAAGCTGCCATCATTTGAAGGCTTCCCTGGGGATGGAGGGTCTAATTCCAATAAGGCTCACACCAGTGTCTGATATGTTGATGCTGGCTATTGGCAGAAATCCTTAGTTACTCACCGTATTGACTTCTTCATGGGTATACTTGAATTTCCCCGTGACATGAGAATTGATTTCCCTTAGAGAAACTACTTTCCGTGTTAGTCCATTTGCACTGCTATAAAGGAATACTGAAGGCTGGTAATCTGTTTTTAGAAAGAGGTTTATTTGGCCTACAGTTCTGCAGGCTTTATACAAAGCATAGTGTCACATCTGCTTCTGGTGAGGCCTTAGGAAACTTACAGTCATGGTAGAACATGAAGGGGAGCCAGTATATCGCATGGTGAGAGTAGGGGAGAGAGGGAAGAGGTGCTGGGCTCTTTTAGACAAGTAGATCTCACATTAACTCAGAGTGAGAAATCATTCATTACTGCAAGGACAGCACCAAGCCATTCATGAAGGATCCAGCCCGATGACCAAAACACCTCCTAACTAGGGCCACCTCCACCATTGGAGGTCATATTTCAACATGAGATTTGAAGGGCACGAAGCATCCAAAACATGCAACATTGAGAGCAAGGCAGAACCATGATATCTATCATGAGCCAGCCTCAGAAGCCATATTTCACCATTTCTGCAATATCCTATTGGTTACAGGCCAATCCTATTCAATGAGAGGGGAGGAGACTCATAGCAGTGTGAATGAGGGAAGAATCGTTGGAGATAACCTTGGAGACTGGCTAACACAAGGTCCATATTTCATATTATTTCACTTTTCTGCTTCTAACTATTCAAAGAAAAATAGGACCAAAGGTAATAATGTATCAAGCATTTTCTATGCAGACAAAGATGGTGACTTAACTGTATGATGGATATTTTAATGTATATAATAATAATGCTAAAAATATAATATCTACCATTTATGTAACCTTTAGTAAAATGTCATGTACTGTTCTAATCACTTTTTATATATTAATGCATTTAATCCTTACAACACGATTTTTACGAAGTTAACTATCTCCTTCTACCACTTCACACTGCCCCACTGCTACTATCCTAGTATAGTGGCACAATCACAACTTACCTGGATTGCTACAACAGCGTCCAGCCAGGCTATACCCACAATCCTTTGAGGTAGGTACTATTTTTCTCTGCATTTTATATTCCAGCAAAGTCCAAAGGTAGGCATTCGTATAGCAGTTTTGGGGAACAACCAAAAGGGCAGTAGGATTAGAGCAGAGTAAGTAAGGAGAGAGAACTAGTAAATGGGCTTATAGAGGCAACATATGGAAGAGTGAGCACAGACCGCGGAAGGTCCTGGGGGTTATAGTAATCATTGGCTGGAGTGGGGCTGTTGTGCTGAGAACAGCTTGAAAGAATAGAAGGCAGATGTGGATGCCTAATTGGGGGCTATTGGAGCAGTCCAGGTACGATGTGGTTACGCCTGGTCCAGGATAGTAGCAGTGGAATGGTGAGAAATGGTGGATGGAGTGGAGCATTCATTTATTCATAGCTAACTTGTTAAAAAACCTATTTCCCATTTAGAAAAAAAAAATGCAGCTTGCTGCCAGTGCTAATTTCTTGGGACAAATGGGAAATGGGTTAGAAATCGTGATAGTGATGCTGAAGGGGTAAGTGATTAGAGGAAACAGCTATGATGGAGTAGAATGATGGTATCCTGACAGCAGAACCGGTGTTCCTCTAAGGCTGCTGTTTGATAGTTTTGCCAAGTACACAAGCCCTGCTACCTACCAAAAGAAGCTGATTTAAAACAAAAGAGATTTTGATGACCATCTGAGTATTGGAAGGCAGTTCAGAAATATAGATTTTTTTTTAAAATAAAGGGTACTAGGAAGGTTTAGAAGAGTGTGCTTTAAAAATATTGTGACTGATGATCAAAGGAAGGCTTGGCAAATTCTCCTGGCAGTCAAACAAAAAGGCACACACACACAAACCAGAGCAAATAAAAGATTTGTTAAATAAAGTAAACTTATTCCTAGAATTTTCAACTAGCTCTTCATAGACACATATTCAAATGTCAAGCCAAAATGAAAATGGAT
>NW_012109808.1:6588657-6590589 GCF_000951045.1 Mandrillus leucophaeus | reverse complement strand
CCATAGCTGCTCATCTGTCTTTAAGTATATTGCCAGAATGCAGCTGCCCATTAGAGTGGTTAGGAACATCTACTGCCTTCTTTCCAGTCATGGACAGGTAACAATTTACTGCCAAAAAAGTGATCATAATAGAGTCCTTTTGAAAGATGAAAATTTTAAAAGTCAAAGTCATATTTTACAAGCTGTACAACCTCAGCTCATTCTTAGTCAGAAGAAAAATAGCTGGAATCATGAAGAAAATGTTACTAACTTCTTGAGTCTCTTACTTGAATACACAAAAATGTGTGCACAAATACATGCACAAATGTGTACTCACAGAGCTCGACTGCTTACTCTCTGTTTTCTTCCTTTTTGCCTGGATTCTTTACTATCATGAGGCGAGTGAGGCACTTGCTTTGGGTGTGATATTTAAGGGGAGACCAAAAAGCTCCTCAATCATGATAAGGGCCAATAATATTGAAGTACTGGGCTACATGGAAGTCTAAGATGAAAAGAAAAGCGGTAATACAGATCCTATTTTTATTAAATATGTTGATTTTTTTTGTCATTAATTTTTGGCATTATTTTTGATTTGTAAAATATTGTATTGAAGTATTATTTTGGTTAATGAGTTTTTGTTGTCCTTCAAATTTTGCCCCTAAGGCAAGTGTCCTGCTACTCTCACCCACATCCTCATAGTGTTGGCCCAGCCCAGATGATTCTACTTCTATCAAAGGGAATGAAAGATACATTCAAGGCTTTAAGGGCTCTGAGCATTCTATTACTTCAGTTCCTAAATGACCATTAGGAATGTTCCACTTCTGTACAACTCCTCCAAAAATATGGCCCTACAGGATTTTGGAAGGGCAATGGATGTTATGAGCAAAATGAACAAGCTTTGAAACGTGTAACTGATATAGTTTGGCTCCGTGTCCCCACCCAAATCTCATGTCAAATCGCAATCCCCAGTGCTGGAGGTGGGGTCTAGTGGGAGTTGATTGGATCATGGGGGCGGTTTTCTCATAAATGATTTACCATCGTTTTCTTGGTGCTGTTCTCATGATAGTGAGTGAGTTCTCATGAGATCTGGTTGTTTAAAAGTGTGTAGTGGCTGGGCGCTTTGGCTCATGCCTGTAATCCCAGCACTTTGGGAGGCTGAGCGGAGGGCGGGGGTGGATCACGAGGTTATGAGTTCAAGACCAGCCTGGCCAGCATGGTGAAACTCCATCTCTACTAAAAATACAAAAAATTAGCCAAGTGTCGTGGCTGGTGCCTGTAATCCCAGCTACTTGGGAGGCTGACAAAGGTTGCAGAGAGCGAAGATCATGCCATGGCATTCCAGCGTGGGTGACAGAGGGAAACTCTATATCAAAAAAAAAAAAAAAAAAAAAGTCTGTAGTACCTTCCCCCTTGCTATTGCTGCTCTGGCCATGTGACTGTGCCTGCTCCCGTTTCTGTCTTCCGCCATGATTATAAGTTTCTGGAGATCTCCCCAGAAGCTGAGCAGATGCCAGCATCATGCCTCCTGTACAACCTGCAGAATGGTGAGCCAATTAATCCTCTTTTCTTTATAAATGATCCAGTCTCTGGTATTTGAGAGCAATGCAAGAACAGACTAATACAATCACTATGGAAATCTAAGGCTTAATAAAGACTCCGAGGATTAGAAAATACATCCATGTTCTAAACTTGAACCTTCTTCACAACATCCACCCGTGAATACATGCAAACAATTGCAGTGATGAAGAACATGCTATTTCTCAACACAGTCAATTCTAACTGAGATCTCTTTCAATGTTCTTGCTTACAGGGAATCAGATGTGAGTCTTCTTGACATTTCACATACTGGCTCACTTTGAATCTCTTGAGCTCTTATTTAATAATAGCTCCCTCTTCTAGAGTTGGTGCAAAAGTAATTGCTGTTTTTGCCATTAAAAGTAATTGCAAAAGCAA
>NW_012109808.1:6580335-6588132 GCF_000951045.1 Mandrillus leucophaeus | reverse complement strand
AAGCCACCGCACCCAGCCTGATAGAGTTTAAATTATATATATATATATATTTATGTTTGGAATCTATACTTCAGGTCTTCTTAGATCTGGGGTGGGGCCCAGCATTCGTGCTCTTTAAACCTCCTCAAGAGACCGGAATGTTCAGGTGGGTTGAAAACCGCTTCTTTCCTGCTAGTCAGCTGAACAGGAAAATCCACTAGTCTCTCACTTCCTCCAGGTCAGGCCAAAAACCCTACAAGTTAAAATACCTTATTTACTTTCATGAAGTAAGCTCCTTTTCTGTATTTAAGCTTCTGAAAGTACAATAATAATTTTATTGTGGAAAAGAGATTATGTGGGGATTGACTACTTTTCTTGGATTGCCCATGGGGTAGAAAAATTAGGGAAGTGTAGTGGTACCCTGAAGCAGTACGTGACAGGTGTTTCAGAAATCAGAGAAATCTCCGTGAATTTTCTGGAATTTAACTCAGGGAAAATACTTATTTGTCTTGTAAATCACTATAATTAAAGATAATGATAATAATACTTTACATCAAAAATGTGATGCCTGTGTTGTTATCTCTTCGGGGCCTTCTGAAAACCACGTGATGAAGGAAAGAAATGTATCCATGTGCCCGCTTACTTCCGTGACTTGTCCATGCAAAATATAGAAGACAGACATTCTAATGCTAACATCGTTAATTTACCTTAGTAAGATCTACCATAACCATAACATCAGTCTTTATTAAATGTGCTACACAGTATTTATCAGTTTTAAAAAATGTTAATTAAAAACAGGAGAATTAAGTAAAAACTATAGATGAACCAATATTACATAATCTAATATTTTTACTGAGACTTCAGTTTGATTGAAAGATACGAAATCTTTATAATTATTATTTTAGGATGAACATTCATTGGCTTAATAAAATTTTACTGTACCCTATTAACAGTTGATTTTAGACACTAAAGCCAAGTTCTACAACAAGGGAGAAAAGCGTGTGTGGTCTTGCTGGCTGTTTATTTGGGCAGAATCAGAAGCACTTTTAAATTTGGCTGGATTCCCTATTTTTAAACTATTTTCCACTTATAAGCACATAATAGCCACAAGGAAATACCTTCAGGTTTTCTACAATACTCGGAATTGGTTCTTTCAGGAGAGAACAATTTGGATTTAAAATGCATGCCTTTAATTGAGAATGACTTTAACTCTAGGATCCATTATACTTTTAAGCAAGGATTGTGTGCCAAACATTGTGCTAGAAACTCTAGATTCAGAAATTAATAAGACCTAGGACTTACTTTTGTGTGTCTTTTACTAAGTTGAAAAGAGCTGACAATGCTAAAACAGGGCTAATGTATTGCAGATCCAGGATGGCTCCTGCCTGTAACTTGGATTCCTGCACCATTAACCACAGCTCCTCTTATCACATGTGATGAGATTGAATTGGTCCATGATGTCCAATACAGAGAATCAGAATTCTTGAGCACTGATCACTTTAAAGAATTGAAAGCTATCTATATTAACCTATCTTGTGGTGGTGGTTTTCTTTTGAGCTCATAAAAGTTAATAACCATTAAAGAGAAATCTAGATTTTAGAACAAAGAGTATTACTGTCATGGTTTCTTAGTATGTTGATTTAATTAACCGCATGTGACACTTGCCAAATATCTTCAAGAATTACATGCACAGAGATTATGTATATATTTATATATTTAGAACTGATTTTTTGGAAACAAAAAACAAAAAAACTTCTCTCTGAATTTGCTAGATTCTATTAAGCAAATTAAGGCTAATTTGAGTCCTTTGAATTATAATCAAATTTCATTGTTAATGCAGGTTATCCTTGACCATTTCCCTTGAGCTAGAAAATATGCATCGTCTACTGAATCTACAAAATTATCAGTTAAGGGAGCAAAAAGGAGACATAAATGTGAGAAGTTTTCACAGAAACTTTCCATGCTACAGTTATCCTGCACGTCGTATTGGAGTCATTTTGACAGAAACGGCTTTCACAGAATGCCCACCAGACATGTTTCCACAGGCTGTTTTGCCATCTGTAGTATTAAAGAATATCCACTATGGGTGCCTTAGGGCTAATCGTTTAGAATTGATTACAAAGTTTTCATGATGCACTGTCTAAAGTGGAATTATTGACTTTAATGCCCACCCCTACCCCCGCCACCAAAAAATCCAACCAGTGGCCTTATTAAACCAGAAACAAATAATAAACAATGTTTAGACACTTTTTTATCTGGAGTGAACACACACACACACTTGCTTGTGATATATCTCTGCTGAAATAATTGTTTTTGACCAAATGATGGTCATAGAAAATTTATGCATAATGTATTCTACTCTAGGTACCACTTTCTCCTTGATTTACTTATGTAAAATGCACATCTCAAAATCCACAAGCACACAGCTAATAGGAAGAAATGATGAAACCTTGCTTTCCTTAAGTATGTCATGCAGATGCAGCTGAAATTACATGGAAAGCAGTAAACATGTTCTGTAAACCTGTACTATGAGATATGTGGACTTCTCCCATTTTAGGAAACAGAAAGATCATATAGATATTTTAAGTCATTTCCTTAAAGTTGTAACACCTCTTGCTTAGATATTCTGATCAGGCTATTTAAGCAAGTTTTTAGTTTTATAAATTAAGTTTTTCCTTTTAAGAAAATATCCTTTAAAAAGTTGGAATATCAATGTGATTGTATAGCTAGCTAGTGCTGGAAATCATAGGTTTAGACACTCAAGCACAAAGAAATCTTTTAAGTCGACTCCAGAGCGATTATTTCAGTTCTTTACTGTTTCATTATGCAGCATCTTTGGAGTCCTCATAAAACACAATTGTGAAAATGTCATCTCAGGCTCAAAGGACAAATTATTTTCCAATATGTTATCAAGAAAAAATAGTATAACTATTATGCAAGTTAGATGTTTAATTGCTGTCCTCTATTAATCATGAAAGCTTGATTTGGTACTAATCCCAGAAGTCATTCAGTCATAGAGTCCCCCTCTCACTACAGGAAGCCTTGACATATACCATGTAAGTTTGATCACAGCATATACATGCAACCTACTCTGTGTTCAATTGAACTAAATGTCTTTGACAGAAGATTGATGACTCATTTGAGTAAAATTTTGGCATATTCATCTACATGTTGGAAATGTCTTCTTTTTTAGGTAGACATTTGCTGTTTCTCTGACCTTCTGATGTCCATTAGCCTTTTCTAATACAGAACGATTTTTCCCTTCCGTTGTTGTCTGCAGTCTTGGTGCAATGGTGTGCCAAGGCTCTTTACTCCCATGTCAGAGGTTACAGTAGGTCTTGTTTAACACGTGTTTCCTCTCCCTGCTCAAGAGACAGGCATGTGCCATGACCGTACAGCTCCGTCTCCTAGGACATTCAATCTTGTGAGGAGTAAAACAAAAATAAAATAATAAAATATACCATTTTGGAGGGGTTTAGAGTCACACTGATGCTGGTGTGCTAATCAGATTGGTGTGTGCATGCCGGATTTTTCCTGCAGTCTCTACTGCTGGACCCCAGGTTCCCTAGAATCCAGTCCTTTGCTAAATCAAAGTCACCAGCCTTCACTTCAAATTTTGTGGCTCTTGATACCTTTCCAATCTATGCTGTTTTCTTAAGTCAACCAGCGTCTGTCTATGCTGCCTGCAAACAAATAACTCTTTCACTAAAGTTCCCAGTAGTTTACTCCTTTGTTCCTAAGTTCCCTTTCCAGAATTTCTTCACATTCACAGACCCAGCTTTGCAATATAACATTCTATCTACAATTTAACTCTCTTCTTCTGGCCAAAGAAATAAACTTCCTACAACTGTTACTAAAATTATTTGAATTCTAGATCTTAGACAATTCTGATCACGTTTTTTCTTTGTGGAGTAGACCCATATGGAACGGGAACTTAAAGAAAACACCAAAGTCCCCAAGTCTCCAATCCTTTTTTTTTTTTTTTTTTTGGAAGAGGAGGATCTTATTTCAGTTCCATCACTTTCATTACCATGTGACAACATTTGGTTAATTTTGAAACTGGATTCCAGACTAAATTTTACTGTTTCATTTTGTCTAATGAATTATAGTGTAGCCATTAATTTGGTGCCTGCCTGTTACAATTTAAATGAAATATGATATTGTTCCTTCTGAATTTTCATTAAATTCACTGGTAAAAATGGTGACTAGACCAGATCCCTGTACCAGACTATAAACAACCTGCTTGTGGTTGACAGTGATTTAATAATCAACAGCTTTTGATGAGAATTTTTTTAAAACTCCAAATTGCTTAACATGTTTAATCACTTAAACATATCTAAGTATCTGTATATAAGTCTGCTACATTTTAGTTCAGTCCTTATTTTTCTGTAATTTCTCAATATGATTGCAAAATGTCTCTATCAAACTGATAAGTAGGTAGCATCATAATTAATGGGGGGAGTGTGGCATAGTATCTTAATGGCAGATACAACACACACATATAACTGAATCAAATTTCAGAGTAAGTTTTTTTTGAGACAGGATCTCACTGCGTCATCCAGGTTGCAGTGCAGTGGCAATCTTGGCCCACTGCAGCCTTGACTTCCCAGACTCAAGGGATCCTCCTACCTCAGCCTCCCTAGTAGCTGGGACTACGGGGTCAGTGCCACCATGCCTAGCTAATTTTTGGATTTTTTTGTGGAGACAGGTTTTTGCAATGTTGCCCCAGCTGGTCTTGAACTCCTGGACTCAAGTGATCCACCCGCATCGGCCTCCCAAAGTGCTGAGACTGCAGGCATGAGCCACCATGCCTGATGCAGAAAATATTTATTCTGGTTATATATAATGCATCTTTATTAGTTTCTATTCTGTTACATTCTACAGTGTTCCCTTTTTTTAACTAATCAGATAAAGTTGGTAGATGGTATCCATGTATTAGTTGTGATATTGTGCTATAGTTATGCAACATGTTATCCCAGGGGAAACTTGGTGGAGGGTATGAGAAATCTTTGTATTATTTTTAACAACTGCATTTGAATCTACAGTTATCTAAAAATTTAAAAAATAAAAAAAATCGTAAGCTACGAATTTGTGATTCACTAGTGCCTCATCAACAGAAATGTGTAAGATGCTGTGATTGAGATATTAACAAAATTGTAATGAGTAAAACAAGGGTGACTGATGTCGTTATCGTTTTTCAATATTATTGTAAAAGTTCTAGCCACTACAATATGATAAGAAAAAGGAAATATTATTGGAAAAAAATAAAACTAGAATAATTTTCAGGTTATCGCATGATTTACGTGAAAAAGTGCAAAAAGTATAATTGGAAAATTGACAAAAGACAAGGCAAAATTATTCACAAAAGAAAATATCTGAGTAATTTTAAAAAGTAAAACTGTTTGCTCTTATTATTAAAAACTAAAATGCTGTTTTTCGGCCAGGCACGGTGGTTCAAGCCTATAATCCCAGCACTTTGGGAGGTCGAGGTGGGCAGATCATGAGGTCAAAAGTTCGAGACTAGCTTGACCAACATGGTGATAACCCATCTCTACTAAAATTGCAAAAATTAGTCAGACGTGATGGTGCGTGCCTGTAATCCCAGTTACTCAGGAGGTTGAGGCAGGAGAATCACATGAACCTGGGAGGTGGAGGTTGCAGTGAGCCGAGATTGCGCCATGGCACTCCAGTCTGGGTGACAGAGTGAGACTCCATCTCAAAAAAACAAAAAACAAAAAATAAAAAAAGCTGTTGCTGTTTTTTACATTAAAAGTAATGGCAAAAACCGCAATTATCTTTTCACCAACCTAGCATTACTATGTTAATAAGATAAAGACATATACTTAGATGACAGAGAGTTCCACTAATAACCTAACAACTAAGTTTCCATATACGAATGGTTAGCCTGTCTATAAAGCTTTTCTGTCCACAAAGATTCCTTCATGAGTGTTCTGAAAGCAGCTGTTGTATAGACCACTTGAGTATTTTGACTCTTAAGACAACAGAGGAAATTTACATAAAGATTTGTCAAAAGGAGGTAAGAGCTTTCTTCTAAAACTATGTTAAGTGGAGAAGAAGATGAAATGCTTTTGTCAGTTTGTAGCATGTGAATACTAGCCAAAATATAAGAGAAATATCTTATTTTCTGCAATAGAGAACTGAGGAATGTAAGGGAATCTCATTTGGAGGATGACGTAATATTGTCTAAATAAAATAACCCTTGCTGTCTGAAGCCACGGACAGAAACAAAAAAGACTTCTGGGCTCTCAGTAGGCTTGAAATTGAGGAGAAAGTTGGTTCACACATTTGAATGTTTGAAAACAAACAAGACACCCACCTCGCTCTGCGAAGACGCGGTTCTTCTTAAGTGTTGTCAAATTTCTTCTA
Organism: Mandrillus leucophaeus; assembly: GCF_000951045.1. Lineage (NCBI taxonomy): Eukaryota > Metazoa > Chordata > Mammalia > Primates > Cercopithecidae > Mandrillus > Mandrillus leucophaeus. Next base: position 6,581,766 of record NW_012109808.1, on the reverse strand, counting down.
AATTAAATGTCTAGGCAGTTACATAGAAATAAAGGCTATTGAGCCTCAAAAAACAAAGGAAAAATATTTCAGTGTTTCCCAATATTATTTTTATCTCTTCCTTTTCAGTAAAACTCAGCTAATGTATATTTGATACACACACAGTCATGTGGAAATACATCCTGAGAATCATATCACGAAGCTGTTTTGTCATTGTGTGAACATCAGAGTGTACTTACACAAATAGATGGTGTAGCCTACTACACACCTGCATGATATGGTATAGCCTATTTTTTCCTAGGCTACAAACCTCTACAGTATGTTGCCATACTAGATGCTATAGGCAATTGTGACACAATGGCGAGTATTTGTGTATGTAAACATAGGAAATGTACGGTAAAAATATGATATATGCATCATGTGGTGCATGACTGCATAGGTAAATACTATACAAATATTAGTGTCAATATATTATACACATTACAATGTATTATAAGGCATACAAAAATAGAAATTAAAAATGTTAAAAGAATTTGATCAAGTAAATACAAGTAAAAATGTTAATACTGAATTCCTCAAACTCTGTGATCAGCTAGGAAGTTCCCTGGGATGTATACAACCCACTTTAGGGAACTCTGATCTTTATTGTAGGTTTAGTGCTTAAGGACATTTTCTTTTTTTTTTTTTTTCTTTGAGACAGAGTCTCACTCTGTCACCCAGGCTGGAGTGCAATGGCGTGATCTTGGCTCACTGCAGCCTCTGCCTCCCGAGTTCAAGTGATTTTCCTGCCTCAGTCTCCTGAGTAGCTGGGATTACAGGCAAGTGCCACCACGCCCAGCTAAATTTTGCACTTTTAGTAGAGTTCGGGTTTTACCATGTTGGCCAGGCTGGTCTCGAACTCCTGACCTAGTGATCTGCCCACCTCGGCCTCCCAAAGTGCTGGGATTACAGGCGTGAGCCACCGCACCCAGCCTTAAGGACATTTTCTTCCCTCCTATGGCAATCTACATAGAAGTACCAAGAAAGGACTTATAAATGGTAGCTGTGGTTCCTTTTATCTCTGTTCATTTTTTCATCAAAGCAGTATTCCATAGTATCATTAAAAAATAACATATGATCTTACTGTCATATTAGGACTCTCTCTTAATAACATTTATTGTCAGCTTAAATGGGCAGACAAATTGTAAGGGAAGTATCATCAGAGGGTATTTTCTCAACTCTCTCCTAACAACTCTTAATAGCGGAGTGATTTACACAGTTCTCATTATAAAATGCATTGACTTTTCCTATGTTAAGGTACATGCCACAAAAGAAATTCCAAATCATATAAATATGCCTATTCGTCCTGATTAGTTAATATCTTTAAATGAGGGGAAATAGACAGATGGTCACCTTTAAGCCTATGAACACACTGGGTTCCTCTTTTGATTATTTTATTTTATCTCTGGCATG
>NW_012109808.1:6551312-6580285 GCF_000951045.1 Mandrillus leucophaeus | reverse complement strand
AACATCTTTAAATGAGGGAAAATAGACAGATGGTCACCTTTAAGCCTATGAACACACTGGGTTCCTCTTTTGATTATTTTATTTTATCTCTGGCAAACCAAGCTTTATATGATGTTCCCCATTGTATTTTTTTTTTTTTTTTTTTGTTTTTTTTTTTTTTTTTTTTTTTTGGTTGTTTTTCAAACATGAAACACTGACAATAATATGACCACATTTATTTTTCAGAAGGACTATCTGTATTGTCCCAGCCGGTGAGTCACCTCTGGATGCGGCACTGCAATTCTGATAAATTAATCTGCAATCGTAGCATGTTTTCCCTTCAAAGAGGAAAGGGCACCCATTGGCATGTGCAAAGACCTTCCTTAAACCCAGCCTTTCCCAGGACTAGAGAACATTTCCAATCCGAGCCACCACCTGAGGAATGCATCACCATTCACACACTCATGTAAAAGGATATTTTAAAATTCCAGCTCATGAAACAGTTCAGGGAAACCAGAATGGAAAAGACAGTGACGTATTTGGCATAAAAAACAAGGTGACCACCAATGTATCACTTAGGCACCGGCTTTGGGTATTGGCAATCCTATAAAACGCAGTTTCTACCTCACATTGCTATGCCTAATTTAATTTGTTAAGTCATGGTGGAAGACTATTTCAAGTGAAATAAAAGCAATACTTGGCAATAACATTTCACTGCAGTGTACTTACATAATCTAGCATTTATTTCAAACTCAATTTACTAAGGCAACAAAAATACAAAAATTAATGCTATACTTAAACTTTACAGTCACCACTAAATAAGTGCCTTTGACAAATATATGTCATACTTGTCTTTTTACCATCGACACTGACAGTTTGTAAAGTAATGGAGGTAATATAACAGTGAGTAACACCTTTACGCTCATACTGACATCAGTGACAGTATAAAATAAACAAGTTTTGTTTGTGAGCTTTCCTTCCCAATATCTTACTCATATTTTCCATGAAGTTGATAAAAGTCTAGTGTTTCAAATAGGCACATTTGTCTACAAAGAACAGAGACACACTCAATTTAATGCAAGTAACAGAGATTATTGTAAGGCTACGAGCAGCTTTAACATAGGAGAGGCCAGACAACTTGGCTTTGGAAAGTCAGAAAGGGCACGACATTTACCAGATCAGTCCATAGAATTTTTCATTTTGGGAATTTACCATTAGGTTGACTCAACTATTATACTTGTCTGCTCCACACTGTCAATTTCTAGCTACCAAATTCAGTTTGTCCTTACAATTTATACTCAACACAGAGGAAATCTGATAGACTCAACTCATATTTTGCAGTCTGCTGGCAACTCCCCACTGACCAATGGGCCATTAAGCAAATGGACCTGCACAAAGCAGAGGCCTTTAGGTAAAGTATTAGATGGAAGGCAAAGTTGGGATTTACTGGAGCAGAGATTGTGCACGTATTTCACCTAATTTTCTGAATCAGATCCAACCAAGGATTCAGTTTCACTTGTATCCAAAAAGCTTGGGTTCTAACTTCATTAGGAAACAACATGCTAATTTGGCCCACTCTTACCCTTTTTCTAGTGACCCAATTAATCCATTTCCAATACTAAACTGTACCTACTAAACTGTACCTAGGCATGTATCTTCTTGTCACCATCTTGAACATACCTGATGCGCATCATTAATGGCACATGCTGTAATTGTTATCTTCTACCCTAAATACCCTCCTGAAGAAACTGATTTTGGCTTTCACTTGGTCACTGAAATGTAAATGTGAAAAGCTCATCAACCCAGAGAAGTGATTCGGAGGCATTGAGGATGCGGGCGCTGTATTGTGTCCTAGAGAACATTTGGCAACGTCTAAAAACATTTTTGGCTGTCACAACTAAGTGAGTTTTACTGGTATCTAGTGAGTAGAGACCAGGATGCTGCCAAACATCCTACAGTGCACAGGACAGCTTCCACAACAAAGAATTATCTGGCCCAAAATGTCAATAGCATCAAAGTTAAAAACAAAAACAAAGCAAACAAACAAAAAAACAAACGTTGCTTAGAGGCATTCCGAAACTCACATCCCAGAAGGACACAGATGCAGGCTAATTTTGAACAGAGCAGTCTTCCAGTTAGAGCAAATCTTAGTAACTGAAGGAGACCCCTTTTGTAAACATCCAATCTGGAAGAATTGGCCATCCAAGCAACTGTCACCCTGTATTGCATTCCTTGCCAGTATGTGCATGTTCTGACCTATATACGTGCACAGATTCTGGTGGGGAAATATGTCTCTTGCCCTTTCTTCTTGCAAAAGTCAGTGTGAAAAGTAGACTATCCAGTTATACATTTCCCCAAATATCCTTCCTGTTGCACTCATAGAAACTTAGAAGCCTGATTGCAAATAAGACTCCTCATGCTCAGTTAGGAGCTTACAGATCTAGCCCACCATAATCCTCCACTACTTTAGTGAATTTAGGGAAGCCTACTCAATTTGATCTTCATGAATGCTTGGAATTCAAATGAAGGGGTTGAATCCAGTGAGGAGCTAATAAATTTTTTTCTGGGTGATTGTTATATGGCAGACCCAGTGCTGGCTTGAAGGGAATTATAAAATTGGAAGACAACCTTTCACTGATTAGATAATTATATCTCTCAGATAAAACTGTGTTTTCCTATGAATGTATTTTTCCTTTATGCCAATGATAGCACACAGCACCAGGACTATCCTTTGTGCTGACTGAGTATTTTCTGAACATGGACTTTTTTTCTCAACTCTTTATTCTTCCCCAGTGCATATGAGGAATACATTAACACTCCCACATGTCCATCAATTACAACAAAGTGGCTATTTTTAAGTAAATGTGTGTTTCAAATATGTGTTGTGTTTGGAGGGGAGAGAGGAAAGGAACGTAGGAATTTGACAAATTTTTCCAAGTATATCTAACTCTCCCAATCCCAGGAAAAGTGATTGTTTTATACTTTTTTATCAGCATCTCAATTCCAGTGAAACTATTCTTGGTTTCCAAAATATTTTGAATCTTGTTTCTGCCTCAATACCTACTATACCCTTCACTCATAAGTTTTCCTAAAACCTGGATTACAATAACAAAATGTATTTATTTTTATCAAGCACCACTGGCATTTCTGTATGTCTACTGACTCCTTAAATCCTTTGAGGTAGCCACTATTATATTCCTCAAAATGCAGATGAAACAATTGAGGTACAGTAAGGTCATGGAAGGTTGGATCCTGGCAGACTCTCTCCAGTGCCTAAGCTACTCCAAAATCTCTACTTATCCAAAGCTTTTAAGTTCTATTTTGATCCTCCTGTACGAATCCCACAAGCTTTAAGGCTCAGGCATCTGCTCCTCAACTCACAGCATTATTTCAGACACTTCTTTGGAAATTCATTGTGCACCTCCTCGTGATTTCTCTGCTATGGTTGTGCTGCATATTTAAATATGTGCATGGCTATTGGATAGTGCAATCGATAGTGCAATTGAAGGTCTTCTTATGCTCGTTTTATCTTTTTAATCTTTCTAGTCTGTCTGCCATTATCATGACTACCAGCAGAAAGTCAAAATCTATTTGCTTCTAATTATGATTTCTATATCAAATGAAATCCAGAAAGACTTAAAACTTCAACCTTATTCCAGATGATACTGAAAACAAACAAATAAAAAAAGCTCGATTTTCTAAGACTTGAAGATAGAACAATGTCGTTACCAATATTCTACCCTCAAGAAGAGTGGACCCAGCCAGCCCAGGTGACATGGGGAGGGAGAGAGATAGATTCATTGGTTGGTGGCCAAGCAATTATACAAGGAACCACTCCTCCAGTTGGCTCCAATTTGGGTGACTCACTCTTGCCTTTCACTCTGCTTCCCCTGATTTTTTCTTCTCTATCATAGTCATAACCACATTGATAGGGGACAATTTTTTTCTCAGAAAATACAGCATAGCTGATTTCCTTGTTGCCTCATTTACCCTACATTTGAGCACCTATAACATTTGTGTTACTTTTATTATTATCACAACTTAGGATTCCAAATGAATTATTGATATTCCTTCCTGGGTCCCATTTCTGAAGGTCGTGTGTGTGTCTCACTGACTTTTGCAAAGCATCTAATATCCTTGTTCAAATCTGGAAGGTTTCAAAAATCACCCTTCATACGAATATTTTTGTTAGGTGAATGTTTGTGTATTTGTTGATATAGGAAATAGATATTTGGTTATAAATACATATAAACATGATTCACAAATACCAGTGATAACAAGGAACCAACATTTGCATCTTTATAAATTACATGTGTGATGTATTTATGCACAAACCCTATGTGACCTTGTCCCCTTAATATTTGAATATAGTTTCTTCTGGAAGCTAAGTTTGCAGCATTAAGCAATGTAAGTTCAGACTTTTCATGTTGCACAGTAAGAAGTCCTCTGTACAACTTAATGACAAGGTCGACTTGAGCAAGATGGGATGTTGATATAATCTATAATTTACTTAGTCAATAACAGAGAAAATGATCATCCAACTAATGTGCTATTTGGTAACAAGATATAATCAAATGGCTAGGGGATGAAACAACTGTATAAGCAAGATTTTAGAAGGCCAAATATGGGACTCTGAGTCTAAACGTTGGACACCATATGCAAATTTTATAGCTCACTCTTCCTGAATAAGAAATCTTGTGCATGACTTAAATGTCATAAACATTTTACAAGTCTTTGCTAGCAGCAGATTTCCTGTACTGGGAGTTAAAGGGCAAGTGTAAACTTGAGAACATGCTCTACATATGTATGACGGATATTAAAACACACCACATGACCTTTACAAACATATCAGGCTGGCCACTTTTATCCTGAAGATAAACTGCCAGACTGAATCCACATTTTGATCAAGTCACTGATGTGTAAAATCTGTAGATTTAAAAACATAGGGGTCTCCGTCTGTATAATAATATTGACAAATGCCACATACTCTGTGAGGTACATCACCTTTGTATTCTTCAGAATTTTTTCTCTTTCTAAAATTCCTAACCCAGAAATACAATCTGAAATGCAGTTTATCCAGATAAAGTAAATTATTCTTTAATTTGGTTCTAATGCATTACATTAATGTAATTAATTTTACAACTTGATTGTGGCCTACACGGCATAATTGCAGAAGCCAAGAGCTTAAAATAAGTACTCTGTCTTCAAAATACATCTTGAATGACTAAGTTTATATTACCTGACTATAGGCTTAAAGAGGAAAGAGGGAGGAGATAAGTGAGAAGGGATGTTTTACCTTGGGGGACATGGTAAGAAAAAGAGACTGAGTGATGTCTGGTGGGTGAGTGATGGATGGAGACCAGATTGTGTTTGCCTCTTGGTTTTGTGCAGGACCACATCAAGATATAAATATGAAATAATGCATTCTCCTTTTCACCTGCACTTTTATCTGCCACCCTAACAGAAACTTCTGAGTGATTTATTCATCGGCAAATTAAAAGGGAGACTCTATAAGCCATAAACATAGAAACCTGAGAAAGAAATCTGAATCTATTTTCTTTACAATTCAGATTACAGTCTAGACCAGTTTAATAACAGCATTGGTTTTATCCACTCAGGAAAATTAAGACTTGGAGTGAACAAATCTTGATATGCCAGAACAAACTTCAACCCACCTGAAATGGCATTTTTGTGTTCTTGTGCTTTCTCTGACGCCATGGAAACACCACTCTCAAGTTAGAGTGGAGAAAGTAGCAGAAATCACATAACCTGAAAATATGAACTGTGGCCTCATAGATGTGCCATTTTAAATATCTGGAAATTATGTTTAATTTGAATGACTGATATTTCAAGCGGTCTTGAGACCTTGCGCTTAATTCTAAAGCAAGTGCTTACCAGGCAAAGAAATGGTCTTAAGGCACTGCTCATTGGTTATATATTCAGAAATCTCAACCATAAAGAGTGTTTTCTTTTCTGTTTCAAACTGAAAGCCCAAAGAATGTGAATCTTAAACACGCCATATCTTGAGAATTAAGCTCTTACATATCTGGATACTCAACTTATTTATTTTTGTAAGAAACATTTTACAAGGCTCCTTTTTAACGTGAGCCAGTAGTGCAGTCTTTTGTACATTGAGAAGATATAAGCCTGAGAGAAGGATTGCTCCTGCACATCAGATGAATTAAGATCTTCAGACATGCCCTGAGACCACTGTGGAATCTAATATATAACATCAGGAGAGTTTATTTTTCCATGTATCCTTCTTCCAATTACTGTGTATTCTAGCACTGCCACTTTATGTAACATTATGTAAAGAATTCTCTATTAAAGTCATAGCAATAAACTCCAGTGCTTCTGGTCCACTTTGCATGAGATAAACATCCCACACGTGTTACTCATTTTAAGTGTATTTCATCTGTGCTTGCTGTCATTCAGGCTAGATAACCACCATAACATCGTGGAAAGTAATGTGATACAGAAGATATTATTAATGTTATTATTTTATCTGGATTTTTAATCCAGCTTGCAAGAATGTTTTTCATGTCTGGAAAATAAGGAGACTGTGATCCTATCGCTGCACAATCTGTTAATAGCAAACATTGAGGAAACGTAATTTGTCTGGTTTGATAACTTTGTCAAGGGAGTTTTAGAAACTACTCTGAAAATTACCTGTAATCCATTTGGGAGAAAGAAAAAAAGATGTGATTTTACAAGAGAAAGGAATTTTCCCACTGGATATGGCTACTTGTATAAAGGCAATCATATAACTTTTTGAAATTATATTCCCCTAAATGTTTAAGTGAAGTATTAAATATGTGGCTTTATTGAAAATCTTGGAGTTTATTATTTCTATGCCGGGCCAAATTTTTATTTCATTTTCTGCATTTAAGCATGAACTTATCTTATTAGTATGACATTCATTTTGCATATACTATCTTGCCCTGTTGGCTGATTTTTTTTAACAATATGTCTTATCCACTAGATTAAAAAACTGTAATAAAACTATTATCTTATTACATGTTTCTGTAAGATTTAAAATATTTCTGGGAACCCAGAATATTTGAAACTAAGTATATTTTCCCATGCTAATTTTCACCTTGGGCTATATAGCTCTCTTTCTGGATGTGCAGTATCTACTGATTCATTAGTGTATTCCTTGGGACTGGTACATCGTACATCATCAATGAATGTTTACTGAATCAAATTAGTGCTCAACGTGTACTCATCTTGTGGAATACCCAATAGTATAAAAAGAATGACAGTACTCCCATGCATTTTAAATGTATGTTTTGGTAGTAAAATATTTAACTGACTGATCTAGTTTAGATGTGTGTTCCCACACAAATCTCATATCGAATGCAGTCTCCCATGTTGGAGGTGGGGCTTGGTGAGAGGTCACGTCATTGGATCATAAGGGAAGATTTATCATAAATGGTTTAGGACCATCACACCTGGTACTGTCCTCACAATAATGAGTGAGTTTTCATGAGATCTGATCATTTAAAAGCGTGTAGCACTTCCCTCCTCACACTCTTGTTCCTGCTTTTCCCGCGTGATATGCCTGCTCTCCCTTCACCTTCTGCTGTAACGGGAAGCTTCCTGAGGCCTTCCCAGAAGCAGATGCCATGTACAGCCTACAGGACTGTGAGCCAATGAAACCTCTTTTCTTATACATTACCCACTTGTAGGTATTTCTTTATAACAATGTGAGAAATGAACTAATAGACTGGTCAAAGCTGTTATAATCTTTACAATTTCTGAGTTACCAGGGCATTTATTTCAAAATATAGCTGAGGATTCATTACTTTATTTAAATGTTAGTTTTCACCAACTTTCACTTAATTATTATTTAACGTAAGTGTTACTTATATGAAAAGAGAGATTGAAATAGTATTAATGTTGAGGTATTGAAATACAAATCTTGGACAGAGTAGGACTTTTTCTACATCATATAAAGCCTCTACTGAGGGCATTTTAGTGTGAATTAAATGGCTATATAAAGAAAAGTATGCATATACTAAGTTTTTTGTTATTTGCATAATTGACTATTCTTCATTTCTGCTTAATTGTGTTTATATTCCTTTCTTTAGCCCCTGGAAACGACATATATGTGTGCTGACACAGCAAGTGAAAAAACAGAAAATATTGGCGTACTATGCCTGAGTTTATAATGTGAAAAAAATACGTAGTCTACTTTTTTAATATACATTTTTGTTTTATTGTTATTATTTTTCATTTTTGTAGAGACAGAATATCACCATATTGCCCATGTTGGTCTTGAACTCCTGGCCTTAAGTGATTCTCCTGTTTCAGCCTCCCACAGTGCTGGGATTATAGGTGTGAGCCAAAATGTCTGGAAAATATAGTCTATTGAGAACCTTAATTCAATTTGATATTGTACATTATTATTTGATGAGACCTCAGGCTTCTATATCAGAAAGAAGAGAACATCTTTCTCTGGACATATAAATAGGGAATCAATAACAAGTTGTGCTTCGTGATAATATTACTGGAAGTAATTATTTACTAAGAAGGTAAAACTCCCAGTGTTAAATATACATATCGAAAATGTGATTTACAAAGCAAATGCCATTGAATTTTTATGTCTTCACCTTCATACTGAATTGAGTTCCTCTTAAGTACTCATACCCCTCACCCAGATTCTAGGAGCTATTATAGTTTTGCCATAAATATGATACTTTATGAGTTCAACATAAGGCATGCAGTAAGCCTTAGGCGAACTGGGGTTGAACTAAGTTCATTATTTTTTCACTACTGTACTATAAAATGCATTTTAGGTCCCATCCAGGTTATTTATGTCTCAAAATTAGATGTAATCTTTTCAAAGAAGTAAGGTGAGATATTGGAGGAAAAGGATCAGATGTAACATTTCCAGCTTTCCATTTGTGAGCTGTGTTCTTGGAGCCCAGGGAATGCGGCAACACACTTAAGATTTATCGATCTGTTCCCATCGTTACACTGTAGACAGACAGACTGGGGGCTTGCAGTTTACATATTTATGTGAATTCTCTTGGCTTTTGATTGTTTTAAAATGAAGCTAGAGTTTCAGAAAGATGTAAAACTGATGCTCTCTGAAGTCCTCCAGGCTTTTGTGATACTAGCAAAAAAGAGTGGTGATTGGAGCTCCTGCACACAATTCTAAGCGCCGAAGTAAATCAAGGCAGGACAGTAGGGAGGCAAGAAACAGTGCTGAAGGGCAGATGATGGCTGCAGACCCTTCCAGAACGCTGCGTGCATGTTTGTTCATGTTATGCTAGCTGGAGCTTCCTTAGTTTTTGTGCTAAAGTGTCTTATATCAACTCTTGCTTTTATTCTCCTTCCAATAAACACAAAGGGTATGTCCTGTAATTCCATCTTGCAGATGAAGACATTGAGACCCAAATAAGTTAAATAACTTGCCTCATGCCACAAAGCTCTCATGGAGCAAAGATGACATTCAAATCTAGCTATGACCCTGAAACTAGTATATTCGTTGATTAGAGGTCAGGGTCACTGTTCCCCAAATACAGTGTTTGATACAGCCTGCACATCTGGGGTATTAAGCTGTTGTATTCTTTTATAAAATAAAGCAACATAGGGAGAACCCACCTCTACAAAAAATAATGAAAAATAATTAACCACGTGTGGTGGGACACACCTGCAGTCTTAGCTATTCAGGAAGCTGAGGGAGGATTGCGTGAGCCTAGGAGTCTAAGGTTACAGTGAGCTACGATCATGCCACTGCACTCCAGCCTGAGTGATAGGGAAAGGCCTCCTCTCTAAAAACAAAATTAAACTAAAGGCACATCTAAAGACAAGATTGGTCCCTACAGTGAAATAACTTTCTTAGGGGATGCTTTTGGGGCACAGCTTTCAATTTAGTTAAGCACCCTGCCAACCAGGCACGTGCCAGATGCCGTGGTAGAGAGGTGGATGGAACCCAGCTATCAAATACCTCTAAATTACAACTTGTTTGTAAACAGATTCTGTGACATGCTGAATAAACTTTTCTCTTAAAATTGCCTTTGTCATTCACAGCAAATCTTCTTCCTGGAGGCTTCTCCCATCAACCCAACCTCTGGAGAACTGTCCAAACATCAACACTCACCCTTATCCTAAAACCTTTGTTCTAAAGATGAACACTACCTTTGAAAACTATAGAGACTTAAATCCAGATATCATCATAAATTGTTAAAGAAGTAAATCCATATGAATATAAATAGCTATCTAAGAGGCAAGATACAACAACACATATTACTCTCCAGGCCAAAAATAGTGATTAAAATCCAAAGATTTTCCTAAGAAGCTCTAATTTTATTGAGCAGGGCCAGAAGATGCATGAGAGGGTTAACATTACCCAGAGATAGTTGAGTTAAATGGTCTTAACTCCTTTTTATATCTACACGATGTCTAAAATCTAATTCTATTCAATTCCTATTGCTGCTGTAACAAATTACCACAAACTTCATGGCTTAAAAACCACATAGATTAATTCTCTCACAATTCTGAAAGTCAGAAATTAAAATATCAAGATGTTGGCAAGACTGCATTCCTTCTAATGGCTCTAGGGGAAAATTTGTTTCCTGGCCTTTTCCAGCTTCAGAGGTTGCCACATTTCTTGGTTCCTGGATCCTTCTTCCATCTCCAAATCTCATCAATCCAACCTCTGCTTCTGTTATCACATCTCTCTGTGACTGCAATCCTCTTGCCTCCCTCTTAAGAGGACCTTTGTGAACACTGAGTCCACCCAGATACTCTAATACAAGCTTGTCCAACCTGTGGCCCATGGGTCGCGTGTGGCCCACGATGGCTTTGAATGTGGGCCAGCATGGCTTTGAATGCGGCCCAGTATAAATCTGTAAACTTTCTTAAAACATTACGAGATTTTTTTTTAAGCTCATCAGCCATCATGAGTGTTAGTGTATTTTATGTGTGGCCCAAGACAATCCTTCCAATGTGACCTAGGGAAGCCAAAAGAATGGACACCCCGATCTAAAATTCTCTTCATCACAAGATCCTTAACAAAAGTACACAAGTCTCTTGCTATGTAAGGTAACACATTCACAGGTTTCAGGTATTAGGATATGGATGTCTTTGGAGAGCCTTTATTCAGCCTACCTCACTAATCAACTAATATCTCTTGAGTATTTACAAGTCACTCCCTTCTTCCATTTTAAATATTGAGTATCTCTTACGTAGTAAGGAATCTGTTAGGTTTCAGTGATGCAAAAATGAATAAGACTTTGTCTCCACCCATAACAATAAGAAAATTAGCTAATACTTACTGACCTTTTGATATGTGCTAGACACTCTGGCTATTTAACTCAACTCACAAGAAGCCTGTGAGGTAGGCCCTATTTCTTATTCCATTTGTGTAGATGAGGAAATTGAGTCACTGAGAAGTTAAGTAATTTTACAGTTTAAGCAGCTGGTAGGAGGTAAAAATCAGGATCTAAACCTAGGCAGCATGTCCCTGGGCCTGCCACTTACCTACGCTGCTGACAGATGGTCCCCTTGACAGTTCAATATTCACTTCTTGTTAGAAGTGAATAAATCATTCAGACTTCAGCTAACTCTCAGAACAGTTTCTGGCACATAGTAAGTACTCTGTAAATCCTGGTGATGGCAATGGTGACGATGACAGTAGTTATGATAATGATAACTTGAAAAATAAATTGGCTCCCTGTACTGGGGAATGGCTTGGCTAAGGCAAGGCAGAGCTCTTGTACTCCTTACTCATCAGCACTGCTGGAATATTACATCAATATTAGAGGGATCAAATATAGAGTTTGAGAAGAGCGGTCCTGTAAACGAAAGAGAGTAGCCAGCTCTTGGTTGCCATTTTTATCTGAAGTCTCTGCTGTCTGCTACCGGAATGAGAAAATGTGTTTGTCCTATGGCTTCCCTAATTATCCACTAATTAAGCAAATGACGGATAACCACTGTCTCTTCCCAGTAGTATAACAAGGTAGGTGGGCCAGTGCCCTAAGCAAAGGGGTGTGATGAATACACAGCATGGCATCTGCCATTACCAACATCATCTCAGCTCCCAGCACAGCAAACCCAGCCAATCTTTTAAAACATCCTATGATTAGATTTACTCTAAATTATGCCCCCTCTCATGTGTCCAAATCCAGGAAATGCTACATCATCTCACACTTAAGCTAAATATATTGAAGTACACAAATTAACATCTGAGTTTATTAGCAGCAGCAGCAAAAGGAAATGTCTACAAATTCAAACTCAATCATGATAATTGAATTTCTATTAACCACCCTGGGAGGTATAGTTTTGCTAACAGGGAAGGAAGGAAAGAAAGTCATTTTTGTTGCTGCCATAACAAATGGCCCTCCGCAGAGATTAATCCCAACATTCTGAGTGCTTTAATTATTTACTTTATTTTCCCAAATACCTCCACCCACACTACTGTACTTCCAGTGGTTCTGGATTTGAATCTTGTGTTTTATTTCAAAAAGATCATTGTACTTCTTTCTTTTTACTGTATTAGTCTTTACTTGTGATTCTATGATAGTGAGTAATATTTAACCTTTTGAATGAAGGCATTAAATAAAGCAAAAATCTCACCATTTATAGACGAGATGATGCTGAAAATCACCTTATTTGATAAGATCATCAGTTCAAATATAAGCTGGAAAAGCACATGCATAATCATTGTGATAGTTACTCAAACAGATCAGAAACCCTTGAAGCTCATAACATTGAGACGATTTGAAGGTGCAACTCTAGAAACATTCCCAAGCAAATTTTGCATTTATTCAGTTGACACTTACTTTTTGAGTGATTATTATATTAATGGCAGTATGCTATGGGAGGGCATTTATCTGTTAATATATTAGGAGTAAGGATGAGAATGGTAAATATTGCAAAAGATTTGATGGGAGAATTGGGTTTTGGCAAGTAATTTTAAAGAGTGGAATTTTGACTGAGGGAGACATGGAGAAAAATAGTCCAGACTGATAAAACATCAGGAGTAAAAGAGTGAAAAAAGCAGGTTGAGGCAAGAATCTTGAGAACTGTGAATGCCAGATGATATGGTTCAGCTGTATCCCCACCAAAATCTCATCTTGAATTGTAGTTCCCACAATTCCCACGTGTTGGGAGGGGGCCCAGTGGGAGGTAAGTGAATCATGGGGACAGGTCTTTGCCATGCTCCCCTTGTGATAGTGCATAAGTCTTATGAGATCTGATGGTTTTATGAAGGCAAGTTTCCCTGCACAAATTCTCTTCTCTTGTCTGCCTCCATGTGAGACGTGCCTTTCACCTTCTGCCAGAATTGTGAGGCCTCCCCAGCCACGTGGAACTATGAGTCCATTAAACCTCTTTCTTTTGTAAATTGCTCAGTCTCAGGTGTGTCATTATCAGCAGCCTGAAAATGGACGAATACACCAGCCTAAACATTCAGGAGCTTTGGTAGGTAATGGAATACTCTACCCAGGAAACTCATTATGTCTGAGAGTAACAAGAGGAGATGAGAGGGCCCCCTCCTTGTCAATCGTTCCTTGCATTCTAGACATATAGTGAACATCAATAGGAATATGGGTGTATTCCTTTCCTATATCTGCTATTAACAAATAACCACAAACTTGGTGGGTTAAAACCACACAAATTTTTCTTATAGTTCTGAAAGCAAGTAGTTTGGTCTGGTCTAAGTGGGCTAAAATATGTGTCTGTGGGGCTTTGCTCCTTCTGGAGAGCCTCAGGAAGAATCCTTCCTCTTGCCTTTGAAGCATCTGGAGACTGCCTGCTTCCCTTGGCTCATGGCTGTCCTCCTCCACCTTCAAAGCCAGCAACATATATCTGGGGCCTTCTCACACCGCTGTCTCTCAAATTCCTGTTTTCTGCCTCTCTCTTCCACTTTTAAGGATCTGTCTGATTACATTGGGCCTACCCAGATGATCCAAGGTAATCTTCTTATTTTAAGGTCAGCTAACCAGCAACTTGCATTTCATCTGCCATTTCAATTCCCCTTTTGTCATGTACTATATCATACACACATATGCCAGGCATTAGGATATGGGTGTCTTGAGGGATGAGGGGTGGCATTATTCTTTTTATCAGTCAGGAAAGGAACTGATTTGAGGGAATGATAGTAAGGTAGACTCTGAACATTCTGACATGGTATTTTTTAAGTGGGAGAAGTTTATGACAATTCATGATAAAATGCCTGTGGCTTATAGTTGGCCACCGACAAAATGAGTCAATAGTTTGTACAAGAAACACCATGGGCTTGGGGGTGACTTTAACCACATTCTGTCATTATACCCACTGTGAGTATTAGACATTGGACTAGACCATTTTCATAAATTATCTCATTAAAAATTCATAATGATGGACGGGCACATCATTCTCTTCCATGAAGCCAGTTTCTGGTGCGAAAAAAGGTTGGAGACCACTGGTCTAAACCTTGCACTCAACTCCATGCAAGTATATTCAACTGCCTTACATGTATCTCCACTCTCCACTTGGATCTATGAGGAATCCCAGTAGAACGAGATCCAACGCTGAACTCATGATCTTCTCTGTGACACCTCCCTGTCGCACTCTCTCATCTTCTTCAGTGAGTCCTCCCCTCACTTTCCTGTTTAAAATAGTCTACTCCCTTTCCTTTCATTTCTTGCTCTATTTTTCTTAGCTGTGCTTATCACTACCTAACATACTATCTCTTATACTAGCTTATTGATTGGTAGCCAGTAATTCTCCCCTAAGGTAAGTTACTTGAAGGTACAAATTTTCTTTTCTTTTTTTCTTTATGTTTTTGCCATTTATTGCTGTGTTCTCAGCCTCTAAAACAGTGTGCTTGGTGCATTTTACATAAATACATATCCCAGATCTAAATATATAAAATGAATAAAAGAGGAGCTACTCTAGTTAAAGAGAATAAAAATGACTGCAGACAATGGTATGCAGCCACCCACCTGTCCCAGAAGGATCTTTGCAGAAGTAGTGTCATTTTAGGATCTTCTAATCTGTAGGCACATTGGAAGCCTCACCACTTATTATATAAAACATATTAAAATGTATCAATATCCCACATTAAACGTACATCTCTGCTGTAAAATTTTGACTTTGGAATTAATTGACTAAGCCTTAGTGCTTAAAGTTAATTTTGGCTTCTTACTAATCATTGCCCATTTTCTGAAAAACATTAAAGAATGAGGGTATCTAACCTTTAAACTATTTTCAGTTATAATGATATATTCAGAGATACTAAATTTAACACTTAATATAGTTGAAAAATGTAATCTAAAATAGACATTTAATGAAATATTTGTTAATGTCAAACCAATATTATAATTTTTATATTTTGGAGCCAATAAGTTTCTTTATCAGAATTTTTAGTTGACCTCTGGAAGCTATAGACAACGGGGCCTGTCTAGAACTAAAGGAACATGGAGCATTCTTAAAATCATGTGCATAGGGAGAGACCGGCGTGTTGAAGTTTGAGAAATTAACTTGGAGACAATGTGCAGAGCCTCTTTAATTAGACTTGCTTACAAAGGCAGTTAAGGGTGATGACATCTATGGAGTGCACTACTGAGATTGCCCTGTCTGAGAGAACTTGCCTTTGGGAGAGGCATTATCCGAGCTGAGAGCCTACAGTTGCAGGTATCTTCAGGATCTGCCCTAGCTTTCGAGGCTGAGGCTGTGCCCTTCCTAGGCTACTCTCAGACATTGACTGTGCATAATGACAGCATCAGCCTGGCCATTTCTGTCTAAGATGGACCCCTCCACTGGCATTCTTTGTGCTGGAGCTCCCCCACGCTACCTGGGATTTTCTCAGAGGTGCACTGCATCAGAGACTCTAACCAGCCCTCCTTCCTTCCCCCTCTTTATTCACAGGTGTCAGGTCGATAATGGTTGAAAGGTCTTCTTGGCTACTCCTGTTCTCTCTTCTTCTTTCTCTTTCTGAGGCATTGGTCTCAATAAATTTCTTATATTTTTCTGTCTTGACATCTGCTTCCTACAAGACCAGACTGTCAGAAAGGCATTGAGCTAAAATATTTTGACTGGCTTTTCAAGTCACCATCAACTAGACCAACAATGTCTATTCAAACTGATTTCTTAATCTTCCCCACTATAACCTTTCTTTGCAGGCAAGCAGAATTCTACATAGAATGGTGGTGCTGTCTCTAATTATGTTTTGTTTATTTAGACCTTGGCTCATATCCTGTTTTCTGTCCTCCATAATTTCATGCATTCAATTCCTAGTATCTCATAATTCAACTTAATCCCATTAATCCCATAGCCTTTGTGAATCCTTGTTTCATTACCCCAGCCAGAAAGGATTTATAAAGTCTCAAGATTCTGTTATATTTAGAGGAAATCTTCATGCTCCACACCTTCAATATCTCAATAATTTTATCTATTTAATTTTGCTGTTCTTAAAGTCAATTAATAAACCTTTTATATTCTTTTCCTTTCATCAGTTAACACATTTCTGGGTGCATAGTATATTATTAAAATGTTTTTGGTAGATGGTTTCAGACTTATGGGCCAACAATTGAAATACCTGGGAAATAATTCAAAGAGGCTAAATTCTAATAGCAGCTACTATCAGATACAAAAGAAAAGAGCTGGACCCCAGAGCTCATAAAGAAACAGTTGTGTTTCTAATTAAATTTCAGACTTGTTAGGAGTTTGTACTGTGATTCAATGATAATGAGAAGTCTGGACACTGGGAGGAAGTGTAATACAGAAGTGGCTTTATCATATAAATCACATTAGACTTAAAAAATCACATACAACCTTGACCAAAGCAGTTTTATTAACTGCTCTGCTAATGCAAACCACTTTCTGGAGGAAGGGAGAAACAAAAATAATCTTTGTCTTCTATTTTGTCAAAGTCACGATTTATTTAATGAGTCCGAAATGGATCTTTCTTCAGGAAGTAATCTTGACAAACATATGCTTATCTCCTTTTGACAGCAACAATAAACTGAGAGTCAAAAAGCAAGGGTTAGGAAGAAAAGACATTTGTGAGCTAAGTGTGTGTGCGGCTATGCAAGCCTGGCTCTAAGAGTTTCTGCTCGTGGACTAGACTTGACTTAGCTGGGGAAGGTAGGATGTATCATCGCTAAAGAAAACGAGAGCTCTTTTGTAAGTCCTGTTTGCCTTCTGGAGGGCATATGACTCAATGAGCCAGTAGTTATTCAACTTGTGGGAAAGAAAATAGTGTTTTAAAACCTGGCACTCGACATTACAAAAGCCAGCTCCCCTTCCGGAGGCTGACCAGGCAGGGGTCGAGAAACTTGGAGCCCTGAGCTCCCTCAAGTAAAGAGAGATCACAACACAGGAAGAACACAAATAAATTTCAGGGTAATAGTGTAGGAGTTTTACTTCCTGATGGTTTCTTTCCTCTTCTCTTTTTGAATTGGAACAATGCATCAATGAAAAACTCTTTATAAAAAAGAAAGTTCTGCCCCCTCATAATTGTAATACCAAGCTGATTCATAGGAATTTAGTATATAATTTATTTTGAGAGCCTTATTTTGAGAGTCTTTATTTTTTTTGTTTTTTTCTTCCTGTGGCACCACAATCTTTCTGCATGGTGAAGCCGATTTAGTGACTATAAAAATAAATTACATTTCCTATCATTCTCATTTTATATGTAGTTCATCTTTTCTTCATATTTTCAAAACTTGTTAATGACAAGGATCTGCTTTTCTAGCAGAAAGTCTTAACTTTAATGGGAAATTTCTGTCAAAATAAAAAGATCATTAGGACCAAATTATTTTTAAGATAATCTTATTTCCATAAATGTATATAAAATCTCATCATCCAAATACCTTATTTTTATGTTCTCAAAAAGAGATGGAACTCTTTGATTCTTGATGATAATCTCTTGGTGAGCTTAATTCGTATCAATCATGAGACAATACTGGTTCAAGTCTCTCCTTTACCCATGTAGCATTCCCTAATTTAGGCTAAAGTGGAGATTAGAGAATTCACAGGTACCTCTACGATCTCTGCAATGACAGATGTTGTTTATTTAGTAGTCATGGTCATGGTTTATGTGAAACATATTGGTGAGGATTAGAGTCTTTTCAGTTATTGCCAAGGAGGAGTTCCAAAGTCAAGTTCACCAAACAGGAGTCCACACCCTTCTGTTTATAGAAGGCAGAAATGAAAGCATTCTTATCTTTCATAAAAGGTTTTCTTTTAGTAACTCTTCTACAAAAGTAATTAAAGAAACAGTAAATAAGACTTCTTACCCTGCGTTCTAAAAGAAACCGGTTATGTCCTTTATTCTTTTGCTTTAGTAGACCTTACACAAATTGAAATTGGTTTCTTCAATGAGGTTCTTTGTCTACCTCATAAGTCATGAATTTTTTGATGTTTTGTGCATATCCTAAAAGTTACACTATCGTGTTACATTTCTAGGCATTTAAAACCTAAATTTGAACCAATATCAGCAACTTTACAAGTTGAACTAATATTCTTACATAAATGAGCAATTTATTTATATCTGAAAATACTTTAGAAAATCAAAAGAGACCAGGTGCGGTGGCTCACGCCTGTAATCCCAGCACTTTGGGAGGCTGAGGTGGGTGAATCACCTGAGGTCAGGAGTTCTAGACCAGCCTGGCCAACATGGTGAAACCCCGTCTCTAGTAAAAATACAAAAATTATCCGGGAGTTGTGGCAGGTGCCTGTAATCCCAGCTACTTGGAGTACCGAGGCAGGAGAATCACTGGAACCCGGGAGGCAGAGGTTGCAGAGAGCCGAGATCGTGCCATCATACTCCAGCCTAGGGGACAAGAGCAAGACTTCATCTCAAAAGAGAAAGAAAGAAAGAAAGAGAGAAAGAGAGAAAGAGAGAAAGGAAGGAAGGAAGGAAGGAAGGAAGGAAGGAAGGAAAGAGAGAAAGAGAGAAAGAGAGAAAGGAAGGAAGGAAGGAAGGAAGGAAGGAAGGAAGGAAGGAAGGAAGGAAGGAAGGAAGGAAGGAAGGAAGGAGAAGAGAAGAAGGAAGGAAGGAAATCAAAAGAAAGTATTGTTCAAAAATCACAAAAACTTCTAATAAAATATCCTTCTAGGTAATAAATATCATGCAATAATGCAAGCAATGTGTAATCTTTCAGAAATGCACCATTGGCGATAATTGAGAAATGATTCCGTTGCTGTCGTAATTCAAGAATATATTGCATTTGTTTCACATGCTTTGACTTTAAAATAAAACAAAAACTATTATCACTGTTTAAACAACATCTCTTAAAGCATGTTGTTTTTGGAGAATTTAACACACAAAGTGAACAAGTTGTACTGAGCTAATCATGCCTATAATAATAAACATGCAACACAAATTTAAATTTGGGCTAAAATGAAAAGGAATTGAGTTTTTTAGAATTGTTAGATTCTAAAAGTAGTGATACCTAGCTCCTAGTGTACAGCTTCTAAAGATGAAAACCAATAGCTAGTGTGTAGCGTACTTCCTAACAGTCATGGAACTCTTCTCCTCTGAGCTCCCAAGGCCCGGACAAGACTCACAGACTAACTCAAATAACGCTTTCAGAATTCCGATATATTCTGCCAAAGCAAGTTGTAATCACACAAGTATTACTATCCTTGTAACCAACATCCACCAAAGGTGTTAATCTACTCAAACTATTGGGTAGGGCAATATGACTACTCTCCAGTAAGTGAGATTAATCTTTACCTTCTTTCTAAATGATTTACCAAGTTGGCTTTGATAACTCTATGGCTTAATGGACATCACTGGCTTAACCATCATTTCTTACAGAGATAATCGCTTTGGTTTGAATGTGTCCCCCAAAGTTCATATGTTAGCAGCTTAATCCACAGTGCACCAGTGTTGAGATGCGGGAACTTTGAAGTGATTAGGTCATGAGGACTCTGCCCTCATGAATGGGTTAATGTCATTACTATGGGAGTGGGTTTGTCATAAAAGTGTGTTTGGCGCCCTCTTGCCCTCTCTTTTCCTTCCACCTTTAGCCATGGAAGGATGCATGCAGTATGAATCATCTACCAGACGCTGGGGCACCATGCTGTTGGATTTCCCAACATTCAGAACTGTAAGTCAAATAAATTTCTGTTCATTATTAATTATCCAGTCTGTAGTATTATGTTATAGTGGCATAAAATGGACAAAGACAATACATATATCTTAAATGTGACCATACAGATTTGACTTTGTTCTGGGGACAAGTCTAGACAGTGAAGTATAACCAAGAGGAGTGCGTCTAGGAAGCATGGAGCGAGAAAAAGAAATCTCCCAGTGATTTTAAAGCTTAGTGTGAAGCAGAATTTCCCAGCGGTGCTTAATAACTCAGAATCTGGGTTTTAACATCAAACAATTCTGATTCAGAAGGCTGAGACTAGGATTAAATTTAGGAATCTGAATATCTAGCAAGGACCTAGTCTGATCAGTTTAATGGATCTGAGGTCCATCGCTCAAAGATCGCAGCTTTAAGTAAATGAAGGCTTCGATCTCGTACCTAACCTGAACTTCCTTTTAAAAATAACCTTTGAGCTGCATGTTCTTGAAGACAGTAGGTAGTTGACTCGCCTTTTCTCCCAGGAGCACTAATTGACATTTATCTTCAGCACAGTCACTTCCACAGCCCACTCATTTAATGATGGCACAACCCTGTGGTTAGAAGCTTCATAAATGAAAATATACACAGCGGTGGTGGCCTTTTATTTATATACTCATTTCAAAGAGAAGTCAGAGCAGTTAGCTGTGAGCAGTCTGTTTACTAAACAGAGTTTAAGCAATGAGCATGGACAGAGATCCTTTCAGCTTAATGTCTACCAGATGATTACAAAAGTTTGCAGTTAGCTTCCTGCTCACAACCTAGCCAGCAAAGCGGTAATACCTGTAAAATAATTAGGGTACAACATGTGCTTAATTTATTCCAAACATTGCAAGATTTTCACATTAGCATTAATGGCTTGCTTACAGTGGAACCCTAGAGGCAACATCACATAATAGGAGGCTAAAATATTGTAGCTCAAATGGATGTGTGAAAAAAAAAAATACTGTTTGTGGTGTACTCTACCAAAAGATTGTGGTTCAATGTTCATATTGTTCTCTCCAGACAGTACTAATTTGTTTCCAATTAAAAGAAAATAGATTGCAAATGACTTCACAGAGCAGCCTGGTCAAAGGAATAAGGTCTGGTTTATAACGTTGCCTCAGGAGCAGCTATTTTGCTGCAGGGCACAAATCTAGCCCTTGGTTTTGCAGAGTAGCTGGGTCTAAAGAGAGGAGTTACTCTGGTGATAGAATTTATTGTGTTGCTAAAGCTGGTTATTATCCTCTATTTAGGTAGTTTGCAGAAGCTTATAGGTCTTTGTGGTGGATAGAAATTAATACACATGCATCTCAATTCATCTCAATTCATATACCCTCATTTTTAATAGCGTAAAGCTTTCCAACCACCCCCTTGTCATGAGAGGGTAATTGTTTCCTTATGATCCTCATCTCTTTGATATCTGGACAACGAGCTATGAGGCAGTCATCTGATGAAGTAAAAGGAGACAGGGAGAAAAGAAGTGTTCTCAGTGATATGATAAAAGACACTGAAGAGTCTGGACCCTTTCTAACCTCTGACAAGTAAAAGTTGGGAAGTGCTTCTCATGCCTCATGTTTGCATTGAAGTCCAGGAAACAACAGAAATGCGGATGTTACCATCTGGAAAGGGAAGTGTTCTTACATCTCGAGAATTAAGACATATACAAAAGCTTAGCTCACTTACATTCTCTTTACCTAATTTACACAAATTCCTATACACATTCTTTAGTGAGAAACTGGATCTCCATGGTTTGAATGGATCTATCTGGAATTAATCAGCTCTATGCATTAAGAGCTACTGGTCAAAGTAATGACTTTGGAATAAGAAGTGAATTGTTTCTAATAAGAACAGTCAGTTGAAGTGGGTCAAACACTGGAACATAATGAACTCAAATAGCTGTTGCCCTGAGCTCTGATTGGCTGCCAGTGAGGACTGTGCTTATAGCAAAAGAAACAATCCCAATTCAAACTTGTTTAAGCAAAACAAAGGGATTATTATAACAAAAGGATTATTTTGGAAGAAAGAGAACTCGACTTGTCTATGTTTCATGAATATGGATATTCAACTTCCTGGATCTGTATGGATGACAGAAACTAACACATACTAAGCAAGCACACATACCTCATTGTTCTTTTAAAGGCATTTATCTAAAAGGTAAATTGTGCTAAGAAAACTTACCCAAAACCTTAAAATAAAGCAAAAGGTGGGTGGCATATTGTTTCAGTGCTTTATGGGAGAATGTATCTACCCAAGGTCTTGTTTACTATTGATTGAAGATCTCAGTTTAGTGAGGTTACATGTTGGCATGCAGATTTTTGTCCGGTAGAGGTGCAAAAAAGTTTTGTCTGGTAGGAGAAATAATCGCAGAGTTATGGCTTATTATCCTATACAATATAGGGCAAGTAGAACAATAATCAATTCTGTATCTAATCCAGCAATCTTATTCTAATTTCCTCTCATTAAATTGACTATAAATACTTGGATCCACAAATATTCTTTAAACCGATCTTAACATCTTACTTGTTCTGTCACTAATTAAAGAGTTGAATAACATCTTTAATAAGGGTTTATTTTGCATTTGCATGGGAGCCATGATTTTACCTTTTGGCAAATTGTAATTTAGCAATAACTAAAATGTATTTACTCTACAGTTACTGATAAGGCACACACTAATCTTAGTATGCAAATGCTTTTGAGAAATTAGTTTCACACTACAATTTCCCTAAATAGATCTTGTTTCCTTTGGAAAAATAGACTCCTTGCTCTTGTCCAACAATCTCAGTTTTTTTCATGTCTACGAGGTCTTTGAATTTATTGTTCCCTTTGCTAAGACTTCTGTGCTCCCAAATGCACATGTGACTAACTCCTTCGTTTCTTTCAGGTCTCTTAAGTTCCTTCTTCTTGGAGAGGTCTTCTTGATGAATCAGTCTGAAGTAAGCCCTTCTATGTGATGTACCCTAATTTATTTTTCTTTACAATACTACTACTTACCGTATATCTATTTGTTTATTTTCTGTGGTCCGCCATTAGAATATTAACTTTATGAGAGCAGAAACATTGTATATTCACACAGTTTTACATTTTTGTCTTTACTGATTTCCAGGCGAAGTTTATAATATTTGACACAATATGTACACACAGCTGGTAGAAAGGCAGATAAAAGACCTTATAGGCAATACAAGGAAGTCAGATGTGTGATAAGTTCAAAATAAAACAAACAATAGTAATAAAAACTTCTGAGCCCTCAGTATGTGGCAGGCTGTATTCTCCATGCTGTTATTTTATGTGAGTTATGTGTCTATTTCCTCATTTAATCCTACCATAGGCAATGAGTTAAAAACTATTATTAGCTCTATTTTATAGACACAGAATGGTTGAGTAAGTTGCCTAAGTTGACAAAGGAAGAGCTGAAAATCTGGAGGTCAAGCAGAGTGCCTCCAAGTAAGCAAAAGGAGCTTTTGATATTTCCCCCAGCACTCCTGCTAACTGGAATGTAAGCCGCACACAGGCAGGGATAAGGATTCTTCTGGTCTTTTTGTTTATTTAATTTATTTTTTGTTTGACTGTTGTATCCCAGGGCCTAGGAATGTCTTTGTTGCATGGTACATAGTCAATGAATACGTAATAAATTAATGAATTTTTTTTTATGGCCTTCTATGTTTCAGACACTTTTCTTGGTACTGGAAATGTTATAGGCAACCAGAGGCCACTGCTAAGAAGAAATATTGCATAAGAAAAGTCAGTAATTCACCATAGAAAATTTAAGACATTTAAAGTATGACACAAAAGTCACACCTTAATACTAGCTTTTTTATTTCCTACACACTCAACTCAGGAATGCACATGTCTTTCCTGACTCTGGAAATATTTTGTCAGCCATGTCAAAATGAACAGCGATCATCTTAAATAAGCACACTTGGACTGGTCCAACAGCCACAGCTGCCTCTCCAGAGTGGGAGGCAGGCCCCTTGGGGTGTTTCAACTACAGTTTAAGGGCTCAGCTACCCTTGCCCAGATCTCCTCTGGCAGCCCAAGGAGAAAGTCTGCCAGTCCTAGTTGGCCAAGTAAAATAACAATTTAAAATAAATGTTATCCCTTCTACATTTTCCTGACCTGAGTAGGTCCATAACTGAATCGATTTATTAATAACTTTCTGTGTGAAAGAGGTGGATATAATCATTGCAGTTTTAAAAGAGGGATGTACGGAAGAAATAACTTCCCTAGGGCTGCTACTTCTGCAGCAAGAGTCAAATCAAGATTATACCTCAAAATTTTTCAGTTTAAAACCTGTTTTCTGTAGAGAAATTGCCGTGACAGTGCCTTAAACCCAGAAGGCTACCAGCAGTCTGACTAAAGGTTTAACACTTAGTAGAAATGCTATTTTTAAAAATTACACAAGGAACACAATTTTCTGGGTACTGAAGAAGTAACAGTCAGTTCTTGCAACAGGTGGCACTGGGAACAGATGAACCAATAAAACTGAAATGAGAAAGTTGAAAATATATTCAAAAGCAGTTGTAGAAAATGATGCCGTATTAGAAACGTTTAAAAACATTCAATGAAGAGCTGAGACTGAATTCATAAAAAGATGTTCAAATGAATAACTTTTTTTTTTTTTTTAAAGAACTCACAGTATTAAGCTTTTCTTACCCATTATCCTGTGCAACCAGTAGGAAGGTTGCAGACTAATTAGCACCTAGACTTTCAGGTTAAAGGAAAAACAAAGCAAAACAAAACAGCCAAACACTTCAGTAATCTGATTGATCATCTGGCTTATTTTCTCTTCCTTTTTTATGGTGCCTCTTTACACCTGCCTTGCACAGTAGGGTATCTAAATGAAGCCACATGAGAGGAAACCAACCTTCTTAGACTCTTTTGAATTCTTAAAGAAGAGCTAAAGTAATTTACAAATGCTAACCTGAATATCGTAGTGCTTTTTAATAATATCAATATCGGTACAATTTAATATGTTGAGTTTTTATAAAAGCATTTTTCTATCAAGAAAAGCATCATTTGTCAGTTTGAGGAACAGCATTCAAATTGAGGTCAGAATGGAATAAAAGCTTTTTATTTGAGAGAAGGGTAGATAGATTCTACTCTCTTTATCATTTAATTGAATAGAGAACTGAGGACCAGAAAAGTTCACAACTAAACTGATTCTCTTATTTTCAGGAGAAATGCTAAAAAACAGATTTTACTCTCTTCTTGCTACCATAGCACCTGGGTTTCTCAGTGTATGGCTGAAAATAAATGAGGACTGTTAGACAGGTACTTCAAACAGAAGTACAGACATTGAGGAGAATTCTTTCTTCATTATGATGAAATATGTGACACTTTGTTATGATGAAATTTATGCCCTAATAAATAAATCTCCAGGACATTACATGAATATGGCCCATGCCAAAGATCAAGATTAAATATTGTTAAGGTGAGTTGAACATATGTTGCTTTTCGTAGGTAACAATGTAAACTTATGTCACGGAGTCCCTCCACCTCGATGTGTTTAATTCTTGAGGAGATAAATTGAACCAATTTTCCTCTGGGCTCTTTTTTTTTTTTTTTTTCCACCAGAAAATTTTGCAAATGGCTTGAGTAACTTTTATATTGCTGGTCAAAACTAATTTGGACTAAGCAAATAGCGTTCTTCTTTGGGTTATGTGGAGGGGCTGCTCAGCTTCAAAGAAACTGAAGAAGAAATGGACAAAGGCATCCTACCATCTTGATTCAGATGGGGAAAAAGGATTAAAATGTGAGGAAAGATACAAAGGCCAAAGTTAGAAAATGAGAGACAGGTTGTACAATATTAGAGCTGTCAAAAATAGGACAACAAAGGATGCATGTGTAGTGGGTTACATGGTGAAGCCTTGGACCAACAAGTCCAAGATACATCCTAGTCCTTGGAACCTGATAATATCACCTTATATAAGATGTGATTAAGTTAAGGATTTTGAGAGAAAAAAAATTAATCTTGGATTATCCTGGTGGGCCCTAAATAAAGTCATGGGTATACTTTTATAAGAAAGACAGACAGATCTATTGTACAATGTGGTGACTACAGTTCATAACAACTATTTCATACTTGAAAGTCACTGAGAGTAGATTTTAAGTGTTCTCATTATAAAAAAATATATGTAAGGTAACACATATGTTAATTAGAATTTTTGCCAAATTGTTCAAATTAAGAAACTTTAATGATAGTACCATCTACAGAGGTGTGGTCAGAGGAATGGTACTATACCCAGAGACAAGCAACAGTGGAAAGCAATTGCCCTCAATAAAGTGGAATGAGCAGGGAAGAAAACAGCATCCAAAGACCCCAGGAGGAAGGACCTCCTGTAGGAGACTGTCTTCTTGGGAA
Organism: Mandrillus leucophaeus; assembly: GCF_000951045.1. NCBI lineage: Eukaryota > Metazoa > Chordata > Mammalia > Primates > Cercopithecidae > Mandrillus > Mandrillus leucophaeus. The sequence continues at coordinate 6,553,894 of NW_012109808.1, read as the reverse complement.
AATGCAGCTACTCGCCAGAAACACGGCACCAAAGCAGGAAGGAAGTGGAAAGGAAGTGGGAAGGAAATACCCCAACCTCGCTTGCAGTGAGCTGAGATCCGGCCACTGCACTCCAGCCTGGGAGACAGAGCAAGACTCCGTCTCAAAAAAAAAAAAAAAAAAATACCCCAACCTCTCTGTTCCCGGCCTCTGATCAGCCCTGCAGGGGAGCCTGGAAGGGATAACTCATTGTGGTCAGGTTCCCAGGGCATAGAGCTGGGCACAGAAGCTTGGAGAGAAAGGGGGTGAACATGGAGAATAACAAGCTCACCAATTTCGAACCCGACATGTTGATACGGTTTGGCTCTGTGTGTCCGCCCCGTATCTCATGTGGAATTGTAATCCTCACATGTTGAAGATGGGGCCTGGTGGGAGGTGATGGATCATAGGGGTGGTTTCTAATGGTTTAGCACCATTCCCCTAGTGCTCTCTCGTGACAGAGTTCTCATAAGATCTGATGGTTTAAAAATGTATGTCACCTCCTGCCTCACTCTCCTCTCTCTCCTGCTCTGCCATAGAAAGACACTCTTGCTTCTCCTTCAAGTTCTGCCATGATTAAAAGTTTCCTGAGGCCTCCCAGCATTCTTCTTGTTAGCCTATGCAACTGTGAGTCAATGAGACCTCTTTTCTTTTCTTTTTTCTTTTTTTTTTTTTTGTTTGTTTGTTTTGTTTGTTTTGGGATGGAGTCTTGCTCTGTTGTCTGGGCTGGAGTACAGTGGCATGATCTTGGCTCACTGCAACCTCTGCTTCCCAGGTTCAAGCGATTCTCCTATCTCAGCCTCCCAAGTAGCTGGGATTACAGACGTGCACCACCACGCCTGGCTAATTTTTGTACTTTCAGTAGAGACAGGGTTTCGCCTTATTGGTCAGGCTGGACTTGGACTCTTGACCTCCGGTGATCCACCCACCTCAGCCTCCCAAAGTGCTGGGATGACAGGCATGAGCCACTGCGCCCTGCCCTTAACCTCTTTTCTTCATAAATTACCCAGTATCAAGTAGTTCTTTATATTACCAGATTCAATGTGAGAACGGATTAATACACATGTAATAAGCTCCTCAGAAAGTTTTACTGTAGCCTTTATATTAGAACCCCCTCTCTGAAATTATACACTATTATTTTTTCTGTATTGGTTGAAAACTAAAGCTCCAGGGAGGTGACTTATTGAGGTGGCTTATTCTCCTGTGCACCTTTCTTGCTCTGTCTACTCATCCACACAGACCTCTTTCCTCCTGCTCCGCAGGAACCTCCATTTCTGTACCTTGACCTTAACATTTGCTCTGCCCAGCAGAGCCTTTCCTCAGAGCTCTGTGTTCCCTCAGAGCTCTTCCTTCTCTTCCAGTCTCTGCTTAAGTGTCATCTTCTCAGCCAGCCTTCCCCGGTCAGCCGTTGCCTTAGTTTACTTTTCTCCATTGCACTTGACTCCACCTCCCACCTCAGGCTCCTTACTTAGGTGGTGTCTATTTTTCCCATCACAACATAAGTGGGTGAGGCTTGCACAGCCATGTCTTTTCCGTGCCCAGCACGTGGTAGGACTCAGTGTTGTTGAATGATCGAGAACAAGAACGGCTCAGGATTTGAACCCTTGTGCGTGATTCTGAAAGCCATTTTTCATTTTTTTTCATCATCATGGGATCCAATTTCATGGAAGTGGAATTTACGTGCAACATGTGCTCCACTTGGCCATTATTGAAATCATACGAGCAACAGCACAGCACCGTATTAAAGAAGTGATAGGTTCGTCATCAGAATAACATAAGAAAAAGCAAGACCGCTCGGATGCAATAAAAAAAAAAAAATCAGAAAAAACTGACGAGGATTTTGTTTCATCCATTCCTACAAACACACACAGTCACACTACACACACACACACGCGCGCGCACACACACACACACACACACACTCTTTCTTTCTCTCTCTGTCTCTCCCCACAGGCTCTCTTTCCTCTCGGAGAGGAAAAGCTGACACGTGTGTACCGAATTCTACACATTCACATCCGGACTGGGCAGATAAGCAGATGATGTATCCACGCTGTGTACCCAGATGGGGGCTTTGACACCAGTTGGAGCTGTTTGTGCAGATTTCCCAGCCAGAGCTGAAGTGCTTGGGAGCCTCTCTATAAAGCACTTCTCACTACCGGATTCACAGAAAGAGAAGCAGCCCGGGGTATTTCAACCAAATGCTGCTATAAATAACAGCGTTGAGACAGAGTGGGTCAATGTAGGATTAGAATCATTCTCAACTGATTGCTTGCCTATAGAGGGTACATTTTCCCTCTTCAGCCCTTTTCTGAGGTTCTTGTCATATAAAATGTCACATAGCATATGAGAGAACTGAAAACATTTTTGAGGAAGGACACTTACCTTAAAGGGGAAGGGACCTGTTTTCCCTTGTTTTCTTTAAGCATGCTAAGGTGTATTATTAATAGCATTCAAAATGATAGCTATGGTCACACTGGAAATGTGGGCAACGATAGTTCCAGTTGCCAGCTGTCTTCCTCTGTTTGGGTTATTATAACCAAATACCATAGACTGTGTGGCTTAAA
>NW_012109808.1:6530538-6546761 GCF_000951045.1 Mandrillus leucophaeus | reverse complement strand
CCCCAACCTCGCTTGCAGTGAGCTGAGATCCGGCCACTGCACTCCAGCCTGGGAGACAGAGCAAGACTCCGTCTCAAAAAAAAAAAAAAAAAAATACCCCAACCTCTCTGTTCCCGGCCTCTGATCAGCCCTGCAGGGGAGCCTGGAAGGGATAACTCATTGTGGTCAGGTTCCCAGGGCATAGAGCTGGGCACAGAAGCTTGGAGAGAAAGGGGGTGAACATGGAGAATAACAAGCTCACCAATTTCGAACCCGACATGTTGATACGGTTTGGCTCTGTGTGTCCGCCCCGTATCTCATGTGGAATTGTAATCCTCACATGTTGAAGATGGGGCCTGGTGGGAGGTGATGGATCATAGGGGTGGTTTCTAATGGTTTAGCACCATTCCCCTAGTGCTCTCTCGTGACAGAGTTCTCATAAGATCTGATGGTTTAAAAATGTATGTCACCTCCTGCCTCACTCTCCTCTCTCTCCTGCTCTGCCATAGAAAGACACTCTTGCTTCTCCTTCAAGTTCTGCCATGATTAAAAGTTTCCTGAGGCCTCCCAGCATTCTTCTTGTTAGCCTATGCAACTGTGAGTCAATGAGACCTCTTTTCTTTTCTTTTTTCTTTTTTTTTTTTTTGTTTGTTTGTTTTGTTTGTTTTGGGATGGAGTCTTGCTCTGTTGTCTGGGCTGGAGTACAGTGGCATGATCTTGGCTCACTGCAACCTCTGCTTCCCAGGTTCAAGCGATTCTCCTATCTCAGCCTCCCAAGTAGCTGGGATTACAGACGTGCACCACCACGCCTGGCTAATTTTTGTACTTTCAGTAGAGACAGGGTTTCGCCTTATTGGTCAGGCTGGACTTGGACTCTTGACCTCCGGTGATCCACCCACCTCAGCCTCCCAAAGTGCTGGGATGACAGGCATGAGCCACTGCGCCCTGCCCTTAACCTCTTTTCTTCATAAATTACCCAGTATCAAGTAGTTCTTTATATTACCAGATTCAATGTGAGAACGGATTAATACACATGTAATAAGCTCCTCAGAAAGTTTTACTGTAGCCTTTATATTAGAACCCCCTCTCTGAAATTATACACTATTATTTTTTCTGTATTGGTTGAAAACTAAAGCTCCAGGGAGGTGACTTATTGAGGTGGCTTATTCTCCTGTGCACCTTTCTTGCTCTGTCTACTCATCCACACAGACCTCTTTCCTCCTGCTCCGCAGGAACCTCCATTTCTGTACCTTGACCTTAACATTTGCTCTGCCCAGCAGAGCCTTTCCTCAGAGCTCTGTGTTCCCTCAGAGCTCTTCCTTCTCTTCCAGTCTCTGCTTAAGTGTCATCTTCTCAGCCAGCCTTCCCCGGTCAGCCGTTGCCTTAGTTTACTTTTCTCCATTGCACTTGACTCCACCTCCCACCTCAGGCTCCTTACTTAGGTGGTGTCTATTTTTCCCATCACAACATAAGTGGGTGAGGCTTGCACAGCCATGTCTTTTCCGTGCCCAGCACGTGGTAGGACTCAGTGTTGTTGAATGATCGAGAACAAGAACGGCTCAGGATTTGAACCCTTGTGCGTGATTCTGAAAGCCATTTTTCATTTTTTTTCATCATCATGGGATCCAATTTCATGGAAGTGGAATTTACGTGCAACATGTGCTCCACTTGGCCATTATTGAAATCATACGAGCAACAGCACAGCACCGTATTAAAGAAGTGATAGGTTCGTCATCAGAATAACATAAGAAAAAGCAAGACCGCTCGGATGCAATAAAAAAAAAAAAAAATCAGAAAAAACTGACGAGGATTTTGTTTCATCCATTCCTACAAACACACACAGTCACACTACACACACACACACGCGCGCGCACACACACACACACACACACTCTTTCTTTCTCTCTCTGTCTCTCCCCACAGGCTCTCTTTCCTCTCGGAGAGGAAAAGCTGACACGTGTGTACCGAATTCTACACATTCACATCCGGACTGGGCAGATAAGCAGATGATGTATCCACGCTGTGTACCCAGATGGGGGCTTTGACACCAGTTGGAGCTGTTTGTGCAGATTTCCCAGCCAGAGCTGAAGTGCTTGGGAGCCTCTCTATAAAGCACTTCTCACTACCGGATTCACAGAAAGAGAAGCAGCCCGGGGTATTTCAACCAAATGCTGCTATAAATAACAGCGTTGAGACAGAGTGGGTCAATGTAGGATTAGAATCATTCTCAACTGATTGCTTGCCTATAGAGGGTACATTTTCCCTCTTCAGCCCTTTTCTGAGGTTCTTGTCATATAAAATGTCACATAGCATATGAGAGAACTGAAAACATTTTTGAGGAAGGACACTTACCTTAAAGGGGAAGGGACCTGTTTTCCCTTGTTTTCTTTAAGCATGCTAAGGTGTATTATTAATAGCATTCAAAATGATAGCTATGGCCACACTGGAAATGTGGGCAACGATAGTTCCAGTTGCCAGCTGTCTTCCTCTGTTTGGGTTATTATAACCAAATACCATAGACTGTGTGGCTTAAACAACAAACTTCTATTTTCACAGTTCTGGAGGCTAAGAAGTCCAAAAGCAAAGTGCTGGCAGCTCTTGTGTCTGCTGAGGGTCTGCTTTCTGGTGGGCAGATGGCTGTTTTCTTTTTGTGTCCTCATATGGTGGAGAACAAAGAGAGGAAGCAAACCCTCTCCTGTGCCTTCTTATAAGGCCACTAATTTGAGCTTGAGGGTTCCACTCTCATGACCTATATGTCTCCCAAAGACCCCAGCTCCAAGTACCATCACACTGGAGATTAGGGTTTCAACATATGAATTTTAGGAGAGAATTAAACATTCAGTCCAAAGCACCAGCTGACTACACTTCATTTGTGGAAGAAAAAGGTTTTCTAAGTTAAGTGGCAAAGATTTCAACTTTCTGCAATCATTTTTCAGGGATTCAGAACAGTCTTATAATTATATTTAATATTTATTGAATAGGATTCACCTGTATCACATGAGCTAGGATGGGAGAGAAGAGGGTTCATAAGGCTTTTTCAACCTCTGTCACATGCAGTCATCACCCGGACCGTAATGGCCAGCCCTGGAGGCAATGCTCACAGACGCTTGCCCTTGCAAGAACTGCTTCTCCAGAAAGCATTTTTTTTTTCTTTTTACCTTTCATACATTTCTTCTGAGATTTCTTTGGTTACTTTCTGAGTAAAATCTCTTCCTCCTTGGAAGGGCTTGACCCCCTCCTTGTGGTCAGGCACAGTGCGGAGTGGGACTCATCTCGCTGCCATCATGGTGTACAGTCAATGAACACCCCAAAGTTCACACCAGCTCCTCACTGGAGGCACCGCTGAGCATATAGAAGATCCTAATTTTGCATGTAGTGGGAAAAGGTATTCATGCCCAGCTTCAGGACATGGAACTTCTTTTTTGCATTTTTGAACATTGCTATGTGTATGCCAGGGCCAGTCCTAGCGTTGGCAGGCAGGCATTCTTGTTCATACTTCCTCTCTTTTTGTGGGGCTTTCTCATATCATGAGCTTCGCCCCATAAGATATCCATTGTTCTATATGCCCCCAAGGGCCATTTTGTCCTGCCCTCTACATGTAATATTTGCAATAGGGACACAGCGTTTTTAGGCTTCACCAAATTATGCAGACCAGCCAATGTAATCTGCATGCCTTTGTTTGTCTCTTTTTGTGCCATTCATCTCTGAAACTTCTTCCAATTGCAACACAAATTTTCTTCTGTCTCTTTCCCCCTTTACAACTGAAACATTTACTTTTTTTTTTTAATACTGTGAAATAAAAACTTCTTTGCTAAGGGAAGTCAAATAACCAGAAAAAAAAAAGACAATGTAAAAATGTGTCTTTTGTAGGAATTTAAAAAGCTCTATTCAGGTAGTGAGAACAATTTTGTTTACTATTTTAGAGCCAAAGAAATTCTGGGGTTATAATTTAATTATTGAACCAAAAGGCACCATGATTCCAAGGGGAAGATTATAAGTGTGGACTCCGGACTCAGACTGCCCTAGTTTGAATTACGGGTCCGCTTACTAGTTGTTTAACGTTGAGTTATTCACTTTACCTCACTAAGACACCATATAACTAATGGGCATGCCAATAATGGCTTTTACAGCATAATATTATTGGAGAAAGGTACCTGAGTCCTTCCCACTGTGCCTCTCATGGAATAAGTACTCAGTGAGGTTAGCACTTGCTACTAAGAATTTTAGGTTTACATTATAATCCTTTCAAAGTAAGTAGTCATATTTCTGGAAGTTTACAAACTTGTGATACCTAGAATGGGTTTCATTTTTTTTTCTTTGAATATAAAAGGCACATTTAGTGTTCAAAAATTCTCAACCTCACTCTGAACATTATCCTTATATTATTGCCCATCTAAAATGCAAGCATACTGAGAAGACTCACATCATTTTGAGATGTAGACCCTGACACAAGCATTCCTCATATTCCCTGATGCCTGAATGCCCGCATTAAGGCTCTGCATCATACAACTGCATTTAAACTGGGCAGATTCTGCTAAGGATAGGGCATAAATGCAAATAAAGTACATTTTTCATTCCCTATTCATTCTTAAATCCCACTAATGTCAGAGAGAATTATGTGTTATACAAAGGAAAGAAAAATAGAGCATTATTTCAGTCTACCGCTCTGTACATTTTTGTACTCAGCAATATTAGATTTCTTTCCTTTTAATATCACTCTCTAAATACACAGTAGGTGTTTAATGCATGCATGAATACCTAATTCTGCTGATGTGCCCTTCAGATTCTGACCATCACTATCTGTGCATAGTCAGTTATGAGAAGGTAGTAATGAAACAAAACCATTTTTCACATTTCTGGTCTAATCTCTAGCACATATCCCATCCCTTGCTGTACACACACACACATACACACACACACATGCGTGCACACACACACACTTTTTAATGTAACAGAGCTCTCTCAGGAAGCGAGAAATGTAACCTTGGCACATAGAAATGATCACAAACTCTTATCTTGAAAAGTAATTCTAAATTGATATTACTAGCTCTAACCTGTATCTATAGTATTAATTTCAGCATGAATCATATGTGGCTAGGATATAATGCATAATATTGATTTTGATTTTTTTCCCTCCAGGCTGTGTCTTAGTTCCTGGCCTTGATCTTAAAAGTAAGATAGATGTTAGGCATTATTACCTAGCAGAAGGAGTAAAAATCAATTTTATCTCCTGACACTTCATTCCCTTTTCCTGCAATGGCCAGGTAGTAACATTGGAACAACTGTAAACTCACGTTTACTGATTTAAAACTGTGATGCTGGTCTGGGAATCCACTACTCTAGGTTCTTCTTTGTACCTTGTGCATATTTTCAGATGATGAATATGTAGTGAGTATGAGAACCTGTTAACCTGCTTTTTCACAGTAAGAGTAATTTCATAAAAGCACCTCTTTAAGAATAAGGTAACATTGAAATTTTTTTGAAATAATGTTGGATTGGCAGAAGAGTTGCAAGGATACTACAGAGACATCCCACATGCACCTCATCAAGCTTTCTCTAACGTTAACTGTTTACGTAACCATTTCACAGAACTAAAAATTTAACATTGGTATTCTACTACTATCCAACCTGCAGGCTTTGGTCAGATTTCCATAGATTTTTCACTGATATAGTTTTTGTTGTTCCGGAATCCAGTTCAAAATACCACACTGCATTAAGCCAATTTTTTTGAGAAATATACTTTTGAGAAATATCTGTTTGTCAATGGCAAGAATATAAATGTAACTGAGCACCTAATCATAGAGATTATTTTGATGATGTTTTTAAAGGTTACCAGTAAAGGAATGAGGTTTGTTGGATCAATCAATAGTCTAGTGAAATGGTTTCCAGCTTTACTGTTAAGACACATAGTTCCATTTCCATTGTAATCAGTGGAAAGATATATCACAAGCAAAATAATACTAATAATAAAGTATTAAAATTTGTGAATGGTTTATGCATTTATAAATTTGACTGAATGAAAAAATTAACCTCACTGTTACATGTATTTTGCGACGCTTTTTGGAGTGAGAGGGAAAGAAGTAGAGTTACAGTCATGAGCTCTAAATGTCCCATAAACCTAACTGCATTCATTAATGTTTTATTCCTCACTTTCTTCATTTTTGAAGAACAATAATCCTCATTTCCTTTTTAATGTAATAGAAACCAAGATCTTTATTATAAGCATAGTAGCTGTATCAGTGCTCAATATCTTGAGGAAAGAATTTGAAAATTATTTATTCAGTTTTTAATCATTTTGTTCCTAAAGGATTGATTGCCGCAACTCAGATTATATCTAGACTTTGGGGACTATGGTAACATATAAGGAGGTGCTCTACAGAAAATCTGTTATAAAATCCTACTTTCTCTTCAGTTTCTTTCTGTGTTGGAGACCATGTTGATGCTGCCATTATTTGTGAAACAAGCAAATGAGTTCGTATATGCTACGGTACTGCCTCCAAATTATTTTCTTCTATTTTTTTTTTCTTTCTCCCTTTATTCAAGACAACATGAGTGTCTAATATGGTCCAGGCACTGGGTTATGCACGGGGAAGAGAAGATTAATAAGACATGACTTCTCTACTTTTGTTCAGAGCTTTGTAGAGGTGACAAATATAAAATCAATGAGAGGTCCATAATAGTCATGTATAAAAATGATTTTTTACACCTTAAGTACCTAATTCTACCTAGCAAAAAGGTAATGTTTTCAGTGAGCCTAGAGGAAAAAATATGTCATTCTTCAAGGACCAAGTATTGGGTATAAAGGGAAGGTGATTCTAGGCAGACAGAGCCATGTGTTAATGTACAGGGGAAAGGTTTATGAGAACTTGAAATTCAAGTAATTCAAAAGGACTCCTGGGTAGGATATAGTATGAGAGAACAGCAATAATGAGACCAGAAATTATACCTATCAGAACAGGGGCGCTCATGTATGTCTAATCCAAGCAAAAGATGATGGGGCTTGAACTAAAGCAATATCAGGAGTGGTTAAAAAGATGAGACATATTTTAGAAACAAGCAGGGGGAGAGCTGATTGGGAATGGAAGCAGAGGCAAACAGATGAAAGAGATGCTTAGATTTCTGATGTGCTCTCCCTTGCTTGTGGGTAAGATAGGAAGACATGAGGTCCAAGGACAATTTAGAAACATGGTGTGTGTATTGGAATGAGAAGGAAGATAACACATTCCATTTAGGATGTGTTGACATTGAGGTTTCTATCTGATATCCACTTTAAGGTAAGCTGTGAGAAGCCCAAGAGAAAGGTGTGAATGGGAAAAACTTATTTGGAACCTCTCAGTATTAAGTCAGAGTTGAAACCATGGGCTTAAGTGGGATCATGGACTTAAGGGAAGAGAAAAAGAAGAGCAAAACGGGGTGTAACAACATTTAATAAGTGAGAAAGAGGAGCTCAGCCAAGAGAATGAGAAGGAGAGACGAGAGTGGTAGTATAGAAGCCAAAGAGGCTAATATGAGCATGTCAGCTAACAAGGTGGGAGGGGACCTTGGGTGAATGAGGGTGGTTAATAGTATCCCATGTAGCAGACAAGTTAAGAAAAATGAAGACTGAAAAGGGGACAGAAGTCAGATATCGGGAATGTGTGGGTTACATCAATGAGAGTAGTTTGAGTGCGATAGCAGGGAACGTGGGGCAGGAGTTAGTTTACAGTAGGCTGCTGAGCACCAAGATGCTCTAAGGTTTTATTTCTTCTGACTGTTACTTTGTTTTTGTTTCCTTGATTGTTATTCATTTTGTCTTGTATTTGCTTTTGTTTACTAATACAGGAGAGACTCATTTTGCTTATGGGCTAAGGGAAAACTTCCCATGGAGAGAAAGAGATTGAAGATACAGAAAAAGAGAATCTTTAATGGAGGAAGTTCCCAGAAAAAGCCTGAAGATCTTGTAAATCTATACCCTGAGTGAGGGGTTTTGCTTTGGAGGGGAGCAACATCATTTTCATCCTGGGATATCTAATGGGTGGAGGTAAAGAAGATAAATTCTTAAAAAGGCTAAGACAGGGATATGAAAGGAGTTATTGATTAATGATTCTCATCATCTCTATGACTTAGAAGGCATGTTTAAATGCTGAGTATAACATGGGGAAGTATAGCATAGTGGGTTTGATGAACATGATGAAAGTTCAGAACATGTGCTGGGGAGAATGGGAAAAGGAATGTCTTCCGAGAGACACTGAAGGTTCAGCAAAACTTAGAGCTCAAATATGTGTAGAAGTCATATTCTAGATTGTTTTATATCTGTGTATATATCCATATATATATCTCCATATGCAATTTCACTATTCAAAAAAGAGCAGGAAGGAAGGTGTTCAAATTCAGGATTAAATCAAAATTGAGAAATTTCTAAGATATGGGTGGTGGGAAGACAGTGGCAAAATTCCATGCATTGTGCTATTAAGGGTTTAAATAGTGTGATGAACCAAGGAATCTAGGAGGAATAGGAAAGATAATCTAAGAGAAGGCAAATAGATTGGAAAAAAAAAAGGGTTAGTAGGGAGGACAATCAAGTCTGCATTAAATGATGGGATTGACTGCGTACTTGAGTTAACTGAGGCTGATTACTTTAGTCTCATACATGTTTCCTCCAGTTATTTTGCAAAGTTGTCAAGCTTTAAACTACAGTACAGAATTGTGGGTGAGACTGTACACAGGAAAATGTGCTTTACTCTCTTATGAGAGAAAAAGCAAGACTAATAAAAAAATATTCTTATTATTACTGCCTAGAAATAGTGTGTAGAAATGAGGTCAATAGAGGAACTTGCTGAGAATGAGCATGCTACTATTTATTGCCTCTTAGGATGAAAACTCAATTTCATCTTCTATCAAAGATCAAGCTACTGCTATTTTATGGTAAACATAGAAACTGCCGTACAGAAAATTACTGTTTTAACAGGTGCAGTCTTACATTCAAGAGTGATTTTAAAATTGGCTTCATGGCTAGCACTGTACGCACATTACCCATTTACATAATCTCCTTGGATATATTTTCACACATAAACATCATTAAAGGGTATGCTTACATTATACTTAATCACAGGGTATTCATGGAAACATCTCTGCCCAGATACACTTTTAACACTTGGTATATTTTATCTCATTTGCTTTTACTGCTGATCGAGGCATCTCCCCAAAATTATTTGAATTATTCTACTTAGGGAGAGAAAAAAGAGCCTCAACAATGCTTTCTGAAGTTTTAGTATTATTAATACTATGGTATAAAAAGTACCTCTTCATTCATGCAAGAAATACGTATCTAGCATCTGCCAAATGCACCAGGCTTTGTGCTAGGTAATGTGCGAGGCATCTGTTTACAGTACAAAAAGAAAAAAAAACACTGCTGTAACTGATCTTGAAATAGATATAACAGCAGGAGCGATTCATCTATTCATTATAAGATAACACTAGCTAAAATGTACGCTCTGCAAGAGCGAGGACTTTGCCTCTATCCACACGTTTGGATATGAGACAAGCAGAGCCTGACATGTCATGAACATCCAAACAATATGTTGACTGTAGGAATGAATAGTTTGAGTAAACATCTTGCACATGCAAAAGTTAAGCATACTCAGATTATATTTATTAGTGTAGATACATAGAGTGTCACACACACATATGAGCAGGCTACTTCTCCTGGATTTTTAGACATCAGGAGATCATGCACTGAAAGGAAAAAAAAACTTGTAGGTCTATTTACTCTAATCTTGGACTAAAACTGTGCATTTGCTTCAACTATGAATTGAAAGAAACAAATTGCAATAGTGTAACAACTATCTGTGAACTTGTCACCAATGTTAAAAAAAAAACCTACATTACAGTTGTCTCAGGTATCTTAAAATATCTCAGTGCTCATTACTAATTTGAAATTAAAGTAGTGATAAGGATCTATGCTAGATATTGTTTTCATAATGGGTAAAATAAAGAGCTTGTATCAGTATATCAAAAGTTTTATTTTTGGAAATATTTTGATAATTGTAATTTTTGATTACTTTATGACATTGGTTGCCTTTGTAATTCTATGTATTTTATTTTACGCTTTTAAAAACATTACTCCAAGAAATGTTACTGAGATAGATTGTTTTCAATGATGGCCACAACAATTTCTATCATTGTCGCTGATGCATTCCTTTGCAATGTGACTCTGCTGCATCTGTCATCCAGAAGAAAATATTTTTTTTTGTTTTTTGTTTTTTGTTTTGTTTTTTTCTTTTCTTCTTCTTTTTTTTTTTTCTGTTGGATCTGGTCTGGACTTGTAGCTTGTTTTGATGAATAGAACTCTACAGATACGGTGTGTCTTCTTTTTATTTTTACTTTTTTGCAATGGAGTGTCGCTCTGTGGCCCAGGCTGGAGTGCAGTGGCACGATCTCTGCTCACCGCAACCTCTGCCCTCCAGGTTCAAGTGATTCTTCTGCCTCAACCTCCCGAGTAACTGGGACTACAGGCGCCCGCCACCATGCCTGGCTAATTTTTGTATTCTTAGTAGAGATGGGGTTTCACTATATTGTCCAGGCTGGTCTCTAACTCCTGACCTCGTGATCCTCCCTCCTCGGCCTCCCAAAGTGCTGGGATTACAGGCGTGAGCCACTGCACCCGACCAGATATAGTGTGACTTCTGAGCCTCACCCTCATCCTTGTAGCTTCTGCTCTCACTGCCTTGCTGCCCTGGTCCTGCAATGTGTAGAAGTCAAGGCTAGTCTTGAGGATGGGAAATGATGTGGGGTAAGAGGCCCCACCCATGGCCAGCACCAACATCAGACATGTGAGCAAGGCCATCTTGGATCATCTCATACCAGTCACCCTTCTTGATGGTGGCCACCACATGAAAAATCCCAGGTCAGACCAGCAGATCTACCTGGCTGAGGACAGCCCAGATCACCAATGCACACTGTCTTGAGCAAATGAATTCGTTTTGGGATTGTTTATTAACCTGCACAACTGAAACAGATTAGCATCCACTTGGCTGCCAAGTGTTTACATGGTCCTTGAAATTCAGAACCTGTGCCATAAACAGCTGCTATTTACACGGTCTTTTGGCTTTATTCTTAGTGCATTGTAATCTGGATAGTTTGACAGTTGGCTACTTCATTTTTCTTTAAAAAAGTCTGTGATGTTTTTAAAGGAATTTACAAAACAAGAAAACTATTGAAGTGTTACCTTAAGTTGGGGAACAAAGTCTTGAGGGCAGTTAGTGGAAGAAGTTTTTATTTGTAAACTTTTGTCTATTTGTATGGTTTAAAAGTTTTTGTCAATACTTTAAGAATATACCACTTTAAAGTTACTCTTCTAGATAAGGTATAGAAAACTTTATATCTCAAAAGAACATGATACACTATGATTTTAGGCCTATAACAACAATTATTTTATAGAATTATTAAGTTCTTAGCAAGGAAATAAGATAAAAAATCATATTTTAAATAACCTCTCTATGCATGCTGAGACAGTAAGAACCAGTGGCTTTCCTGTGAGGCAGGAATCATGTGTACATTCTTTTACAGATGAAAAAACTGGGAATCAGAGAAGTTAAGAAATAAGTTGAAGATCACCTATATAGTAAATGGCAAAATCAGGATCTGAACCCATTGATTCCAGAGCTCATGGAGAGTTCCAGTGGGCAACTTGGGAGAAGGAGGAAGCATGGGAGAGGAGGCGAGTATCTTGAGAGGCCAAGGTATTGACATAATGCTCAGGTAGATGCTACAGATGGAGTTGAGGCAGAGGGGAATACGGTAAGCCAGGAACAAAGATGTCAGTGAATGAGGTGTAATTTACAAGGGCTAGAAAATGAGAACAATGAGAAGTGGTAAAGAGGACACATATCAAAGCCTGAGAGTTTCTCTATCAGGTGTAGGGTTGAGGATCTAGACCAGAAAGAGATGACCTTGTCCCACTTACACATTTCAATCCAGAATCCATAAGATGTGGGAGAAAGGCCAAATTCCATTGGATAAAATGCAGGAGCAGCAGTGTAGACTCATAGAGAGTCAGTCTTAGTGGAAGTTAGAGGCTGGTGCTATGAAGGAGTTTCCAATTATGTGTGGATGTTCCAAAGTCTTGATGAAAAGATTTGGAAAACAAAGGAGGCATGGAAGGGTGCATTGGGGATGAGAATGCTCAGTGCATCACAGGGCCAACAGATGAGTATGGATGATGGGATGGTCTTGCAGTTTTGGCAATTACTGTGAGGAGGAATTTAGTCTCAGTAATCTCAAGAAACATTGGTTAGTCTCACAGAATTTAGCTGTGACCTGAACATGGAAACCTGATGGCTCTATTGTGGGGCTGGGTGGTTCCTTTTCTCTTGCTCTGGAGGAGATGGTGGCAGCTGTGGTATAGAATGTACGGTGGTCATGGTGACAGTGGGCAGGAAGTAGGCAAGCTCTGGTCACTTGCCAGGCAAGGCTTCAGTGCCAGCGACTGATGGATCCTAGGTGCTATAGGTCAGGCTCTGCCTTGAGTTGGGGGTTTCTGTTCTGTCAGCGCTCAAAGGGGTCTCCATGGCCAACATCTGCATAAGAATGTACTACCACAAACATTGTTTCAATTTCCTATTTGCGTACACTTAGAATTAATCCACATAGGATACATTCCCAGAGATGAAATTTTGGTATTAGAGAAAATAGATAACTTTAGAACTTTTGTCATATGTTACAAGTTTCCAAGTGCAAAGATTCTACTATCTTTCATTACCACTTGTAAAGAAAGAGAAAGCTCGTTTTACACTCTCTTCTTTCCATGAAGCTTTTTAAACTCTAATTGATTATTTTAATTAATAATTAGCTAATTGATTATTTTAATTAATAATTATGAAAACAGTATGGAGATTTCTGAAATAATTGAATAGAAAATAAAAATACCATTTGATCCAGCAATTATATTACTGGATATCTACCCAAAGGAAAAGAAATCATTATGTCGAAAAGATATCTGCAGTTTTATGTTTATCAGAACATTATTCACAATATCAGTGATATGGAATCAACCTAAGTGTCCATCAATGAATGATTAGATAAAGAAAATGTTCTACACACACACAAACACAAACACATACACACACACCATGAAATACTACTCAGCTATGAAAAATAATAAAATCATGTCTTTTGCAGGAACCTGAATGAACTGGAGGCCCTTACCCTAAGTAAAATAACTCAGAATGAAGTTTTAAATGTTTGAAATCACTGCCAATGTAATATGCTAATCTTGGCATCCTACGGATATTTTATCTTTCACTTTTAAATTTGTGAAGCTGAACAAGTACCATTTGTATATCTTTTGGGTGACCATTGTTCATTTGGATTTTTTGCTTATCCTCCCATTGAGATTTGGAGTCTTTTTCTTAAGACCTCTTTATATAAACATTAACACTCTGCCTTCTATATTAAAAATATATACCCAATTTATTGTTTACCTAAGTGCTTACTTCTTATGGTTTTTGACTAAACAGGTTGATATAGTCTGGATATTTGTTCCAACCCAAATCCCCAAATCTCACGTTGAATGGTGATCCCCATTGTTGGAGGTGGGGACAGATGAGAGGTGATTGGATAGTGGGAGCGGATCCCTCATGAATGGCTTAGGCCATCCACTTGGTGGAAAGTGAGCTCCCGTTCTGAGTTCACGTGAGATCTGGTCATTTAAAAGCCTGTGACCCCTCCCGCCCCCACTGTCTCTTTCTTCTGCTTCTTCTATGTGACATGCCTGCTCCCCATCACTTTCTGCCATGACTGTAAGCTTCCTGGGGCCTCTCTAGAGGCTGAGAGGATACTGGCACTATGCTTTCTCTAAAGCCTGCAGAACTGTGAGCCACTGAAACCTCTTTTCTTTATAAATTACCCAGTCTTAGATATTTCTTCATAGCAAGGCAAGAATTGCCTGATACACTAGTATCTTAGAGTTTTAATATAAAACATCATTACATACTTTCTTCCGTAACTTCATCCTCAGTCTCTGTTTGACCTGTAGAGGCGGAGGTCTTGCTTTACATTCCAAATGTATAATATCAATGCTTCTACCATCTGTAAAGTTATAGCATGTAAAAGAGAGTAGGAGGCCCTTTTCTCAGCAACCCACTTTAAGTACATCTTTTGACATTCTGGTTTGAGATAATGGTTATCTGCCTTAAATGTAGCAGATATCCGGCAAAATGTAAGTAGCTGCTGACCTTGGTAGAAGCCTCTTCAGTGGAATGGCAACAAAAGCTTTTATGAGTGCGTTGAGGAGATAGTGGGAAGTAGGCAGGCCTGAGTCCCTGGCCTTCTATGCAGGGCAAGGCTTCAATATCAGTGACTACAGAGGAAGGAAGAAAACACAGTTCTTGAGGAGCTTTCCTGTGAAGAGAGGCTAAGAAATAGCCTATAGTGAGAGAAGGAAGTGCAAACAAAGGAGAGTCTGGCAATAGCGTGTTTTAGACTCAAACCAGCACTGTGTCATGCCAGTCACTCCCAACCACCTGTTCTTTTCAGAAACATAGATGAATAAAATCAGTCCCTACTAAAGTATATAATATTATTCTACACTTCACTTTTGCTTAACTTAGTGATTTAAGCATATGTCCTACTCTTTTCTTTTTGGTTGGTTTTTGTTTTGAGATGGAGTCTCGCTCTGTTGCCCAGGCTGGAGTACAGTGGCCTGATCTCGGCTCACTGCAACCTCTGCCTCCTGGGTTCAAGGGATTAACCTGCCTCAGCCTCCTGAGTAGCTGGGACTACAGGTGCATGCCACCATGCCCAGCTAGTTTTCGTATTTTTAGTAGAGACGGCTTTCACCACGTTGGCCAGGATAGTCTCGATCTTTTAACCTCTTGATCTGCCCACTTCAGCCTTCCAAAGTGCTGGGATTACAGGAGTGAGCCACTGTGCCTGGCCATGTCCTACTGTATTTTAAATATCTTAATACCAAGCATTTTTAAGTTCTGCCATAATCTATTCTTTCACTGTGTTCCCAACAATCAGCTGAAAATAATGTTAATGATTCATTTCAAAGTTTTGTGTATCTGTTCTTTTTTTTTTTTTTTTTTTTTTTTGCCACAAACCACTGTCTTAAAAATTCTAATGAAATGTAGAAGGTGTGATATTCATCATAAATGATTCCCCAGAGTGCCAAGTTAAGTTGGGTCCCTGGCTTCAGCAACTCAGAGTGAAAGAGGAAGATTGTGTCAACTACTGACAATGAGACAACACAACTAATGCTATCTCCTCATCTATGTGAAAATACTATTTGATGTACAGAAAATATTTGCTGAATGAATGCAACTGGATTTTATGAAATGGTGCATTCAAGCCCCTGCACCCCTTTGCTATCTCATTTCCCTGACTTGGGCTTACACTATCCAGGTCACTTAGCTTTATTATTGGCTCAGGATTTGTAAATCTCTTCCAGATGACCAGCTTGCTACACTAAAAGCCGCTTCAGCAAACTGCTGTGTACTCTACTGGATATTAACAGATAGAGAGGTAAGATTTTTTTTCCCCCTGGAACTCATATTCTGACTGTGAGTGTCAGATGAATGAGAAAAAGACAAACCAAAAGAATTTGAAAAAAGATACTTCAATAATTACTACAGTAGAGAAATATTTAGACTTCTCTAGGATAGTATGAGAGAGTTCATGTAATGTGTTGATATTGAACTGTAGGATATAATTTCTGTTTGTGCATTTTATCTATAGGGAAGCCACTCTGCTTTTCTGACAGACAGATTTCACAAAACTCCATACAAGTGGCACCTGTTGGGGAGGAAAGACCTCTTTTCCTTACCCATCTCTAGGTTCATGGTCAAGGCCCTTACAGCAAACAACAACAACAACAACAACAACAAACTAACAACAAACAGAGTATCATGAAAAAAACACACACATTGGTTTAATATAAGTTTTACATGACAAGGAAGCCTCCAAAAATGAAGACTCAAAGAAACAGGAAAGCCTGTGCATTTTTATCCTTAGGTTTGATGAAGTGTGGACAGTCAGGGGATAATATGATTGAACAACGGGATTTTGACGTAATGATAACATACTATAAGAAACATAGCAAGGCTTGTTTGTTAAAAATCTGCTTTGTGTCCTCGTGTCATCAGAGATAAAGGTGTTCCTCTCTTCCAGGTATATGGAGACAACCTTTTGTTTGTTTGTTTGTTTGTTTTTTCCAGGTCTTTTTTTATTTATTATTATTATTATACTTTAAGTTCTAGGGTACA
>NW_012109808.1:6399845-6524518 GCF_000951045.1 Mandrillus leucophaeus | reverse complement strand
CTTCAGCTCTTGCTGGTCGGGCTGCAGCAGCTGACCAGCACTGACTGTCGGGCACTCCCTAGTGAGATGAACCCAGTACCTCAGTTGAAAATGCAGAAATCACCAGTCTTCTGTGTCGCTCATGCTGGGAGTTGGAGACTGGAACTGTTCCTATTCGGCCATCTTGCTCCACCCACTCGGAGACAACCTTTTGAATGAGGGTCTTATGATCTGCTTGGATGTGAAGGATGAGGGGAACGTAAGAGAGAGATTCCTGCTTCTGCAGTTTCTCAAACATTAAGGTCCCATATTTTTGGATAGCATGCCCTAAACCCCATCACACTCAACACAAAGAATCTCAGTTCTGGCCATGTCAGAAGTCTTATGTACATTTATTTCATTCCCACTTAACACCTCATCTCCATTTCTCCCATCTTCACTCATTTTTTTCTTTTCCTCGATGTATACTTCCTCCGTATTTCTTAAAGAAGAATTTTCTTTAGCATCTTTGATCTTTGGTGGGCCATTAGGTATAGAACATTTTTGGCCGTCAATTTCCCTGTGCTTCTGACTATAACACATTCTCACTGCAAAGATCATCTTTGACCCCCACGCACAAACCTGGCTTTAACCCGTGTGATTAGTTCTCCTAATGTTCTCTTTTGTAGTGCATTTTTTGTAATCTCCAATTTTTTCAATCCCCCACATAGAAGAAAGATTGAACAGTTACTTGATATTATCTTGACGATATTAACGAGACACAGTCAGATGAGGTTTGATGAGTAGATGCAAGCAAAAGGCATATTCCAAAACTGTCTATGATGTGTGTGTGTGTGTGTGTGTGTGTGTGTGTGTGTTTGGTGTGATAGGAATGGGTGGAAGAGAAAGGAGATGGATTGCCTAGGATCTATGAATCAGTCATCTGCTCAGTCTGAGAGGCTAGAACTCAGACAGGGTCAGTGACCAGGATCATTGATTGCTTGAGCACAGAGAAGACACATTTGAAACAAGCTCTGCAGCTTGAACTCTCTTTAACTACTAGTAACAAGCTCTCTTGCCTCATCTTCACTGGAACAGAATGAGGGATTGACAAGTTCAATCAAATACACCGCGTTCCTTTGGTGTGAAAAATATTGCAGAAACAACATGTTGATAGGGCAATGTGTAAAATAAAGATGTGCTTCAGCAACACTGCTTTGGAGTGAAATTGGAAGGATATAATGAAAGTGGAAATGATTTTTCATTTTCAAAAAAGAGAAGCTTGCTTTCAGTGAAAGAGTAAATAACATTTGTGAATGAAATTTTACTCATGTTTGATGTCTCCAAATCTAAAATAAAATATATGCTTCTTCAGGAAATCATATGCAACTACTGTTTAGTAGTCCTATCCTTTGCTAATAAATGTTCATTCCCAAAGTGTAGCATACAAAAATGAGACAAATCTGTATTCTTTCCAACATATGCAGTCACATACACACTTATTTTGTGTGCCTGTGGGCTAAGACTCCCTCTACTCAGGCTGGAGGAATCAACAAAGAAAAAACCCTGAGTTCCCGCAGTTGTGTAATAAATCCAGCAGATAGTTGTACTCATGAAAAATAAATGGTGCTTTCTCCATATTGGTACCATGTGGCATTCTTAAAGGAACTGTGACTTTTCAAGGAACCCTTGTGACGGGGTAACAACCTACAATTTAATAGACTAAAACATATATTAATCTCTTTGTACTTCATTATTTGTCTTTTTTTTTTTTTTTTTTTTGAGACAGAGTCTTGCTGTGTCACCCAGACTGGAGTGCAGTGATGTGATGTAGGCTCGCTGCAACCTCCACCTCCTGAGTTGAAGCAATTCCTCTGCCTCAGCTTCCTGAGTAGCTGGGTGTAATCCCAGCTGGGCATGTACCACCACACCTGGCCAATTTTTATATTTTTAGTAGAGACGGGGTTTCACCATGTTGGCCAGGCTGGTTTCAAATCCCTGACCTCAAGTGACCCACCCACTTTGGCCCCCCAAAGTGCTGGGATTACAGGCATGAACCACCGTACCCAGCCTACTATTTGTATTTTTAAGGAAAAAGAAAAAGAAGTAACTGCTAATTTAACTTTCACTGTGGTAAATTCATGAAATATGAAATTTTCAAATAATTAAGGCTAATCCTGTTAAAGAAAAAATCAACCAATTAAAAGTAGAAATTAATGAATTAACATCTTATATGCCAGACCAGACACAATGAATGTTTATAATTATTATCTCATTTAGAACCAATGACAACTGCATTAATTAAATGTTATCATGTGTATGTTATAAATAAGGAAATTTGGCTCAGAAAAGTTAAGCAACCTATAATTATGCAACTGTTCAACACTAAGTCTTTGCAAGAAATGTTAATTATTTTAGTGGTATCATTCAACAATACATTTTATGCTGCAATTTCATTAAAAGAGGTTGTAAACATAATTTAACTTGTTTTTGATGACTTAACCCATCATTTCAAGGAGCAGTTATTAAGTTGTTTATAATATGCTGATGCATGAGGAGGAAAAGAGTATGTTATGAATAACTTCTCTTCTACAAAATTGCTCCAGTTCCTTTAATTATGGAATTCTAGCACTTGATTCTAATGAATTCTCTTTTGTTCTTCTCCACCAGATCATTAGCTGCCATTTTACTTTTCTCTCCAAACATTGACCACTAGCAATACAACCTATCCTGCATGAAAATTCTACTTCTAGTTTTTCATATACTAGAACACTAAATAAATAAATGCACTAAATTTTATATCAGAACCAAGGGTAAGTAAATCCTGAGAGAAAGTCAAAGGACACATTTCTCCCTGGCTTCAAGTGCATGAAGGTGTTGCATTGCTTTGCATACCGCCAGAGATCTTTTATATCCTTGTTAAAATTTTGCCAAATGTGACCTCTGAGCAAGTGAGGTTTTATAGTCTAGCTCAAATCATACCATTTGCATTTGGCCTTCCTCTCTCCCTTTCTTGCTGTCTCTCTGCCTTTTTCCACCCTCTCTCCCTCTTTTGTTTACCGTGTGTATTCTGTCCATGTGCTTCATAACATATCACAGCTTGCATTGTCTGAGAACACAAATGGGGTTCAGTCACTGTTTATCTTTGTGTTTGCCAAAGAAACTAAAACTCAGTAAATGTGAATTCTATTATGTTTTTATTGCCTATCCTTTCACCTCTGAACTTCAGTTCAGAAGACATCTTTGAAGTCATGAAAGGTAATTCTATCTCCCGCAATGAAACGACAATGGCTACTTTACTGAATTTCTCTGTAAGCCAGCAATTTATATGCCACCATCTCACTTAATTCACATGATAAGATGGCAAAGTGGGCATTGTTATTGCCATTTTAGAGGTGAGGAGGGTAGGCTCAAATAAATAATTAAGTTGTCAGATTTTTGTATAGCTCGTAGGCGCTAGAATTGGGATTCAGATGTAGGTCTGTTTTACTCTAGATGTGTGATTGTTGTACAATACTTAGAGACACGCACACACACACATACACACACACACATTGAGTACATAAACACGCACACATATGTTGAAACATTATATATGTTTATATACACATATTTTGCATTTATAGTATATATATGTCTATGTATAGGTATATATATGTATACACAATTTTATAGATACATAGATGATATAGATAGATGATAGATAGATAGAATTAATAAATAGATGATAGGTAGATAATGATTATAGCTCTGCCTATAATATTGAAGACAGGCTGGAGACCAAACTTCTCTGAGAGGAGATTTAGTTTCCGGATGACAGAGTGTAGACTGTTTCTGCGTGTCAGGAAAGGATAATGAATCCCTCTGATGCCTGTCTGCTCTGAAAAGAGCAAGTCAGCCCAGCTCAGAAAGTAGTTCTGGGCTTCATCCTTGAAGAACAAATGACTGCGATAAGAGGAAACGAGGGAGACAATGATATTTCAACTTGGACTTTGACTTTATTAACAGATATTCTTTCTTTAGAATACAGTCTTCTTCCTCCTCCTCTTTCTTTATATTATGACATTTTCCTCTATACATTCAAACACAGTGACTATTGTGGAGATATAGGGAAATAATATGTAGAAAATCATCTAGGTTGTCTCTAACCATTCAGAGAAGTATGATTTTCCAACCCAAATCCCCAGAATCAGACAAAGCTTAAATAACACAAAATCATCCAAGGTTTTTCTGAGCACTTAGAATCAGCTCTCCTATGTATGGGTGTGATGGTTCATTTTGTGTCAGTTTACTAAGGTAAAACATTATTTCTGTGTGTGTGCATTTAAGGGTGTTTTATAAAGAGATTAGCATTTAAATCAGTAGAACCAGTAAAGAAAATCTACCCTTCCTAATGTGGGTGGGCGTCATCTAATATTTTGAGGGCATGAATAGAACAAAAAGCAAAGGAGGAACACATTTTCTCTCCCTTTGGGAGCTGGGACATCTGTCTTCTTCCACTCTCAGCATTCCTTATCTTGGGCTTTTCTCTCAGACTACACTTGCACCATTGACTGTCCTGGTTTTTTGACCTTTTGGCTTGCACTGGCACTATACTACCAGCTTTCCTAGACCTCCAGCTTGAAAATAGCAGATACTGGGATTGCTAGGCCTCCATAATTGCATGTGCCAATCCCGCATAATAAATCTCATTCTACATATTTCTGTATATCGTCTTGGTTCTGTTTCTTGAGAGAACTCTGACTAATACAGATTTTGATACCAAGAAGTGGGGGTGATGCCATAACAAATACCTAAAAATGTGGAAGCCGATTTGGAACTGTGTAATGAGTAGAGGCTGTAATACTTTTGAGGTACATGGTAGTAAAAGACTACATTGTGGTGAGAATATGTTAAGGCAATTCTGGTGAGGGCTCAGAAAGAAGAGGAGAGCTGTAGAGACAACCTGAATCTTCTTAGAGAATATCTAAGCATTCCTGAACAAGATTTTGCTAGCAATATGGATGGCAAATGTCATTCTGATACAGTCTCAGATGAAAATTAGGGACATGTTATTAGATAACAGAGGAAAGTCCATCCTTGTTGTAAAGTGGCAAAGAGATAGACTGGATTGTATTTGTATTCTAGTGTTTTGGGAAAGTTAGAACTTATGAGTGATTACATTGGATATTTGGCTGAGGAAATTTCTAAGCAAAATGTTAAAATTGTGTCTTGGTTTCTCTTAATTGCATATAGTAACATGCAAAAGAAAGAAATCACTTCAAGATGAAGTTGATCAGCAGAAGGGAAGTAGAACGTAAAGATTTAGAACATTCTCAGGCTAGAATCATGCAATGGTGACTTTACTGGCCTTAAGTCTCAGGAGGCCCTGTCCTCATGGCAGTTCTCTGCTGGGACTGCAATCCAATGGCTCTCAGAAGCTGCGTCTTTTGAAATGTAGGTGAATAACATTATTTTGTTCTCTCAGAATTAATATGTTGAAATCCTAACTTGCAAGGTGATGGTATTAGGAGGCAGAGCCCTCGTGAATGGGATTAGGGCCCTTACAAAGGGACCCCAGAGAAATCCCTGGCCCTTTCTATCATGTGAAGTTACAGTGAGAAGATGGCTACCTGTGAGAAAGCAGATCATTACCAGACTTCAAATCTTCTGCTTTCTTGATCTTGAACTGTCCAGTCATCAGAACTGTGAGAAATAAATTTGTTGTTGTTTATGAGCCACCCAGCCTATGGCATTTTGTTGTAGCAGCTTGAACAAACTGACAAACTAAAACAGCAGATAGCATAGGATGCTTGCTAAAGATAAAGCAATGGAAAAGAATGAGAAAGTGAAAGAAAGAATGTCCGTCCGCGAACATTACTGAGTCAGGGCTTCGCTGTGTAGCCCCATTATTTCTGCTTCATGGAGGCCTTCTCTATCCTTCATCTGAATTAATGCACCAGTGTCTTCCCTCATTTCCTCCTCTCTACCTTTTTGCCTCCTTCATGTCATTCTCAACATTAGTAGTTTCAAAACATTTTTTGAACACTCCATCAGTTTAAAAAAAGCATGTACATCCATGTATCTTTATACATTTAAAATTAATATGTACTCTAACATTAAGTAGTTACTATAAAACATTTGCAAAATACATATCTTTAAAGGAACAAATATGAATAAATACAAATTGAAGTTCTCAAGTCTTCTTTCCATACCCTAACATACATGCCCCTCTTTGAGGACTCCCATTCCACATTCTTCTAAGCGATCTTTCTGGCCTATTGACAACCCTCTACTGGCAACTCATAGTCTTTAGAATAATACGCTTGTCTTTTGTATGCCCACTGTGCCCTTTCATGGTCTGACATGTATGATCTCTCAGGCCACATGTTGGATTATTCTATTCTCTCCTTTACTTGAACTTGACATTTAAAAAAATACATACAATTATTCATGCTTTTTAAATAA
Organism: Mandrillus leucophaeus; assembly: GCF_000951045.1. Taxonomy (NCBI): domain Eukaryota; kingdom Metazoa; phylum Chordata; class Mammalia; order Primates; family Cercopithecidae; genus Mandrillus; species Mandrillus leucophaeus. Next base: position 6,518,113 of record NW_012109808.1, on the reverse strand, counting down.
ATCATGACACTACATATATCTATGTATTTACAAACTCATCCATGTGCATTGAGTGTTCTTCCTCTTGTTCATTAAAAAAAAATTTTACTATTTACATGTTAGGTAACCTTTGAAGGAAGCCTCCCTTTACGAGCCACACTTCTCCTTGTTAACGCTGTCCTTTATGTCATTGGTCTCCAAAGTGGGGAAGATACTCATCAGGGCTACATAAGATGACCAAATTGAGTATTAAAAAATAGTAAAACTGTAGGTTTGCTATCTCATCTTTTTAGTTTTATAATGTATCAGTATGGAATTAAATATGTATACATATACACTCTATATGTGCTGTATATATAACTATTCTCTATATATCAGTATGTTATTAATTTTATGTATATCAACTATATGTTCAAGTTGATACTTTTATTGCTGTTTTTATCTTATGGAAGAATAATCTATTGATTTATAGATGTACTTCCTCCAGCTTGTATTTTTAAATCTCTGTAGGCCTCAAAAGCCAAAGCAATACTTGGCAGAGTATACACTTAATATGTGTTTGTTGACTTGAATAAAGGAGGCAGGATTTAATATTCCATGTCTCTTTGTTGCTGTCTATCATGCATTTATTACGTCAACAGCTTTATACTCCAACAAATTTAGCGCCTTTGGAGAGTCTATTGAAGTAAAATGTCAATATAAGACCATTTTTCTAGAATTGGAAATACACATAGGTTATGATACATTTGAATTACTATGGAGCGACTTAGAGACAGAGGTAAATATAACTTAATCTCTAAAATATTATTTACATTTTCTGTGTTCTCTTACCCTTCTCATATTTCTTTATTTATATTAACGAATCAGATAAACATTAGGAATACATTTCTACTAAAGAACCCATCTGGTCTATTAGAAATCAATATGTAAGAGCAGTTTTATTTCTAACTTTAACTTGGTTTTAAAAAGTCAACATAATATCACACAATACACTATGCATTAGGAAATGAATTTTTACAACTTCATTATCTCTCACATTATTTCCCATCCACAAGTGTATCAGTGGAAGGAGGCTCATGATTTGAATTTCATCCATAAGGCTCATTATTGGGCACTTGAAAATTTGTCAGAATTGGGCCCCTAACAACTTAGGAATGAAATGATACATTGTTTTTATTCTTGTTAATTCTAAAAAAAGAATCCACTGTAGTATAGTGTAATTTAAAATTTGAGTAGCGGGCATCCCTCAACAATTACGCCTTTCAAATTTCTTTGGCTTTGAATTTAAGTATTCTATACTCCTCTCATTTCACAGAATTAAATAAATTCTATCTCAAGTGAGGGAGAAAATGAGCAACTTAAAGAAATTGAGTATGATGGACTAATTATCTTCCATTTTAAAGAATTTATGCATAAAAGTGAGAAACACAGATTCTTTGGAAATATATATATATATATTCTCATCCAATGTGCAAAAGTAATGATTCTAAAATACTAGCATTCTTCTTTATTTTTATTTTTGTACAATGGGGTCTCACTATGTTGCCCAGGCTGGTCTCAAACTTTTGGCCTCAAGCAATTCTACTTTTGCCTCCCAAAGCGCTGGGATTACAAGCATGAGTCAATGCACCCAACTGTTACTTCTTGATTTGACTGGATTCTTGATTTGACTGGAACAAAATGCCCTATTCTTAATTCTAGTAACATATTCTTCACCTGGGTATAAGTGGTCCACCTCCCCTTCACATACAGTGAGTATAAATGCTAAGTTTTCCCTGCTAGCAGACTGGCATCACTTTTTCCAAGCTCAGGTAGTAAGAACAATTTTCGTTTTCTCCACTGAAAAAATGATAGTCGGCTCATTAAATATCCTCTCTTTGTAATTCTACTGTGGTTTTCTGCATAAGAATGTATCATTGAATTGCCAAATCATTGATTTAAATAATGTTTCCTTCCCTTCTTTATTCCAGCATTTCTCAGTACAGGAAAACAAAAAATGAGGCATTAATGCTACCTTCTTGAATAAAATCTAAATTTCTCAGATAAGTGATAGAATAACATCAAACATAGGGACATGACAAAAAATTCGAACACAGTTTGGACAGCCTTTTTCAAGAAATTAGGTCACTAAGAAAACTCAACGTATCATTACACTGGAAATTGATATTATAGTAGTTATTATGGGATATAAAATATTAAGTATGAATATCTTGAAAATTATCTGAAAAGTTTGTTACTGAAGTTCCATCAACACCCTAGATTAGGGTAGCCAGATTTAGCAAGATAATAAATTCAAGAATGTCAGTTAAATTTGAATATTAGATAAAAAACAATTTTTTGTACAAGTATATGCCTAGCAATATTTGGGCCATACTTTTATTTTGAGATGCTATTTATTATTTATCATAAATTTAAACGTAATTGAGTATCTTGCATTCACATAAGCAAATAAAAAACCATGTAACAGATCCCTATGGTGGCATTCTCTATAATTTTCATGAAATGATTCTGAGAGTGACTTGTGTTTCTGTTTTTGCTCTGGCTGCCAGGCAGCTCAGAGTAGCATTCTGCATTCAGATGCTTCACCATGACTACTCCTTTCTGTATCAGCTGCTTGAAACTCAGAGCCAAACTTTGGCTCCATTTCAAGCAAAGTATCCAAGAAATTGCTCTTGAATTTTGAACAATATTTTTGCCCCTTCTTATCTGCTTTTTCTTATCCTTATTTTTCTTTGCTCTAATTCTTTTTTATCCAATTATTCACATAGGATGGTATAAATAATTAAATGAAATAAATATTTAATCACATACTGATAAAGATCTTCATCAGCATATATATTTCCTTCATTTTTCTTTGGACCTGACTTTCTATTTGTATTTTATTAACCCAGATAAAGCATGCCATTTCATTGTATGTTACTCAAGTTCTTATGGGAAAGGGGCAGAGTAAGTATAAAATGTTTTCCAAAGTTTGTTAAACATGGATATAATGGTCAACATTGAGAGAAAGAGTAAAATTGGACACATCCCAAAGTAGGATATTAAGGATTTCAAATGCAGTTTAAAAATAATGTGTCTTCAAACTGCCAGGAAAGAATTCTTGCTTTAATTTTGTGTCAATCATTTTCTATCTGTTTTGCTCTAGACCTTTAAGCTCAAGCAAAGGCATTTTGCATGCCGCTAAGCTAATGGTAATTCCTCCTTTTTTCATTAGTATTCCTAAAACAAATATCTGAACTTCTGTTATAGGCACAGAAGTATGTTAGGGTATAAAATAAAAGTATAAGGCAAAGATGAGGAACTTGAGAAGCTTATATTTCAAAAAGAAGGACATTACAATACATACTTTAAAAATTAATATTCTCTGGTCTTGCTCCCTGGAGATAACTTTCAAAGACTTTGGATGTCTCTTGTTATATTAACCTTTGTATTTCTAAATAATATCCTGCTTTTCTTTGGTTTAATCTATTTTGGACATCACCCACTGATTTCTTATTAGTGTACATGTAGAACTGGCTTTCTCATACTCAGTATTTCACTCCCAACCAAATTCCCCACACCATTCTTCCAACAAAGTCATATCAAAACATTTGGTTAAGACAGTATACATTATTTGCATTATCATGGCTGTATAAACTTTTCTACTGATGGTTCAAGTAATAGACTATACCGAGAGGCCGGGCACGGTGGCTAACACCTGTAATCCCATCACTTTGGGAGTCCAAAGTGACCAGACCACCCGAAGTCACGAGTTCAGGAGTTCGAGACCAGCCTGGTCAACATGGTAAAACCATGTTGAAAAATACAAAAAAAGTAGCCGTAGTGGTGCACATTGTAGTCCCAGCTACTTAGCTACTTGCAAGGCTGAAGCAGGAGGATCACCTGAACCCAGGAGGTAGAGGTTGCAGCTAGCTGAGATTGTGCCTCTGTACTCCAGCCTTGGTGACAGAGCAAGACTCCACCAAAAAAACAAAAAAAAGAGAGAGACTATGATCTATGATTGTATTTTCTTTTCTGTTGATCATTTTAGGAAAACTACAAAGTATGGTTGGAATTTGAAAATTTGCAAGAATTTCCACTTGGGCTTGGCTTAATGAACTAAGAAACAATCAGGGCAAAGATACCTTCGTGATTAGGCTAAGAATAAGTGAACACAGATCCCACTGTCTCCACGGTGGAATGGTACCCAAGACTATATGGTCACTGGCTGGCCACAGGGAGCAGCTTCAAAGCTCAGAAGAATCTGGCCATGGCTTACTAAAGTTTCCACCAAATGGTAGATTTCCAGGAATTAATAATTACCTTATTTTAGTTTTCATTTGATTAATTTCCTATATACCTGCTTTTGTTTTTTGTATGCTCCACTAATTGTATGAATTCTATCTAATATTTTTCAGTAATCGAATATTTCAGATACTCTATCAATAACATGTCGTTTCTCTGGAGCCTGTCTTCTCTCCAACTTGTACTGAAGCTCTTTGGGCTCCTGCATGGCTTTCCTGCTGGTACTGCATTTACTGATATCTCAAATATCCCTCTTTTGTGGTCTCCAAATCTCCATTTGTTCTTGCTTTCATCCTCATTTTTCTGGAACCCTTACTCTTAATGCTTCCTAAGAGAAGATGCATTGAAAATTTAATATTTTTACATTTTCCTTGCCTGAATATGGCATGAGCTTTAATTAGTGCACTTGTTTAATCGTTTGGTTAGATTGGGAATTTCAGCCTGAAAGTCATCGTCTTCAGACTTTTGAAGGCATTATCCATTGCCTTCTTGATCTCAAAGTTCCTGCCGTCCAAAGCTGTTATGATTCTGACATTGAGAGGAACATCTGTATGTAAATATCTCACCAGCTTTTATACTTGAAAACATTGGACATACAAATTGTGTATTCATCCATTTGGAGAAGATAATGGAAACCATGGAAGTATGGAGTGATAAAGTGTAAAACAGAGAACTAATTTTAATAGGATTCCCAAAGATATGATCAAGGGTGTTTGATGACTGAAAGAGAAAGAGAAGAAAAGCGGAAGAACCAGGTTATTGAGTGTCAAAAAGACAAAAAGGGAAAAGTTTCAAGAAAAATGTGGTTAACAGAGTTATTAAATGGATTTTAATATATTTAATCAGTAACATATTAACCAAAATATTGTGTGATAATAGTGTGAGCTGAGAATTTGGTGTAAAGAATCTGAAACATCTCTGTACCAGGTCTCAAAAGAAGTGGATTCCAGCCACTAAATTTCTGGCTGTTCTTGGGTGAATCATAAATCTCTGCTGCTTATCTGCAACCTGAGAAGGTGGGACTTAATAACTTTAAATGCCTTTTTGACTTTTAATGTTATATGGCTTGCACTTTACACACTTTGATGTACATTCAAAGGCAGGATCACATTTGAGCCTTAAAAGAGTCCTATGAGGAAAGTAGGACAGAGATTTTCTCATATTCTCTGTCTTCTCTTTTAATAATTTTGTAGATTACAAAACAGACAGAGTCAGATTGAAAAACAGAGCCAGATTTAGAACCCAGGGGTCTCATCCAGGTGGGTCATAGTTCATATGAAGTATCTGATATCATATTAGTACTCATTTGAAGCAAATGCATCAATGTTTTTGCCAAAGTCTAAATATATATCCATTGATTCTTGTGATTTCCCCGGACCAGGAAGAACTTCTTAATGGATCGTAAACTGATGTGAATTTTTAAGCTCCATCTTCTGGTTTTATAGTCAAATGATGGCTATGATTGATAGAGTACTTAAGTGAAAGGCAGAATCAGTTTGTTTGAAGCTGCTCAGTTTTCAATTGTTGTTGCTCCTTCTCTTTCATTATGAGTTATTAGTTTAGCCTTATCAATATCAATTTAGTTTGCTGTGGTTTTGGTTACTCCTAGAGAACACAATAATGCATTATACTTGCATCCAAAGTACTTTTACCTATAATTTTCTGATAAGTAAATGTTAAAAAGGATTTACAGTATAGTTCAAATGTGAATCATATATAGGCTTATTGTAAAAGCTGATTACATAGAATGTTGCCTCATTTATTTTTAATAATAATATTACTGTTTTCTTAGATAATGGAGTGACTGATCATTTTCATCACTGACTTGCATTCCATTCCACTTTACCTTGAATATTTTCTTGCAAAGTAGAACACAAAACAATTTGTTACATTCTTTAAGGTCCAGAGTACTTCCAGGAACTCCAGTTGGCCTTGTATTTTGCTTACAACTCAGTGCAGAAATGTGTTGGGAAATATGATGTCATACAAAACTGAGTTGTTACAGGACTTTAGATAGAAGACCACCTATTCTTTTATGTTAGACTAAACCATTTGTACTGAAAACAATAAAAATCTAATAAATGACCAATAGTCTTTTTTAGGCAACTCATTCAAATATTTTATTTTTTGTTTAGTGATTTGATCTACTAGTGTCTAATGTGAGCTTATAGGATAAGCAGCACATGACAGGACCAGATAATGAAGTGGAATCAATTGCTCGGGCAGCTCTCTTGATGGTTATATTCCAATTCTCGTTACATCCAAATGTGAAATGTCAGCAACCCATTGCTACATTTGCCTTCATAGTAAAATCCTTGTTCTAGCCCAAGGCAGACAACTCCATTTGTTTATAGGTTCAATTAACCTATTATAATTTGTCAGATTCTTTCTAAAGCTACCTTATTGGGAAATGACAAAAATATGCAGAATTATGGAGAAATACACTGGAAAACCAACTTTCTGTCTGGCCCCGAAATATCTAGGAATGCCTGTGTCCTATATTCAGAATGAATTTTTACTATAATTAAAAGTTTATTCTTCTTACTCCCTTCCTACTTCCAACATGAAAAGAAAGCGTAATGACCTCGTAGGCTTAATATAATCTTACTTCATAGGATGGCATGTTATACTATAAAAGTTCATGGAAGAATAAGTGTTTTTTCATTTTTCTGTAACAAGAGATGTGGGTTGCTCTATTTTAGTAACCGGTTTGTGGGTTAGATATTTCTGCCATTTTTTTTTTGGTCCTATCAGTTATAGAATATGGAGGAGTCCCATATCTTGAGACAGTTTATATAACAAAGTGTACATGTTTATTGACCATTATCCATGATATAGATCTCTAGATCAAAGAGAAGTTCAGTCTGCAGATAAGCACCAAATTTTACATACATCATCTTACATACTAAGCAAATAATTTATTCATCATTTCAGAAATTGGTTACAAGTTTTCATGTCTTTCACACAGTCCACCTGAAATAGGTCTCTGTATTTAATATTTTTCAGTTGAGTTTGGTTTTAATTTATCAGGATCTTTGAAGTTCAAGAATCACAGTCTTTCATTACTCTAGTTTAGCTCACAGAGAGGTAATGGATGCATTTATTTCCAAGATCTTGGACTTCCTGAGAAATCCACCTCTTACACATAACAGAAGTTGTCATTGTATAAATTGTGTTTGTCACTGCATAAATGTGGGGTTATATCTTTCGATCATTTTCCAGGCTCCATTTAGACACAACTCCCATCCTTGTTTAAAATAATTAGTATGATTGCATTAGATATCTGTTATAATAAATTAGTATTAGTATTGATGTTTCATCATATAAAATGTTTCTACCAAACATATTTATCATAAACTGCCATTCAGTTTTCAGACTCTAAAATAACTCACTTACGTGCTTTTATTGATTCAAGGAGGTAGACGTAACATATTTCAACCTCAGCAATACCTTAAATTTTTGAGAGTTTTACAGTTTATACAGTTTATAAGGTGTTTTTATGTGAATCAACTTACCAGATTGATGCTGACATGCCTCACACATTTAGTGAATGTGAATTCCTTTTAATGGAAAGGTTGAAAATAGGGTATGAAGTTGAATTCAGAAACTAAGAAGAAAAATGTTAGCAGGAGCTCTTCTAGAATTCATGCAGAGTCAGCTACACTTGAAGACACAAAGAAAGCAAGAAGGACCAAGTCTATATAGGAACTAACAGGAGAACCGGAATTTAAGCTGTACTCTGAGGGCCAAGATTAAAACATTCAAAGGAACAAGGCTGGCTCTCCTACTCATTAGCCACACATTAACTACTCATTAGCCTGCGGACTGTTGACTTTAACTGTTGGAGCCTTAGTTTCATCATTTACAAAATGTCAATGAACACAGTTGTGCCCATCTCCACAGAATTGCTATCAGTGTGCTTTGGGGATGTGTAATTAAAAAAATATATATTTCAACCGCTGGTATCCAATGTTCTGTCTTGGAGAGACCTATATTTAGAGAAAGTCCTTAATAGACTGATGGAATGGTAGCTGATGGAATCCCCAGGGAGTGGTCTGGAATTAGATGGCCAAACAAGAGAGCTATGTGGCTTTGAAAAATGACTTTAACAGGTATTGGGGATGAAGATCAGAGATAATAAAGAGGAGCAGAGGTTAGAGAAGAAAGAGAGGATGAAGACCACAGCAGAGGCTGAGACTGCAGACAAAGGCAGCCCCATGAGATATTCCTGGGGGCATTAGGGATAAAAACTCTCTTTCAAAAAAGAAAAATGAATGTATATTAGATTTTAAACTGTTTGTGATTTCACAATTTAAAGCTCTTATGTTACCGTGATCTGGGTAGCCTGAAACACACATCTCTGTTTATGAAGATGTTTTATTTACAATATAAAGACATCAGATGTGTTTTTATTGTGAGTTTAGACAGGAAGACACTGACACAATATATTAGGAAAGTAAATTTTTAGCTAGACATGAGTTTGAGGAGAAAAAAATTTCCTCTAAGAATTCTACAGTTATCATATTATCAAGGATACTGTTTTTCCTATTGGAAGTAGGGCAAATTATAAGATAATTTTTGACTTTGACTTTCAATGTCAGGGTGGCTTTAGCTAACATCCTGATTAAATAATATAAAGTGTTTTTCACCACTTTTGGCATACAGTAAGCACATGATAAATGATAGTGAGCATCATCATATTTTTATTATTAAGAAGTGTTTTCTCTATATCCAAAGCAGTTTTATTTTGCAGACAATTGGCTTTTGAAACATTATGAGAAGTCAAGTCCCAAAAACTAGCGTTTGATACTCACCTTTGTAGCATAAAAAGTATCACATATGTTTTATAAAGCAAAGTGATCTCTAGGATCACAGATCTTGAGTTGCAGAATTGGAACTAGGATTAAGGTTTTCTTTTTTTTTGGTTCTTCTTGTCATTAAAAATATTTTATAATGAACAGCGAATTGTGTCCCTCTGTAAAAGTTAAAGAGCCATGAAAGTATAGGAATTTGGTTATATGCGTGATATATAGGCAAGTGTGCTACGTACAGTTTTGTTTGTGCCTGTACAAAAATATAAGATAGAACCAATGCATAATAATCAGGGAGTAGTTTTCACAGTACTAGTTAACCATAGGTTTCTCAAAATAGTGAATTCAGTTAGGTGTCAGCTATGATTCAGATTCTCAGTGATGTCTGTACTGGTGATAGATATGGGGACTATATTCTTGTGTGATTCCATATTTTAAGGAAAAAGATTAGATTCTTTTTAGTTTTCACTGGACATTCCCCTAAAAAACATTAAATTTCCTCAAATGAGGTGAGTTTGCCATCAAAATAACAGAATCTCAGACTTTATAAGGGCCATTCAGTCATAACTACATACGTTTATTTTATTAAAGCAATACCCCAGAGAATGTTGGATAGCTTTTCAGTTACTCATTTTGTGAAGAAGGGAAAACATTAAAGAATTGAAATTTTATTTTCAAAGGAATTAACTTTTAAAAATTGCATACTGTTTGAGAACAAATGACAGTGAAATTATTTTAAAGAGAAGCATAAAAGGCTAAGTGGCTTTCATTTATGTACTTTTAGTACATAAAATTGCCTTTTACTTCATCTATTGTCTTGTTTGCTTAAGTTTATTTTGTTTTGTTTGTAGAATTCAAGAATTTGATCTTTCTCTCAACTGTGAGTTAGAGCATATCTGTTAAACTCATTGTCTCCGTTTTTTTAGCACAAAAATGGAATAGTATTCCCATGTTATTTTGCATTCAAGTTTGTTGTAGGAGTTAAACTGCATTAAAAAGTGCATAGTGGTATAAAAATCAGAAGTAAGAATTATACTGATAATGGTACAAGCAATAATACTGTTAATGGTATAGGCATGCAACCTTTGTAAACATAACTCCAGATGTACAAAAGCAGATAGCATGACTCTTTAACCTTGTAATGATTAGGAAGTTTTGGGGCCAAATCCTCACAAGCTGTCCAGTTCTGATCTTGAAAATGGAGACATATTTACGTGGCATCAACAAGCAATGCTTGCGGTTTTCGCTTTCAACTGGGAAGGATGAAAAGGCTGTGCTTGGTTTGTTCAAGTTGCTGCTGATTAAGTTAACAAAGAAACCTGACTCTTGTAATTCAAAACACTCACACAAACAATCACCTTTCCCTAAAGACCAGAATGACTTCTTCATAGAGGAAAAATATATCTAAATACACACACACACACACACACACACACACACACAAAGACACAAACACATATAGTTAAATGTAAATGATTAAATCAAAGAGGAAAGCATGATTTTGACAAATAATAGACCAGATGCTTAATTTGGATACTTCTTGCAATAAACTGTATTCACATTGTAATTTGTCTTTGCACATTCTCTGTTGAGGGATGTATTCTAGCATGTTTAAATGAGGCCGATGTAGATTAATTTCTCTGTAGGAGTTTGTGGCTTTGACTAAATTTCCAATGGGGCACACTTTAGCTGATAACATGTATTTCTATGGCATTTAAAGGAAACATCGAATATTTCACTTCCTGTTTCATTTTGCTGTAATGCTCTGAACAGCAATAACAGATGTACTTAGAGATGGCTGCTTTCAATGCATGTGAATTAATACCCGTAATCATAGGTATTCTGAGGCTTTTTAGCATAAGACACAATTACTGAGGTTGGTCTTAAATGAAAATCATGAAAAATATTCTAATACACTGCATAATTTCTTGGAATTTACACTGAGGCTAGTTCATAAGTTTCAAAGCCTAATGGAAGAAAGAAATAAGGAAGAATACACCTTTTAAATATTCCTCTAAAATAATTGTAATGCTAATTGCAAAATTGTAAAACCTAGAGTTTCTGGACCACTTGGTGTATAAAATACAGAGAAGCCAAATTTCTGTGTGGATTAGGGTTTACCTACTCATGAACTTAAGCAAAAAATTGCACGTTTTGAGATTTTCTAAAATGTATATATACTATTTTCCTTTCTCAAACTTAATGCTGATTGTTACGGATAGAATTCAAAATTCTACATACAACTTATGCTTGTTAATATTGTATTTTGTTGTAATAGAATGGTGCCCTAAAGACCACATTAAGCATTAAAGCTTTTATGGTATTTTCATCTATGCCTTCAGTTATTCAAAAATTGTACGTTAGTTCCATGTACTACCCTCCACGGTGGGATTATGATGATGAACCAGGTAATGTGGTTGCAGCCCTCATTATCATACATTCTAGTGAAGGATCAAATATTAATCCTACATATACAGTAGTCATGTTTATTTAGTAATCATGTATGTAATTAATACAAACAAGAAAAAAGGTACAGGTGTCTCAGCGTTTAAAATAACTTGTTCATTATTCATATTTTATTTTCCTGTTTTTGCTTCTCCTGGTGTAGTGGGTTTTTTCTTGACTTTATGATCTTCTTCTTCCATGTTTAGAGGTTGGAAAGTAGACAAAGGTACTGTGTTGATTTTTGTTTGCAATAAGATTAGGACACAAACCTCATCATGTTACTCTTCTGTTCAATACCACTCAGTGGGTTTACATTATCCTCAGTATAAAATTCAAAATTCTTATTGTTGCTTATAAAGGCATTCATGATGTAGGCCCAGCTTCTCTTTCCATATTTTGCTTTCAATAGTTCTCACATTCTGTGCTTCCATTTTAGTGAAGATCTTTTGTCCACTAGTGTGTTTTGCTCATTTATCACTTCATAATCTTTGAACATGACTTTTCCTTGCTGGATTTCACCATTACTCTGCCTCTGTCCCCTCCCCTAACCTTACAGTTCCTTCTCTACTTTCCTGCCTTTCTCATTCCTCAGTCCATCAAGATCACAATCTTGATGTCATTTTTTCATATAGCCTTTTGACTGCTGAGTCATGTGTAGTTCATTGGTCTTCCCGTGTGTTCCCTTGAAACTTACTACTGAGCTCTCATACACTGTACTTAGTAGACTTCTAATATATCTGACACTGCTTTTACAGCAATATTGAAAGTTAGCTGGGAACATGTACCAAGTCTTGTTCAAAGATCTGTCCTCAAACTTTGGCTACATGCTTAGCATAGAATAGAAATGCCAACAAATCTAGGAGGACATTATTTTACTTATAGTTATATTCTTTATCACCAAGCAGAGAAGGAGTATTCAATCAATATTTGTGGAGTGAATGGATTTGCAAGTTGATTGGGAGTAAGATTTTTTCAGAGTTGTCTTTGAACGATATATATGAACTTCCTTGCCTGTCATTTTGTGGTGGTCAGTGATTTGAGTACCTGTTTGCTGGTGCATTCTTGGCTCTGTTATAGGATAGGTCACAACAAAAGGGGCTGTAGGAAGAAAACTTCATTTCTGTGCATGCTTACTAACGGTATTCATAAATTTGATGAATATGTGTGCAAATGTTAGCCCTTATAATCTTCAGAATATTCTTGTGATGTAGGAATGTGGTCTTACAGAAGAAGAAATTAGGGCCCAGTTGGATTAAATGGCATAGCTGAGATTCTTACTTATCCTCTGACCAGAAGTGCAGAGCCTCCTTTTACTGTAGCAGACTTCTGACTACCTGTCAAATCACATTATTTCAGTGTAATGTGGTCATTTGAAAGGCTTTGATGAACATTCCTTCATTATACAGGGATATCACAGGTCCAGCGTATTATCCCAACCTATTCCAATATAAGAAAGCATTAGGTTTAGCGTCAGAAGACCTGCACACCAGTCTCACCTGCACGTGTTATGTTAGCTCTCATTTCTTTTGCATAGTTACTCCAACAATAAGAGTTGTGTGTTTTTACTTTTCCTTGTATACCTCACAGGATTGTTTGTGAATCTGAATTGATGTTCGAAAAAAAATTCCTAAGTATGCTAAAACATTTTACATATTATCATCAGTTTCAGAGGCACAAAAGGATTAAATAGGCTAGAGTCTTACCAGTCATCTCCTGTATGCATGTCACAAGTCTCAAAGGGAACAAAGCCAGAAAATATCAATTAAGATGTACACATGTATCAGTGTTACCTGAAGATGCATGCACTGCTAAGGGTGAGTGAAGACCAGCACCTTGATAACCAAGAAGAAATGCATACTCTTCTTTAAAATGTTTTATTTTGAAATCGTGATAAATTTATAGGAAGTTGCCAAAAAAGGGATGCGAAGGTCCTACGCAACCTTCATCCAGTCCCCTCAATGTTAATAATTAGCATAACTGGAGTGTAATATAAAAAAACACGAATTGTCTTGGTGTTTTCCATAGTTCTGATTTCACCAGTTGTACCTGTACTCATTTATGTGTGTGAGTGTGTGTAGGTTTGTGTACTCCATGTAGTTTTATCACATGCATACTTCCGTGCAACCACTCTAAAATCAAGACCCTTACGTGTCTAGTCGCTTCGGAATTCCTTGCTCTACTCCTTTTATAGTCACTTCCACTCCTCCTGCAGCACCTGCCAACCATTGATTTTTCTTCCTCTCTATTATTATGTTATTTCCTGAATGTTATATAAATGGAGTTGCATAGTGTATATATTTTTGAGGTTAACTTTTTTGCTCAGCATGATTTCCTAGAGGTGTATCTATGTTGTTACCTATATCAATTGTTTTTTCTTTTTAATGCTGAGTATTGTTCTGTGGTATAGTTGTACCCTAGTTTGTCTAGTCATTCACCTGTTGAAGAGCAGAAGTGTGTGTTTTTAATTACAGCAATTAGGAAACAATGACATTTGAAAGGATCTCATGTGGAGAATTATAAGACAAATTATTAGTTAGTCCAACAGTTTTATTGAAGAAACTTTTAAGCATATTTATCACATTTTTTTCCTCTGTATACATGAGGAAAATATAAAACCGCATGCTCTAAAATATAGGCTTTAATAAATTTATTTTTATAAATTGTAGCTCAACAAGAGTTACAATTGATTTGATAAAGTGTGCCTTCAAAATGCTTGATCCTGATCTGTTAGTCTTTCTTTATTAATGTCCTAATGATCCTGGTGTGTGTGAGTGTGTGTGTGTGTGTTTGCGTGTGTGCACATGTGTGTGCTTCCAAAGTGAAATCCTTGAAGGCAGAGGCTGAAGGGTACTCATCATTATGTCTGCAAGGCCTAGCACATTGCCAGGCCCCTAAATCATGTCCAATAACTTTTGTTGAACAAAGTACAATTCCAGAAGTCAAATGCTCTTGACAGAAACGATTTTCTATGCCCCTGTTATGTAGGCCACTCTAAGTTTCTGTTGGAGAACCAGAAACTGTCAGGTAAGTGATTTTGTTAAGGGCCAGAGTTGTAGAGCTGGTGGTAAGAAGATCCAATCTTCCTTCCACTAAGTCAGGCTGCATTTCCCAAGAAAATGTTGCATCTTTTTGGAAGTTTTCCCCACTGTATTTTTAAAAATGGTTTTTAAACTGATAAACTAAGAAAATAATCCTTTTCATTTAGAAAAAAATAATAAAAATACAATTGGTCTGTATTACTTATTACTTCACTTGGGAGTATGGATGTCTTAAAGACTTCACCAGCTTTCTTAAAAAAAGAAGAAAAACAAGAAGCTATTGCATTTAGAGAAGCAACTACAGTCATTTGCCTCCCACAAAGGCCACTTTAGTGATAGACTTCTATTTCATTGGCATCTTGAATAGAGCTAGCCCCCAGTCTAACAAGTACTTCCAGTACATTCAGAGTCTTCTCTGAGCATGGACAGAGCATTAGATATCAATGACAGTGATATATTCAAATGAGATTTTTATCCAAAGCCCTTTCATACTCTGGAGCAAAGAAAGTGACCTTTCTAGATAAAATGCCCTCATAATTCTCTACTCTAATGTTTTAAACCCAAAGCGTAGTGAAGGAAAGTGATTTAATATTACAGCATCTTAAAACAAATAAGAAATTCCAGCATTCTTGTGTGGCTGGTGAATATGAAGGATAAAATAAAAAGGACCCCTAACCTGAAGACACAGAAGGCCTTTCCTACTAGATTTTGTAAAAGACTAAAATAGATAGACAATGCTAGTCTTGAGTATATGCAGGGCAAAAAGTGTTGCTACCTACATTTAACATTGTTAGGTTCTTTGGTTTTGTTTCTTTTACTCCTCTAATGTAGAAGATGAAATGACAGAAACTAGAGCCTTATAACAGTCCCAGTTTCTTGCTTCATTTGAGAGGAGAATTGTTTGTAAGCCAAAAAATATCATTGAATATTTTGCATGCTAGAAATTCTGTGGCTCAAGGCTGGTTCATTAGACACTGAAGTCCCAGAATTTGCAGGCTAGAGACAAGTGGAAAGAGCAAAGTGTCCTCAAAGCAGTGCAGTAGAAAGACAGGACTCTTTTATTTGTGGCCTCTTTATTCCTTGTCTGTTTTTACTGCTATTCCCAAATAAGGATTTTTAAAACTTTTAAAGTTACTAGAACATGTATGCTTAGGCTTCTCTGCTGTACTCAAGATCTTTCTGCGTCTAAGCTTGCAAAATATGGCAAAAGAAATTTGGAAGCTCTCTTTTCCTCCCTTCTGCTATCCTCTCACGAAGGGTTTCATACTTATCCAAGCTGAGCTGTTATTTTTGATATCAACCCTCTCTAAAATAACCTTTCAAAGATTTTAAGTGTAAATGAATCACATGAGTTCACATACTCATATAAATGGCATTTTTTTCTACAAAATAAATAACACAAATAAGATTAGAGGATAAAAGTGTTTGGTTTACATTTACTGTGAATGAGATCTGGTCCAAAATGCTTAAAACTAATTCCAGCCACCAGCCATCTGACAAGCTCTCACAACTTCTTCTCTTCTAATTCAAAATTTCTGTTCATTGGCACAAACTTTGGAATCAACTCTTTGGAATGAATTTCTATGAATGGTTTGGCATACTTTTGAATGGTATCTACTGAATGAAGCAAGTATATAAGTATAATACACTGCACCTGTTATGAACTGGCTTAAAAAAAATACCACCAAGTGCTATAAAAAGGCAATTCTACTGAGTAGGAATGAACATTGATAAGAGTTATTAATATTTACAGTCAGGAAACCTGAATTGAGCAGGTGTTACTATACTAAATGGAGTGAATTCATCAACTTCCAGCAATAGATCATCTTGTTGTGTATCACTTCAGATAAAAATAAAACTTTCTCTAGGGCAAGAAACCAATTAATGCTCTATAGTTGGATTTTAGATCTAATATCACCAGATGATACCGATAAGTTACACTGGAGAATGTGTATGAATAAGTGGGAATAGTTAACTTTTTTTTCAATTAAGAATAAGTGGATTGGATTGATGTCACTCTACAGGAAACGAATATGTTATTAGGGTTCTACCCCATAGCTATGCCACATGGTGTCTTGTACATTGCCCTAAATTAAAAACGTGATGAAGATGTATTTTATTAAAAGCTTAAAGTCTTTTATACAATACAGCATTTATCTCTTTCAGATATGGAAATGCCAATTCGAAAGGAAAATAATTACTTGTAGAGAATTCGTTGTGTCCTAGTTGATCCTACCTTCTAAACATTCTTCTGATCACTGCTCTTCTCTCCATTTTTACTTCTACTGCATTAATTCAACTTTTAATATTTTCAAAAAGATTATATCAATAATTTGGCTCTTTGGAGCTGCCAAAATACTGTTTTCTAAAATCAAATTGTATCCCTCCCTGTATTATATCCTTTAGTAGCTCCATCAATGTCTCAAGGGTAATATCTGGACTTTTTATCTTTTGGTTTTTGGACCATCCCTGTGATAGATACACTAATATTCCCCAAAAAAAGTCTGCACTGTGATCCCCACAGCCCATAAATATGTCACCTTACATGGCAAAAGGGACTTGACTGTGTTATCCTGAATGATCCAGGTGAGTCCAGTCCAATGTAATCACAAGACTCCTGGTAAGCGAGAAGCAAAAAGCTCAAAATGAAAAAGGAGATTTGACAATAGAACCAGTTTGGAGTAATGCACTTTGAAGGTACAGGAAAGAGCCCAAAGCCAAGGAATGTTGAAGGTCTCTAGAAGCTGGAAAAGGCAAAAAAAAAAAAAAAAAAAAAATTCCTTCCTGAAGCCTCCAGAGACATGAAGGTTTGCTAACACCTTGATTTTGGACTTCTGACCTCCAGAACTGTGAGAGAATACAAATTTGTATTGTTTTGAACCACTAACTTTGTAGTAATTAATTATAATATCAAGAGGAAGCTAATACAATGTCTAGGAGCTGGGACACCACAAGTGCTCAATACATATTAGATAAATGGATGAAAAACTTAATGAAGAGCATCAGTATCCATAAAACCTTGTTTCTTTATGGTTTTCTCTTACATGTTGGCATATTGGATGGCAATTCTGTGAGTCAGATTACAAAGAAATAGAAGTTTCCATCCCTGGAGAAATATGTGCTTTCAAGCTGCAATTTGAATATTTGACATGGAAAGTCTAGATATTTTATTCATCACAGAGGTGTGTGAGGCATATAACTACGGCATTGTGGTTGAGAGTGCATTCTCTGGAGTCAGTCTGCCTGGATTCAAATTCTAGTTCTACTGCTAACTGGCTGCATAGCCCTATGCAAGGTTTTCAACCAAGTTATGCCTTAATTTTCTCTCTATTTAATTCTCACATAAGAAGGGTTTTATGAGAATTAAATAAAATAAAACATAAGGAATATAAAACAGTGTCTGGCTTATAGTAAGCCCTCGATACATTTTAAGCCTTATTATTATTAATCCTGTTATTATTATTATTTTTAGGGTTTGTTCGTAGGACTCTAATCACATTTTGATTTTCAAAAGTGTTAAGAACTCAATTGTACTTGTTCAACAAACACACCGTCTGGATATATTTTCATCTAATGGCTTCACAGTTGCTTGTCGGTAGGCCATATTCTGAAATTATGTTGTTCAATAATAACAGTGATATCATTTTGACGTTACAATTTACCACTTGGGTGCAGTAAAATGGAAATATTTTCCCAGTAATTTATTTATAGTGTTTGTCATTTGAATTATTCAAAGGAGACAAAGTTGAGTAAATAATAAGACTAGCAATCATATCTAGTCTTACTATCCCTGACCGAACATACTGACTTAAGCAGGATTGTTAAATGAAACACTGTTTAAATGGAAAGTGAAACCCTTGATAGCCACAAAGATTTCAAACGAAGAATTTTCTATAGATAGCTTTCTTTTTATGGATACAATGAGACAATATTTGTATTATTGTTTTAACCTAGTGTTTATGAGTTGGGGTTTGGCAGTTTTCCTAACTATTGTTCCGTTCCTGATTGAAAACCTGGAATTCATCTACTTTACATGAATTGTTCCATTCAGATATAACAGTCTCTGCAGTGTTTGATTTTACTGGCTTAGGTCATTCACGCTGCTGCTGGTGGGACTGCGTATGGCAACATAAAATGAACACACGATTAACTTTTACTAAGTTACAGACATTGACAGTGAAATGGAAACCATAATATATACTACTCGATTCAGTTAGTTAAAGAAGACCCCATAAAAACTGCTTGAGGCTGTCTGTTCATTGCTGTTTTGTTTTTCTTTTATAAAATGAATACTTTTAAGAAATACATTTTAAGTCTTAATGTATACTGATATGTTTGCATATGCCTATTGGTGTTCTTGTAAACAACTCCTATTCTCTTGACCACATTGTCAAATAAAAAATAGCTGTATCTAAACTTTCCAGATTTTTCTTTGATAGAATTATTTTTTCAACCTCATGTATGCAGGATTTAACTAGGTCTGATATTTGATACAATCCCATGTTTTCAGTGGATACTATATTTTTATGTAAATCTGTTAATTAAAAGCTTTTTATTATTCTTATTTTTTGAACACATTATTTTATCCATTGTTCATTTATTTATTCAATTGTCACTCTCATCTTTTCCAACTTTACACTAAATATTAGACATACACTGACAGTGTCACATGACCCTGAAGTCAAAAGATCTGACTGTATTATACTGTTCTCTTTATACTGCATTACCAAATAAATTATCTTTGCCATGTAAATTTTACTTTTGCTATACTGAATCAATGTGGGTTGCAGAGAAGCCATTTGGAAAACACTTGGATTAGAATAATTTTAGGTTTTCTGATCTGTTGCATACCAAGCAAAGGAAGGTAATTGGCTCTGTGTACCCTGTACATCATGGGAACATATTTACATATGAAAATAAACCAAAAGGCTTAAATAAGCAAATACCGTTTCAGTTAGCACATTAATCAGCTTGAAATATAGTTTGTTCATATCCTTCTTAGCATAGAAGTATTCAATGTCTCCTTACATGTGATTAAATCAACTACATTCAATAAACATTTATTAACATCTACTGTGTTCAAGGCATTTTGCTGAGTGTTACATGCCATAGCCACCAGGTCTTAGTAAAACTTGCAATCAGAATATGGGGTTTTGGGGAATGATGGAATAAGAAAAGTAGAGAAAAATAAGGTTAGAAGATAGGTTTAAGTAATATGCTTTGTGTTTTCAATGTAATATTGGCTGGCAGAATGGGGAAAAGCATCTTAGTGGCATAGGTCTCTTTGGATAATTAGCATTTTAGTGCTCTACACGTTCAGAGAAACTACTCTGGTAACAAACTATAGAAATGATCCCTGAAAGTACAGTCTTGGATAATTAGCATTTTAATGACTGAGATAGAAAGGTGAAGTAGGTGATATTTGATACTGTTTGGCTGTGTCTCCCACCCAAATCTCACCTTGAACTGTAATAATCCCCACATGTTAAGGGTGGGGCCAGGTGGAGATAATTGAATCATAAGGGCAGTTTCTCTCATACTGTTCTCATGGTAGTGAATGAGTCTCAGGAGATCTGACGGTTACATAAACGGGAATTCCCCCGCACACGCTCTTTCCTGTCTGCCGCCATGTAAGACGTGACTTTGTTCCTTAATCGCTTTCCGTCGTGATTGTGAGGCCTCCCCAGCTATGCGGAACTGTGAGTTTATGAAATCTTTTTCCTTTATAAATTACCCAGTCTCAAATGTGTCTTTATTAGCAGTGTGAGAACAGACTAACACAGTATTACAGTGAAAATATTCACTACTTCTCCATACTGGGCTAGAACATGGAGAGGTATTATACTCCTCACCCCATTTAGGTCAGATTTTGTCAAATAACTGCCTTTCATTAATACAATGTTCACCATTTCCAAGAAAAAACTTTCAGAGTCCCACTTTCTCTCTGTTCCTTCTGCCAAGTGACTGTTGTGTTCCAGAGAAGAGTTGCTCTATTAGCTTATTCTGAGAATGGAGGGGCATGGAACAAAGCCACAGGCAAACATGATAAGCAGGAATGTGAGTGGGAAATACACCTCTGTGGTTTTAACCCACTAAGGGTTGGAATCTATTCATTACTAGAGAAAAATGTAGTTTAAACCGTCTGATACAGGGACAAGACACTCTGGAAGATGCTACAAACACACAGAGAAGACATAGAGACAGGAAATTAAACAGCATTTGATTTAGAGACAAAGAGAGTAAGGGAACTGTACATAGAAATGTCGTTTGTATTCACATTGCAGAGGACCCTATGCATCTGAATGCTGGAACTAGTAGTAGTTAATAGCTAACTTAATAGGCAATAAGTTAACACTAGATGATTAAACTAGAAAAATGGCTTCTTAGAGCTATACTTCAAGAAACATTTCTCTTTTTTTTTTTTTTTTTTTTGAGAGGGAGTCTGGCGCTGTCGCCCAGGCTGGAGTGCTGTGGCCAGATCTCAGCTCACTGCAAGCTCCGCCTCCCGGGTTTGCGCCATTCTCCTGCCTCAGCCTCCCAAGTAGCTGGGACTACAGGCGCCCGCCACCTCACCCGGCTATTTTTTTGTATTTTTTAGTAGAGACAGGGTTTCACTGTGTTAGCCAGGATGGTCTCGATCTCCTGACCTCGTGATCCGCCCGTCTCGGCCTCCCAAAGTGCTGGGATTACAGGCTTGAGCCACCGCGCCCGGCCAAGAAACATTTCTCTTACAGCTGGATGTAGGAAGTATTGTGAAGAGAAATGGGAAGTAGAATTTTGGAAAGACTATTCACTTGGCTATATTTACTAAGCACATCTCCTGTGTCAGACATTGAGAGGGGCATAGGTGGTAGAATGAAGAAGCAATCCTTGCTTTCACAAAAGTTACATTTTAGTAGACAGACAGATATTAAATAATAAAACAAGTAAATAATAAAATTTTCTACTGTTAAAAGTGCTAGGAAAAAAACAGAATGTTATGGTAGTGAATGATAGAGAAAATTTACTCAGGACCATAAGGACAGCTACTCAACAACTTCTTAAGCAAATGATATCAGAGGAATGCCTAAAACAGGAGGTGATAATTGGAACCAAAGGGAATTGCAAGGTTTCAATGACTGAGAAAAGCATTCTCAGACTGATTTGTTATTTAGTCCAAAGGATAAATTCTCAGACTGATTTGTTATTTAGTCCAAAGGATAAAAGAAAAAGAAGATGCCAATGTGACTGATTTTTTGGGTCTGGATAACTGGGGACTTGGTAGACCCTTCTGCAGAAATAACTATTTTGGGAATGAGTTTCTAAGAGGAAAAGAGACTTCTCGGTGCCAATTATTATGAAGCTAAAATACAGATATGGAGGAAAGATAGGAATGTCCAATGGACAATGGGCAATGTAGGTTTGGAACTGGAGAGAAAGCCTGTGGCTAGGAACATTGACTTGAAAATCGAAACTTTAGTTAAATATGAAATATCTAAGGTAGACTGAAGCTTGAAGTTGAATATTTGGTAGTCTGGGGAATAAATTTATTTGAAAAGTTGTTAGAGAGACTAAAGATAAAACCTGTGTAGTATAAAATTTGTGTTAGCCTGTCATTTGAAAAACCAGGAGGTGCAGCCCAAAGAATTTGGCCTACTATGATCTGGGCTCTGACTATCTCCATCTTTGTGATCCTTAACAAGATCTCTTATTTCTCAGTCAGTTTTATCATCTATAAAATGGAGATAATAAATTGCATCGTGGTTGATGCTGGGTCTGAAAGTTCGTGTCCCCCTCAAATTCATATGTTAAAATAACTCCCAGGGTGATGGTATTAGGAGGTGGGGATTTGGGGGAAGGGATTAGGTCTTGAGGGTAGAGTCCTTATGAATGGAATTCATGCCCTTACAAAAGAGGCCTCAGAGAGCTCCCCAGCCCCTTCCACCATGTGAAGACACAGCAAGAAATTGGCAGTCTGTATCCGGAAGAGGGCCCTCACGAGAACCTAACGACGATGGCACCCTGATCTTGGACTTCCTAGCCTTTAGAAATGTGGTAAATGAGTTTCTGTTGTTATAAGCTACCCAGTCTATGGTGTTTTCTTACGCCAGCCTGAACAGACTAAGGCAGTTGGAAATTTGGGGGAGAATGAAATGACATGACTTTTTGAAGTATCTCTCATGGTGCTTGGCACGTAGAGTAGGTTAAGTGTTACTTTCTATTTCCAACATTGTTATCCAGGACTTCCTCATGTCCATCCAATATATCAGCAGTTATTTAGGAATCTTACACTATCTGAACCTTGTCAGAATCCCTTTCATAAGATTCACTTTTAGTCCTATCATTTTTTCTATAAAGTATTTTCTGACTATCCCAGCCTCTTCTGAATTGCTGTATCATATATTGTCTATCTTATTCACTGGCTCACAATTTATCTTTTAGGTCCTGATTCCTTTCCAGATTACAAGTCACTTGCATACAAATGTTGTCTCATATATTTTGAATTCCAGTGACTTTCATGTTATCCCATCTAGAGTGGGAACTTTAAGAAAATAAGTATCTTTATTGATGATATTTTTAATATAGTAGAAGTTCTTTCATCTAACCCAAAGAGGACCTGTAGTTAGAGAAATAATTTTTAAAAATACTATTATAGGTGAAACTTACATAAAATGTAACACATATACCATAGCAAGTTTATGTTAACTTTAAACAAGACCTGCAAAGTGTGCCAGGAAGGTAGTCTTCAACAGGTAAACCCTAGCATGGGTGCTGTTTATTTCCCCAGTGTGGTGTCTGTGAATGCTGGCTGAGTTTGAACAGCAAGGAATGAGTGTATAATAATATATTCCATGTCACTTGAGCTGAAAACTTCAGCATGACTATTGACTCTTCACTTTTTAAAAATTCTGTCCCCATGTCTGATAATCACATACTTCTTAATTTTCCATTTCAACATACATTACCCTCATATAAACACTTGTTACCTAACTCTAAGATCATCATCACTGCAATGTGACTGTTCTCCTCACATCCAGTATCTCCCTTTTATTCATTGTCCACACTGAGGCTTTTCAAATCATTGAGTATTAAAGTTGATACGTCTTTCCAGCTTTGCTCATCTTCTTTGCTTTCAGAACGAACCCTGATACACTGACACGCCGGTTTTCTGTGTCTTTGGACTTCAAGCCAGATATGATTGTTGCTCCAAGTATGAACTCTTAACTCAAACTGAGGCCAAAAAGTAACCTCTTTCAGGGATTTAAAATTAGACAAAGACATCAAAACTGTGAGCCGCTAGTGGCTGTCATTGTTAATGTCTGCCTTCCAGGTGAGAAGTTGTGCCAGGAAGATCTTTCAGTGTAGATGACCAAAACTGTCTAGTTCCTCCCCTTTCCTAGGCTTCATTTTTCAATTCTGCACTTCTTTTCTTCTTAAGTTAGCTAGAGCCAGTTTCCTTATTTGCAACCCCATAAATACTATGAATTTGTTTATACTGTGTAATATAAGCATAGTTATAATTGTTCTGTTCTCATCATAGATGTTAAATAACTTCTCTTCCATTTAAAAAATTTCAACTCTTCTTAGCCATAATATTAAGACTTTCCACTGTCTTCTTTAAAGTTTTAGTGTGACCTTATTCCCTTCACTCTCATTCACACATTTTCTTTAATTATTACCAAGTGTGAGTCTAATATGACCCTACAGAGATGTTGTTAAGAGCGTGAGTCCTGGCGTCATGTAGCCTAAACCAAAACCCTTCTTTTCCAACTTACTAGCTGAATGACCTTGACAAGTTTTATAAATTCTCTGTGCATCAATTTCTTAATCCCTCACATGGGGATAGCAATGATGGCACCTACTCATATTGTCATCATAAAGATCAAGTTGTTAATATTCACAAGGATTAGTTCCTGGTACATATTCTAAGTTTAAGAAATGTTTCTATGATGATTGTGTTTCTTGTTCCCGAACTATGCTTGGTACCTTTCACCCTCTGAATTTCTTCTCATTGTCCTTCACTATTTCTAAACAGATTAGTAATATCTATTGCTCAAACCCAGCCCAAATGACACCTCCTCAAAAGAATCTCCCAGAGCTGCCAAATCTAAGTGATCTCTCCTATGAAATTTTCATTGTATTTCATCACACTGTATTAGTATGTTCTCATGCTGCTAATAAAGAGATGCCCAAGACTGGGTAATTTATAAAGGAAAGAGGTTTATGGGCTCACAGTTCTACATGGCTGGGGAGGCCTTACAATCATGGCAGAAGGCAAAGGAAAAGTAAAGGCATGTTTTACATGGTGGCAGGCAAGAGAACTTGCGCAGGGGAACTCCCATTTATGAAACATCAGATCTCCTGAGACTTGTTCACTACCATGAGAACAGTTTGGGGGAATCCACCCCCATAATTCAGTTATCTCCACCTGGCCCCACCCTTGACATATGGAGATTGTCACAATTCAAGATGAGATTTGGGTGGGCACAAAGTCAAACCATATCACATATCTAATATTTCCTCTGTTCCTGCTGCAAAACAATTTCTGCTTTCTATCCTGCTTTATTGTTGTTATATGTGCATATTCCTTTTTTTTTATTAATAGTCTTTAAACTCAGAGGGGCCCATGTCTCTGCCTTATGGGTGCTCCACATGTAGCACAATAAAGCAAAGTTCACAGGTTCAAAATAGATGTTTGCTAAAAGCGTAGTGAGAGAAATACTTCACATTTTACCCTCATTCCACCAAGTGAGAAAGAAAGTGTATAAACAGTATCTCTTTTTGATAAATGAGGGAAATGACTTGCTCAAGTATATTTGATTATTTGGTTACACATCAGGGACTGAAGATCTGATGTTGATGACTTCTCCCAGTCTACATGGTTTTAATCCATTCCATTTCTGAGCATAACCTTTTGTCCAGCTAACACACACTTAGGTATGGTAAGGAATTGAGGAAATAGTGTTATTGTGATTGGTATTCAACCTTGAACATAAATTTGCGGTTTTAAGTGTACATTTGAATAGACTCCTTAGAAGACTGTGGAGAAAGATTGTCCTAAAGAGAGAAAGTGAAAATAGATTTGCTGTATGTCATGGAGAAAGTTCACATAGATGTTCTTCTTTAACCTTTCCTTCTAGGGTTACTAGGGTTGGACATGTAGGAAAAGGCATTGTCCACTCAGTGAGAGATTTAAAAAAAGCTGTGCCAATTAGGGTCTATGAGTACAGTTTCTAGTTAACCGGGTATAAAGAGATTTATAGGTCAAAATTAAAACTCATGAATAGGGTAACATGAAGCTTAGCCTGCCCACTATACATACATTCATATTACTGAAATATTTTTCTTTCTTAACACTACAGTGTGTCTAATTTGATGAGAAAATAAAATCACTAAATTACGATCTTTTTGGCTCCTCAGCTGACCTTTTTCCTTATGAATGTTTTTCAGCGGGAGTTTTGGGCAAAACAGAAGTCGGAAAGAAACACTCCATTATCTTTCATTGCATTTTATTTAAATGTTATTGGAGACATTTGTCAAAATAAGAGGAAATGGGATGTATAAATATCTCACTGCTCCCAGAATGTAGGCACAGTTCAGAAAAGATGAAATCAAAACTAATAAGCTAACTAGCTTATTATTGAATCAAAAATTTGCAGTCTAATTAAATATAAATAAATAGATGGACTGTAATGTTGAACTTTGACCTTGTTTGACCTACTTTAACAGGAGGACACCTCATATCTTCAATGTCTGCTAACATCTTTTTATTACTAGGTTGCTAGAAATTTCCTTTTTAGAGTTCCACTAACTTTAATTAAAAATAGAACTTCAAAATTTTTCTTATTTTCTTCTTTATTTTTCATTATCCCCAATTTGCCCACAGATCTCTACTTTTGATATCAATGGTTTATGTTATCCTGACTAAAACTTCATCATGCATGGGTATTTCCATGCTGATGATATTTTGTAGGTCTCATATTCTGTTATGAATCTAGTAGTCTTAGCTGCGCAATTATCTAAGCAACCAGAAGTTTGAAATCATTATGTTGTGACAAAGCCTTGACTTGCTCCTTAAATTATGATTGAACACTGATTTATTCCTCAAATATCATTGCTATGGTGCTCAGTCTCTAATTGATACAGGTAAAAGTAGAGCTCACTCAAATTTTGGGGGAGAGGGATGGGTTGCTGGTGACAAGCAAGAGGGGATGTCCTACAAGTGCAGATTCAGAGGAGCGAGAATATTAATGACATTAAGGCTCTACCTCTGCTTACCCCATTGATATGTCACCTCAGTTTTCTTTTCCCTGAGTAACTATGAATTAAAATCAGTCACCTATACTTACATAGCATAAAAATGAAAAGGGTCTCCGTTTTCTCTTCTTATCATTAACAGCTGCTTAATGGAGATAATCAGTGTTACAAAAAGTATTGCTACTGTTTGCCAAATAAACAATTTCATTATCAACAACCTTAACTATAAACCTAAAGTCTAGGTACAACATAGAGATAAGAAAAAGAACCCTACATGAATCCTTGAAAATTGTAGCAAAAATAAATTAAATAAAAATAAATCATCAAAGCCCTATGGAGGGTCAACAGAAAAGCAGAAGTAATGGGTTGTTTTGGTTCAGTTAAAAATAAGAAATCATGGGGCAGGGCGTAGTGGCTCAAGCCTGTAATCCCAGCACTTTGGGAGGCCGAGGTGGGTGGATCACAAAGTCAGGAGTTTGAGACCAGCCTGGCCAACATGGTGAAACTCCATCTCTGCTAAAGACACAAAAATTAGCTGGGCATGGTGGCATGTGCCTGTAACCCCAGCTACTCGGGAGGCTGAGGCAGGAGAATTACTTGCACCAGGAGGTGGAGATTGCAGTGAGCCAAGACCGTGCCACTGCACTCCAGCCCAGATGACAGAGCAAAATTTTGTCTCAAAAATAAATAAATAAATAAGAAATCATTAGTTGAACCAAAAAAAAAAATTACTAGATATAAATGATGGAAATAAGACACAAGAAAATTCAATACCTTTACTTAAGTATGTATTTAATTCAGTAAATTCCATCAAAAGATGTGTATGTCATGTCATGATCATATTTCTTTCCATTTTCCCTGGTAAATTATTTGGTGCATAACTACAGTCACAGATTTGCATGTGGTTTATGACAAAATGAAGAAGTAGAGTGACATTGGTAAATGTGTACAGAGCAAAAGCAGTTTTCTCAGGCCAAATGAAATATTTATCGGCCAAATGAGTTTAGATAACTATGTGCAAGGCCAGATCCATAAGGCTTCAAAATTTTGGATCTCAGTGCCGAGAGATAATTTCAGAAGACTCTGTGAAATCAGCAGCATATGCCTTTTTAATTCTTTCTTGAAAAAAAGACCACTCTATCTGTTGCTTCTCAGAAACACACACATACACACACACACACACACACAGACACACACGTACTCGACAAATGGGTCTTGGATTTATTCAGCTAATACTGCAGAAGAATGGTATTGCATAAATAAACCACAACACCCTGATCTCAAGCAGCCTAAACTAATCCTGGGTTCTGCTAAATTCAATATATAAATAAATAAAAGCAAACAGAATAGCAAACAAATATTCAGTGAGATATAATTCAACTTTGGAATTAAGATTTTTTTAAAAAGTACATTGCCCTCAAGCAAACTTATAAAAAAACTTGATTTCCTTCTGGCAAATTTATAAGGAGGGGGAAGAAAGAATCTTTTAAGACTTCATGGTGGGAGTCACCACATTTAGGAATTTGCTGCAGCCATGATTCCGAAAACATGAGAGCTTTTAACAAAATCCAGATTTTTAGGACGCATCCAAGACTAATAGTAGTCAATTCTGAACTTCAGTTTCCTCTATAAATTGTCCATTTGACAGCTTCATTTGTAAATCTAATATCCCATTCAGCCTCAGCAGGTGATTTTTGAACCCTCTCTGGGATAGTTAATACTGAATGTTAACTTGATTGGATACAGGGTATTAATCCTGGGTGTGTCTGTGTGGGAGTTGCCCAAAAGAGATTCACAGTTGAGTCAGTGGGCTGGGGAAGGCAGAGCCACCCTTAACCTGATGGGCACAATCTAATCAGCTTCCAGCAAGTATCAAGCAGGAAGAAAAATGTGCAAAGGCGAGACGACAGGCCTAGCCACACAGCATACATCTTTCTCCTGTCCTGGATGCTTCCTGTCCTCAAATATTAGACTCCAAGTTCTTCAGTTTTGGGACTCAGACTGGCCCTCTTTGCTCCTCAGCTTGCAGACAGCGTATTGTGGGACCTTGTGATCATGTAAGTTAATACTTAATAAACTCCCATATATATATATATATATGGGTTAAAAATCACAAGCATTCACTAAGTTGCTTATTCTAATGAATGAGATTTACCTCCTTTCCTTTTCTCAACCCTCTCATCCAATGCGTCATCTAATTCTGTTACCTCTACCTTCAAAATATATCTAAACATGGCTACTTCTCACTCTCTCCACTTCTCCACTACCACCATCCTCCTCAAAGCCACCATTTTCTCCTTCCTGGAATACCAAACTCCTCATTGATCCTCTTTCCACAATCCAGCATGGAAGGCTCCAGATGATCCATTCATCTCACCAACTTTACTTTCCACTAATCTCCCCTTCTCCCTCAGGATTCCAGTAGCAAGAACCAGTTTGCCCATCCCAGCCAAGCCAAGCAAAGATCATTGCAGTGACTGCTCTTATCCTGGAATATCTTCCCCAAAATATCTTGTTGTTTCCTTCATTTACTGCATTCAGCTATTTGGTCAAACATTACTCAAAGGTTCTATCCTCTCTGAAGAAGTGACCTTTACCACTCTCTATCTTCTTGTCTTGACATTTGCTATATTAGGCCCTTCTTGCCTTACTTAAAGAAATACTGAGACTGGATGATTTATGAAGAAAAGAGGTTTGATTGACTTGTGGTTCTTCAGAACTTTACAGGAAGCATGGTGCTGGCATCTGCTTGTCTTCTGGTGAAGCCCCAGGGAGCTTTCAATAATGGCAGAAGGCAAAGAGGTAGGAGGCACATCACATAGTGAGAGCAGGAGCAAGGGCGAGAGAGAGTGGGGGTGGGAAGTTGTCACAAGCTTTTTTTTTTTTTTTTTTTTTGGGACAGAGTCTTGCTCTGTCATCCAGGCTGGAGTGCAGTGGTGTGATGTCGGCTCACTGCAACCTCCACCACCTGGGTTCAAGTGATCCTCCTAAGCCTCTCGAGTAGCTAGGATTACAGGCATGTGCCACCATGCACAGCTAATTTTTGTATTTTTAGTAGAGATGGGGTTTCTCTATGTTGGCCAGGCTGGTCTCGAACTCCTGACCTCAGGTGATCCACCCACCTCGGTCTCCCAAAGTGTGGTGAGCCACTGCACCTGGCCGCACAAGCTTTTAAATGACCGAATATCATGAAAACTCATGCACTTTTGCAAAGACATCACCAAGCCATGAGGGATCTGCTCCTGTGGTCCAATTACCTCCCACCAGGCCCTAACTCCAGTGTTGGGGATTACAATTCAGCGTGAGATTGGGTTGGGGACAAATATGCAAACTATATCATTTACTTTATACCAATTATCACTACTTGTAATTATCTCTCTCTCTCCCCCCCCCCCTTTTTTTTTTTTTTTTTGTATCTCTTTCTTCTCTAAGTACCATGAGGTCTGGTAGTCTTGTTCACTTTTGTATCCACAGAACGTGGACTAATGTTTCACCCACAGTAGGAGGAGCATAATCACTTGTACTTTATAAAAATCCCTTCAGTGATACCATATTGCCACAGCACTGATCTATATATGTCATTATGTAATTATTTTTCATTTTCAAGAGCTACTTGAAAGCATAGGCTACTATTTTGCATGAATTAGTTTATATAATTATTGCTTAAGACTATCTAAGAAAAGGATATTGGTTTTTGCTTTATTGATTATGACCCAAAAGTATCTACCCATCATGAAGAACGTAAGAATTGTATTCTCTATCTTATTGGGAAGTTAATTGGAGGGAAGCAGAAACATAGACACCAAGTTTGGCAAACATTTTGCTTCTCAGATAATTGACCATGTAACTCATTTGACTGCTTTGGAGGTGTAGAGAGCATTGAAAGATTATTTTCTTCGATCTCTGCCATATTGTCTTGTTTCTCTGATCCTCCGTTTATTCATCTATAAAGTGAGGCTACTACACTGAGTTCTCAAGATCATCTTGATTATTTTAAAAATATACATAAATATATGTTTATTTAAACGAAGGATCACTGGGTCCCATCCCTGAACCCATTTTAACCCACAAACACACATAGATACATATATACAACTTCAACTGATACCTGCAAAGCATGCTACATGCCAGATTCTTCTTACCCTTTGCTCTATTTCTGTCCTAAAAACACTATTTTGAGAGTAATTCAAAGCCAGGTGCAGTGGTCTGTGCCTGTTGTCCCAGATATTCAGGAGTAGATAGAGAGATCCAGTCTCAAAAAACAAACAAGCAAAAAGAAAGTAATTCAGTGTTGATCAAGGGAGAAATAAATGTAAAAGGACTACCTTTGTCTCTTCCCTCTTGCTTCCAACTTTCGTCTTTTTTCTGCACAGGTCTCTGGTTTCCCAGGGCTTTTCAAAGCCCTTGATTTGTAGAGCAATGGTTATTTTTCAGAAGTGGACATATTTAAATATGAAAGTTAACTTGGAGAGACACATTATAGATTTCTTGGCAAGGCAAGTCTGTAATATTGCGTTTCTTTGGGAAATGTTATTGACTTTTTCTTCAGATTTGTCTGGTACCATTTTATAAAGTGAAACCTCTGACGGGCAATTGGAATACAGATTGAGATCTGGCATTGTGCTACTTTTCACAGGTCGCTGGTGCCGGGGTGGTTCCCTCTGGATGCTGAGTAAAGGATAGAGAGTCACATATGTCACCTTCAGAGTGAAGGATGAGATTCGATTTTGTTGTTAACAGGAGTCCTATTATAATAGTTTCATACCTCAGTTAGAGCGGTGAGACCATGCACAATTATGCAATATTTTTGCTAAGCAGATGTGCCTTTTCTGTATCGAGATCACTCAATTCTTTGAAAGCTCAAGAGCAGAAATGACTTTCTCATAATGTGAGACTTGGGAAATCAAGGCAGTACATCAGCATTTTTGCCCTGAAAACTTTACGCCAGCTTGGTAGTCTGCATGGGGAGAAATATTCAGAACTCATAACAGCACCATTACTCACAGAGAAGAAAATGGTCTGGAAAATGGGCAAGGATGACAGGGGAGGGTCTGCTCCATCTGGACTATGCCTCCAGGAAGATAGCCTACCAACTGTCCATAGGTGAGGGGGCCCTTAACCTGTGGTCCCAAAGCATGGGACTTTGGAGAAAGCCATTTCTACACATACAATAAAAGCACAGGGAGGATGCTGCTTCTATAAAAACTGTACTAGAGGCCAATTCAGTTTCTGAAATGGAAGCTTTGGGATTGAGTTGGGTACTAAGACTTTGCTAAGAGATTTTAGAGATACCCTAGAATATAAACTTTTTGTGTGTGTGTATGACAAAGGAACTGATAGTGGCTTTCACAGCATTTAACAATTAGCACCCACTATCAGTGCTTCCTGTTTTTCTCCATGTACACAAGAAACATATTTCTCTCCCAAAGTTGAAGGGCTGCAGGCTAGTGGGCCTTACTGGTGAGTTTTTGTTTTAAAATAAGATCACACAGTTTTCAGCTTAATCTGTGCTTAGATGCACAGTGATCTTCCATGCATTTTGCTCAGGTATGTTTCAAGCACTGAATGAATAATTATTATGGAACTCCAGTTATCTGCTTAGAAATTAATGGTTTTCTCCTGAGGAGGGGGATAAATGTTTTCAAAGTAATTTCTTTTCTTCATTATCAACGTTTAGCGGAAATGCGTCTTGAGCACTTAGCTTGCTAGTTCAGAATACATTAAGAGGATGTTTACTCTGAAACTTGACAAAAAGGTTATTACTAAGGCAGGATTAGTTGAGATAAGGGAGCAAATTCCTAGAAATTACTTTTATCTTCAGTAATACTTCTCTTTAACCTTACGTATAAGAACTTTATCAACTACTGTGACTGTCAAATTTGGGAGTCACCGAGTCCATAGTTACAACAAAGAGAATTGTTTAAACAAAGATTTATTTATTCATTGGTATATTTATCCATTCAAAAATAAATATACGGCCCAGGCACAGTGGCTCATGCTTGTAATCCCAGCTCTTTGGGAGGCTGAGGCAGGAGGATTGCCTGGCCCATAGTTCAAGACCAGGCTGAGCAACATAGAGAGACTCTGTCTCTACACAAATAAAATTTAAAAATTAGCTGGGCATGGTAGTGTATGCCTGTGGTCCCAGGCTGAGGCAGGAGAATCACTTGAGCCTGAGAAGTTGAGGCTACAGGAAGCCCTGATTGCACCACTGCATTCTAGCCTGGATGACAGAGACCCTGTCTTAACAAAAATTAATTAATTTAAAAAGATAAAATAAATATATGTTCTAGGCACTAAGGAAATAATGAATGAAGTAGTCCAATTTTCTATCCTGATAGAATTTATGTCACTAGGGATTGTCCTTATTTTTCTTGTGTTGAAATTATAGACCTCAAGAAATTTACAACTAAAAGGTATGTTATGGACATCCATTCAAAGCACTTCAGTCATTGTACAGGTAAGTACAATGAGACTCTAGAAGGCGACATATTACCCAGGGTCTTGCTGCTGTTCCGTAGCAGGTATTGTAGTGTAATAGCATCCAGGGCTCTAGGGCTTAGTTTTAATTTCCTACGGCTGCCATAACAAAATACAATCGAGTGGCTTAAAACAACAGACATTTATGCTCTCACTGTTATAGAGACTACAAAGTGCAAAATCAAGGAGTCAGCGAGGTTGGTTCCTTATGGGGGTTCTCAGGACGAATCTGTTCCGTGCCTCTCCTGGCTTCTGGTGGTTGCTGCTGTCCTTGGTGTTTCTTGGCTTGCAGTTGTGTCACTACTTTACCTCTGTTGTCACATGGCATTCCCCCTGTGTGTCTCCAGGTCTCTGTGTCTACACATGGCCTATCCATAAGAACACCAGGCCTTGGATTTAGGCCCCACCTTCATTTAGTAAGACCTCGTTTTAACTTGATTACACCTGCAAAGACACCACCAACCTTCCCAAGCCTGCCCTCCACAGCCCCTTAACATGTCTTTTTGGAGGACACACTTCAACCCACGACATGTCCTTAGTCTTGTGCTCTTTAGATACCAGGCTGCTTCTAGCCTTGAAGGAGTACCTGCTATTCTGAATGTTTTGTTTGTTGCTGTTGTTTGTTTTTATTGAGACGGAGTCTCGCTCTGTTGCCGAGGCTGGAGTACAGTGGAGCAATCTCGGCTCACTGCAAGCTCCACCTCCCGGGTACAATCATTTCTTCCACCTTAGCCTCCCAACTAGCTGGAATTACAGGCGTGTGCCACCATGCCCGGCTCATTTTTGTATTTTTGGTAGAGATGAGGTTTCACCATATTGGCTACACTGGCCTCAAACTCCTGATCTCAGATGATCGCCTGTGTTGGCCTCCCAATATTGTGGAATTTTTATTGTTCACATTAGAAAGAAACTTTAGAGTTCAAGAAAACAATGTGGATTTCAAAAATCACTTGCAGTCTCACTTTAAAACACACGTAAAGTTGCATATGACTTTGAGCAGTTTAGGTACAATGTTTGGAAAAAAGACAAGTAAAATAATAGTGTATTTCTACCATATTGCATTTTTCTTAGTTACATACCTAACCCCATTCTGCCTAGTTTTTTAAAGAAATTAAATTTTCAAACAAAAAAGAAAAAAGTCATAATGCTAATTAAGATGAGTGCTTTTCAATTCTAGTACCCCAAGGGAAACCAGTCTTGGTTGTCACTTTCCTGGGGCTTCCTCACGACTATAAATTCCAGGTAGGCTTACTTCCTGTCCTGGAAAGATAGAACTCACTCCTGAGATCCTAGCTCATTTGTAAGGTATTTCCAGAACAGAGGAAAAGTTGTGCCAAGTGTTGCAAATCATATACAATCTGTGACAAGAGACCCTCAAACGATTTCATTTACAAGGACATAAAACATACTGTAATTTGAGCCATAGTCCTTCAAGAAGGGGATCGGTGCACCATTCATTCTGCTATGCAATGTAGCCCATGCACAATCATCTCAAGTTTTTTTTCTGGCTACATTTGCCAAGTCTTTTAATTTTTTTTTTTTTTTTTTTTTTTTTTTGCTTTAAAAAGGTTTAATCAGGATGATACAACTGACTATAATATTATCTTCCAAATGCCATGGAAAATAAGCATTAAATGTTGCTATCATAATTTAATTTACCATAAATTAAGCAAAAAAAAATCAAAAAGAGTTCATGTCAATTGAAGAAAGGCACAAAGGAATTATCAATATACTGCGGATTAAAAATCTGATTTTCCTGGGAGTAATAAAACAAGATTTTAATAAAACAAGATGGATGTGTTAAAATAAGACTATTTTATTGAATGTTTGAACCAATTTTCTGGAAAAAATTCAACTACCATCTTTTATGCCTTGCTTGGTATCTTCTCAGACTCCCAGCCATTGTTCTACCTGCTGGCAAGATGGTCATATCTGTGTGATGTCCGATCAACTTCACCAAAGCACAGTCTAGTAGTGCAGATACCTCTTGCCTCCCATCTGGGAGTCCTTGTGAAAAGATGACCAACTTGTCTTAGATTTCCCAGGAATGTCCTGCTTTTAGCAATGAGAAGTCTCTTAACCAAGGGTTAAGACTGATGATGCTAGCATCTTAATAAAGACATACGTAACCCCTCAGTCCCAGACACACCAGAATATTTGGTCTTTTTACTGTGGACCTTTAGGCATGAGCCCCCATGGAATCCAGTTTAATGCCCATGCATATGCAACGTCTAAGCGTGTGCGTGCGTGTGTGTGTGTGTGTGTGTGTGTGTGTGTGTGTGTTGTGGGAGATGGTGGTGTTAAACTTCTATGGAGTAAATTTTCATCCAATGAATGTTAGGAGCTGAGTACATTCTTCCTCCTTTCTTCCCTGGTGCTGATTGCTCTGATATGCAGTTCATGCAATTTCTCAGAGGATGGTTTCATAGAATTAAGCAATTAGTTGCATTTAGGAGAACCCACCTGATATTAGCTTTTCTTTCTTCCTTGCTATTGTGGACTGAATGTTTATGTCTCCCCAAAACGCATATAACCCCCTACGTAATAGTACTGGACATGGACCTTTGGGAGGTGATTAGGTCATGAGGCTAAAGCCCTTGTGAATAAGATTGATGCCATTATAAAAGAAGTCAGAGAGTTCTCACACCCGCTCTGTCATGTGACAAGATGGCCCTCTGTGAACGAGGAAGTGGGTCCTCATTAGACATTGAATCTGCCAATGTCTTGATCATGGAATTCCCAGCTTCTAGAACTGTGGGAAATAAATGTTTGTTATTTAAGCCACCCAATTATGCTACTTTTGTTACAGCAACTTGAATGGACCGACACCCCCTTTGCAGTCTTTCCTATCCTCCCTACTCCCTGGGCTTTTATTCCAGAATTAAGCCCTTGCTTCAAGGTTCACTTTTTGTGAACACAGGCTACAGAAGTTGACACAAGAAAGTGAACCTGGAAATAAACCTTCAGGATCAGATGTTGGGATGGGATTACTCATGGCAATAATGATCTCACTGCTGGGATAAATGGGATTTCTATGACCCCTAGCGTGCAATAGCATCACAATTTCCCAGGCATTTATTCATAGTTAGTTGGGGTATAGTGCAAGAGGAAGGTAAGACATTGGGCTATGCAGCAACAGTAGCACTTGGAATATATGGGGTATTAATAACTACAAGAATTGTTGAGCAAGTTAATCACTATTAACTACATTGAAAGTCTTAGTAAAAGCATCAGGCTCGGAACAGTCAGTTGTCAAGTCATGATATGCTTTGAAAGTCAATATTGCCCTGTATTAGTCTGTTCTCATGATGCTAATAAAGACATACTTGAGACTGAGTAATTTATAAAAGAAAGGGTTTTAATGGAATCCCAGTTCCACATGACTGGGGAGGCCTCACAATCATGGCAGAAGGCAAAGGAGAATCAAAGGCACATCTTACACAGTGGCAGACAAGAGAGCTTGTGCAGAGGAACTCCCATTTATAAAACCATCAGATCTTGTAAGACTTATTCACTAGCATGAGAACAGTATGGGGGAAACTGCCCCCATGATTCAATTATCTCCACCACCCTTGACATGTGGGGATTATTACAATTCAAGGTGAGACTGGGTGAGGACACAGCCAAATCATGTTATCCCCTATGCTTTGAAAAA
Organism: Mandrillus leucophaeus; assembly: GCF_000951045.1. Classification (NCBI taxonomy): domain Eukaryota; kingdom Metazoa; phylum Chordata; class Mammalia; order Primates; family Cercopithecidae; genus Mandrillus; species Mandrillus leucophaeus. The sequence continues at coordinate 6,481,184 of NW_012109808.1, read as the reverse complement.
CATTTTTTATTCCCTGCAATTACTGGGCATATTATGCTAAAAATCAAGAGTGGCAGACTCACAAAAGAAACAAGATGCCCATTCTGAACAGATCTCCTTTGCCAAAGTCAGGAATTATGAAAAGAGTGAATCTCTGAGCTCCAGGATAGGGTATTTGAGTAGTTGATACTGAGAATCTCGAATTCCAAATTTCCTCAAATCTTCTGTGCTGGTATAATCAGTTCCTTCTTCTTGAGAAACCTCCCCTTGTTTTGAGACTTCCCTTGAGGCAGGTGACTTGTAGGATTAGTGGAGGACAACTCCACTAATGGAGGATAGAATTTGGTAGAGAAATTACCCAGCCTCCACAGCCTCTGATAAAATTATTCTGAGGCATGTCCTGTATTATTTCTCAGAGCATGCCCAATGGGATTGAGCCCCAGCTGCCCACAGTAATAACTCATTCATAACTCATTCATAAAGGAACAATTTATTGGCACTTCTCCCTTCTCTGACTCACATTAGTTCATTACTTAGTGTTTACTATTGGAGCAATCCAAACTAAGACACATCAAGGTAGAAAATCTATCATCCCTTCTTTGGGACAATGCAAATGAATCAATGGAGGTGGGGGTGCGGTTAGGAGGAGATTTCCTTTACCTGATTTGGTACCCAGAAAAGCAGAGGGAAACAAATTTGCCAAAGAATCATAAGACACTATGGTTTCAGGAAACATCTCTTGATGAGGCAAAGCAGAAGAAAGAGAATCTATTGTAAGTTCTCCAGCTATCTGGTTAGTAGAGATAAACCTTCTGTAGCAATCCCTATAGATGTATGGTTTGCCTAACTTGTGATCCATAATAGTAGGTCTTCTGACAATAATAATGGGCATTAATATTTATTTAGCAATTTGATTTGTGCCAGAAACTGTGCAATGCTCTCTACACATTATTTTGTATAGTCACCACAAAAACCCCATGAGTTAGATTCAATTAAAATCCTGGTTTCAGAAATGAGGAAGCTCAACCTTAAATAATTTAATTAAGTCTTGAAGGCTCCCCTGGAAAAAGTTAGGTGAGAGTAAAATAGTGTGAGAAGATTCACTTTTGATAATTAGCCATTTAATTTATCTTCAGAGTCCAAAGGAAATAGGTATTTTTTAACCCTATGCTTGTTGCAGAAGAAGAAACAAGCCCGAAAAGTCTTAGTAAATTGCCAAGAATCATGCACTGGAAAGAACATTGAAGAAACCAGAACTATGGTGTTCTTGACCATCATGTATCCATTGCCGCATGCTACTGATCTGCAAAAGCAGTCTCTGCTGTTCCACCCGATCACGAGGCCAATCTTAGTATCAAATTTTTACTGTTTCTTTCAGTATATGCGTATGACAAACAATTCAAACTGCAAAAGAGTATAGAATGTAATTCCCACCTCACCCTTTTCTCAGAGGCCCAAACAGTTCATTTATGTTGGATCCCTCCAGAAATTTCCATATACGTATCTATCTATCTACCTACCTGTCTTTCTGTCTCTCTCTCGACTTGCACATTATTTGCACATCTTTTTCTTTGGAAACTAACCATATTAGGGATCCTCTGTTACCAGCAGCTGTGGAGCTCTTGTCTGTCTGCTTAATGACCTCACCATTCTTCACTCTGTGGAGGTGTTATAATTTAATTAACCAGTCTCCTACTAATGGTCATTTTGCTTCCTAGTCATTTGCTACTGCAAATAAAGCTGCAGTTAACAGCCCAACATATATTTTTGAGCATGTGCACGAGCATATCTGTAGGATAATTTCCTGGGAAGTAATGTCAGAGGATCAAAGGATATTTCCATTTTTTTTCTATTAATTAATCAGTTGATATATTAAACATACTAATTCCCAGGGAACATTTCTGTGACTAATAGGTTGTGACAGCATTTCCCTCTTCAAAGAGGACAGAGGGCATTTTCAGGTGACAGCGGTCTTGGGAGTGTTTGCAGATAAGCACTGCTGCTGCTGGGGATGATTACTCTGGCCTGGTTCAGTTCCTGTTCTTCCCCTGTTCATTGTTTCTTTGCAAGCTCCCCCTGTGCTGTCCCAGGTGCAGGAGGCCATCATGTAAACAGACATTCCAAATACCAGAGCGTCGCCATGGGGTGTAGGGGACCACTGCCAAAGACGAGATTAGTTCAGGAACTGGACACATTCTTGCTGAAGAGAAACACATGACCTTAAATCCATAGCTTAGTATGAGGTTAAAAATTCAAGTGTCTGATTTGTAGAGAAAGAGAGACTCTGTGAAAGCACCGAATCCTAGCCACTAGACCACCAGGGACATGAGAAAGAGGGAATCTGTAAGTAGGCTGAGGAGAATGTGTTCGTCCTAGACATCTTTTAATTTAAAAAAATACAACGTTTTGGACAATTTCAATTGATTTCTTAATTTCTTGTATTGTTTAAAATGAATTGTAAGGAACAAATAAATATATGTAAGGAGTTTTGACACCAAGAAATAATACAGTTTTATGATTTTGACTTTATTTACAGGGCAAGAATCAGTGAACTTGGCACCCTTAATTTCTTTATCTCTCTCTCTCTTTTTGTTTTTTAATAAATGTCCACTTATTTGGTTCTCACTGTAACTTTACAAAGTACAAAGTACTTACTATGATTAATCCCATTATACAGCCTAGGAACGTGGCTCTTATTATATGAATAGTAAGTAAAAGAGCCCAATTAGAGAACTGTACTTTTTTTTTTTTTTTTTTTTTTTAAGAGGAGTCTCCCTCTTGTCACCCAGGCTGCAGTGCAGTGACACGATCTTGGCTCACTGCAACCTCTTCTCCCGGGTTTCAAGCGATTCTCCTGCCTCAGCCCCCTGAGTAGTTAGGATTACAGGCACGTGCCACCACACTCAGCTAATTTTTGTATTTTTAGCAGAATCGGGATTTCACCATGATGGTCAAGCTGGTCTCAAACTCCTGACCCTGTGATCCACCCGCCTCAGCCTCCCAAAGTGTTGGAATTACAGGCATGAGCCACGGTGCCCAGTCAATTTCTTTATCTCTCTTAAACTCAGTGCCCTAATGTGTGTCAAATGCCCAGACTCCTTTACTAGCGCATCTCTTTCCGTTTTGACCCTTGCCATGGCTGCAGGTGAAACCATTTCCAGGAATGTGCCACTCCTCCTTTCCTCCCCTGGGGCTACCTTTGTAAGCTCTCCAAAAAATGCAAAGTGAAGACTTCTTTCAAGACTTGTAAAACCCTCCTGTGACCTTCTCTTTTTCAATTACTAGCTATGAGTATCTCAGGCTATTGCACAACCGTCCCAGAGGCTGTCCGATGGTCTGTTTCCAAGTCCAATAATGAGCTGTCCATTTAGTGAGCTTAATTGTCCTTTTAAAATGAAGTTTTCTTAATTTCCTTTATTGGGTTTGAGTCTTTTTTGTTCCTATTGCTGCTGCTTTCTCTTCTTTAAATGCAGGTTCATTTGACTCCTCAGCTACTCATGAATACAACTCTGCAAGGATCACAGGTTTGCTGGGCAGCAGGGCAGGTGCTATGCAAGTTTCTCCCACACCGTGCTGCCAGTGTACCTCCAACACTCCTGCCTTGTCGGTTGTCCATGCAATTCTGTCAAAGTGTCTGCGGGCTAATATATAGCCCCAGGCAGTTTTAAAGCAGCTTAGGAATTCAGAGGAACCTCTCTGACACAGACAAAGCTGTATTTCCTTCTAGGGGTCTGGATGATTTGAACTTGGCAGAAACATCTGCACCCTGACATGTCTCTGTTAGAATTCCAACCCTCGGTAGACACGCAGTTATAAAAGGATTTAAATTGAACACTAGAGAAGGGCTACTATAATACCAAAGCATGCCCGTATAGAGCTTACCATTTAGATATGTTCATTTATGCATCAACTTAGTCATTCAATAAATATTTTCTATATATTCCCCAATCTATAAGTCAGGTAGTCAAGATATAGAAGGACTTCTACTCTTCATCACTTAGTGGACCTAATCTGGAACTTAAAAATAAATCTACTCCTTAAACTTCATTGCAGGAAATTTGTCTATAAACTCTGAAAACAGACCAACAACAATAAAGGTGAGTATAAGTATTAAATTATATTTGGCATACGCCATCTTAGTCTCAAAAGAGTTTGGCAAACTTGTAATTTGCAAGACATGAGTCATGCATGCATTAGCATAGCTTGTATTGTCTTAAGATTATTCCGGATTGGTTCCACATTATGGCAGTAAACAAGTCCCCTCAAATGTCTGTAGTTGTTGCTGTAATTGATCAACTTGTCAAAGCAGAAAGTGAAATAACTCAGACTTGACCTACACTTAAGCTACCTCTGCAGTTGGTGACTGAGCTACCTGCTGAGTGGATAGGGACCTGACTGGTGGAATTATGCAGACAGTGCCTCTGGGGTGTTGGGTTTCCTTCTTTGAAGACTATCAGGTCCAGAAGTCACATACAACTCCAACTTCCAAGTTTTTCAGCGATAGTTCTTCACAAGTGAGATCACGGTTTCTAAATAAAATAAAAGAATGGACTGGATAAAGAAAATGTGGCACCTATACACAATGGAATACTATACAGCCATAAAAAAGGATGAGTTCATGTCCTTTGCGGGAACATGAATGATGCTGGAAACCATCATTCTCAGCAAACTAACACAAAAACAGAAAACCAAACACTGCATGTTCTCACTTGTAAGTGGGAGTTGAACAATGAGAACACGTGGACACAGGAAGGAGAACATCACATACTGGGGCTTGTTGTGGGGTGAGGGACTAGGGGAGGGATAACACTAGGAGAACTACCTAATGTAGATGATGGGTTGACGGGTGTTGCAAATCACCATGGCACGTGTATACCCATGTAACAAAACTGCACATTCTGCACATGTATCCCAGAACTTAAAGTATTAAAAAAAAAATGGTAAAACGAAATGGAAACAAACAAACAAAACCCAATTCCTTTGCCTGTGCCCTCAAGGGAAAAGATAACAGAAAAAGAAAAGAGAAATGCATCCCTGTAACAGTCATTTTCTTGAAACATTTTTCATCCCTTTTTCACCCCTTATTTTCAGTGTACCCTCTGACACTCCACCATACCCTGGATGTGAAAGAGAGAATGAATGCAGCTTCTAATAAAACAAATTACCAAAAGTAGTTGAGAAAAACATGGAGCTTCAAAACACAAATTAACAAAAACTAGATACTTGTCTTGCCCTTACCCTCAAAATGTACAATCTGTTGGATAATACTCCAATGATTTGGGGCCTGCTAATTATTTTTTCTAGAATCAAGCAGGAATTTTTCATTGGAGGCCTGCTGTTAGCCAATCAGGGTGAGCGATCCAGGCTGCTTTGATGTAACATAAGTTGGAGAGTAGCAGGTGGCCTTCCCTGCTGTTTATAGTGCAGTTTGGGGAGTTCTGTCAGATGTAGCAGCTCCTCTTTATCTGCATGGAATCTGTGTAAATCACTAAAGAACAGATGGAAAAATAGTCACAGACCTCCGTTCACCTCTTAGAAGCAGCTCAGAAGTCTCCATACTCCACCTGCCCTGTTTCAAAAAACCAACTTTAGTGGGTTGGTCACCCAACTCCCACAAGGTAATCATTTTGTGTACAAAACATCATGATTCAGACAAAACAAAAGCAGAAAATTGTTTAAATGATCACAGCTGTTACTTATGTGCATTTTGTCATTACATTCCAGATTTAGGTTAAGTAAACAGAAAAATTAGAAATTATCTCTCAGCTACCAGATCTAAATATCTTGCAGAACTTATTGCTGATGTCAGATGATGCCAGTGGTTTAGTATGTCTAGTTGTCATTGTTTTTTAAATACAACTGTAAAATTTCCTGTCAATATTTTTTCCTGAAAACACTAAATCAGTTTCTAAGGATTGATCTATGTAATTTTCTGTTGGAAACCACCAAAGAAAACTGCCCCCCCAAACTAATTGATAGAAAAATAATAAGTGGCATATTTCTAAACAAGGGATGATAAAATCAAAGGCACCAAGGTGTAAGACAGAGTAGGGCATGATGTGAACCCTATCTCCATATTTTTAGAGTGTGATTTGTAAGACAAGGTGTTGAAAGAGATGAAGCTATAGGTTAGCAAGGTCTTGACACAGAGCATCTTAAAGGCCTCGTGAAAAAACATGAGCTTTGACCTGGGTATGATCAAAGTTGACTACTGGATGTTGGCTTTATTTATAACCATAAAATATATTGTATGAATGTATTAAAAATATATAAATCTGTCCAAAGACTTAGAGGAAACAGCAGTTGCCCATTAGACAGAAACTGTGATTCAGAAATGACACAATTTCTATTTTCTTAGGGATTGTAAAAATGTGTAAAAATGTGTTATGTGTGTAAAAATGTCAGTGTGTAAAAATGTTATGGAAAATCCTTGTTTAATAATGAATGTATAAAACGGAGACAACAAAGTATTGAGCACAACAAAATGGTGAAGCTTAGTTTAAGCAGAAGTCAATATCCTTGCAAAACTGTTCTAGGAATCCTGTTTTACATTAGTTACAAGAAAGCAGCAAGCACATAGGAATTGTCTACAGAACTCTATAAATAAATTCCCTATCAATCATGTCCAGGAAAGCAGTGTATTAGACCAGCAGTTCCACAGGAGGGACAAGTTATCCCTCCATGGGACACCTGGCAATGTCTGGAGACATTTGTGTTGTCACAACTGGTTGACTGGATGGGACGAGTGTTATTGATATCTGGTGGGTAAAGGTCAAGGATACTGCTAAACACAAGATAGCCCTCAACAACAAATAATTATCTGGCCCTAAATGTCAATACTTTGGAGGATAAGAACCCGGTTTAAGACATTTCAGGCATTTAATCCTATGTTCCATTTTCAACAAAATGAGACTGCAAAGTTTTGTCATGTCTAATCATGGAAATTTGGACATAGGAGGGAGCAGGACCTTGACATTGTTATTAACGTCATCAAATACATGACCTTGTCAAATAATGCATTTTTCTTCCTCAAATAGAATTATACAAAGTCCTTTTGGTTTGTTTAATATATATCCTTTTGGAAATTTGCTAATAAAAAACAATTGCTTTATTAAATGAAATTATGCTTGAAATAAAATTATATTTAACAAAGCTATAATGAAGAACTCTTCAATTTTCAATCTTTGTTTTGAGTTCAAGAATGGTCAAATAATTTTATCAGAACTAGTCTGAAGCAATTAAAAGTATTTCCAGACATCCATTTTAAAACATTGTGCATCAGAAAATCAATGCAGATGGAACCAGAGTCTCCTTATATGAGATTAAGACTCCCTAAATAGTCTTTTTTTTTTTTTTTTTCTTGGCTGGCAGATGTGTTTTCCTGGCATATTTTGGACTATGAGGAGTACTTACTCTGTTAGTTTCCTATGATGCAAAGAAGGAAAATTTCATAGTGAATTTTTTTCCTTTAGACATTTGATTTACGTTTGATAATCTCTGTTAATTAAAGCTCTCTTTTGCTGGAACAAAGACTAATTCAAAGAAACCTAGTAAATCTCGCTTTCTATTAGAAGGCTTTGCTTAAGATTGCTTTTAGTTTTTCCTTACCATGCCAGAAAATTACAAAACAAAAAAGTGATGAATCTGTGCATTTTCTGTTCATATGAAATGGTGTTAAGTAACTAAAACATGAGGAAAGTCCAACATTAATTATCAAAGGGAATTACCAAAGATCACTTACGGTGAACTAATATGGCAATGACATTTTGAATTATCTTCTTTACTTTTATTATTGTTAAATAGGATAGGTAAATTGTTAATGTCCATTCTATACTCTTGCAAGATTTCTGTCAGAGAATATGAGGTAACTCTCTCAGGTTCAGTTTTGAATTTTGATTTTGTAATAAGCAGTGTAATTGCTGTCTCTTATACACATCTAGATGTGTATAAGAGACAGGAGGTAACTCTCTCAGGTTCAGTTTTGAATTTTGATTTTGTAATAAGCAGTGTAATTGAAGCAATGTACGTTTATGTATATTTTGTAAGTAAAGAATTTTTTAAATACTTCTTTGCTGCTAAGGCTTTACAAATATGGCTGTCTTTTAAATATATAGCAGTGTGGAAATAGGCTAGTAGTAGCCTCAAAATGCTCAAAAGTTGGTTACCTTTAAAACTTTATGTTTTTGATCCTTGAAACTTCGTTAATTATTTCCCGCAAGTTGTCCCCTTGGAAAAAAGATTTTATGGACGAACAGTGTTTGGAAAACCTACCTAGTCTATCATTCTCTAGAAGAGTTTCAACATATTGTGAAAAGAAATCAAAAGCTTACTTGATTTTGTTTATCCCAGCATGTCCCCTAGCAAATCTAAAGTTCTAAGGAACAAATTTTAGGAAAAAGTCGTTTAGAATATCCAGTCTCCCTCTTCTATTTGATTTTTGTTTTTAACTAATTGCATCTTAATCCTTGCTTCTTAACCACTAGCTACTTTGTTTCATTTTAGTATTTTCATCAGACGTACCAACAAGATAAAAGGTTAAATTTAAACATACCTCTATTAATTATATTTTATAAATGGTTTAGTGAGGATTGGTCACTGGCGAATGCTTCATGCTTCCCCAGATTCCATTTCCTGAGACAAAATAATAAGGAATATGCACAAACAAAGAAGCAAAACTTAACAGCAACATCCAACGCAACAACTCAACTTCCTTTGGGGAAAAATAACACATCACATTTAAGACCTGAGTTCTATTTCTATCTTGAGAATTTAGCATATATTTCATCAAACACAGGGCACATTTATTGGGCACCTTTGTGATCATATTTAATGTTTGTCTGCAGTTACACCATTGTTGTTGCCCTTGGGGGTTAAGATGATGATTCTTCCTTCTGTTTAAACTTGATAGTCAAAATTAGTACTTTATCTGTAAGCTTTCCCACACTTTCTTCTGAAGACCACATTTAAAGGCTCTGCCTTTTGGTTTGCAAAAAAAATACTGGGGATTAATTCTCATCAGGCAAAATCAAGAATAGGAATTGTTCTAATTCCAATCCAACCTACATCCTGCCATTCAGTTTCCCTCCATTGGAAATGGAGGAACATGTTCAGATCAGAGTGTAAATTGGCATGAATCTTCATCTGAAATGCAATAAAGTTAGAGAAGACTGGATGATTTTTAAAAATGTATCATTATTCATATCCAATGCTTCCTCTGCACTTCTGTGTACCATCTGGTCCTGATGGTCGAAGTGCCAAAATACCATAAGGAAAGTTGTTTTTGTGGTATTTCCAGTCCAACCAGAATCAAAAAGTACCAGAAATTTCTTGAGAAAAGCTGTTGTCATAGGACACAAAGCCCAGTTTGTCAAACCAAAGAGTTTAAGAAAAGTAGCTGAAATCAAGCTACTGTCCAAATTTAAATGCTGAACAAAGAGAGGATGTTCTGTGTTTTGGGTTTACCAGATGTCTTGAGCGCGCGCGCGCGCGCACACACACACATACACACACACTTTTTAAAAACATTCTACCAATTCATCATGCATGTATCCCATTCCTTTATTAGCTACAGTTCTCTCTCTACCCCTTTATTTGTTTACTCCTATTCTGCTTATGTGTTGAATTTTAAAAAGAATATGAATGGATAAATGAAGTCATACAATTTCCAAAGACATCTGATTGGGGAAAAGAAGCATTATACAGACCCAGAGAATGGATGACACCAAATTTAAAATACTTAATGGAATACATGTAATAGGTACAAAAACTATCTGATATCACCCGTTTATGAACCCTTTGATATCCAAATAATTCATTTACAAGTCTTTCCACTTCTATACAGGACATCACAGCTTGTCAAATACAAGAAATCTTGAATCTTAAAAGACTCAATCTGTGCTCTAAACTTACTGCCCAGAAGGTTTAGAGTGGGCTGTTAAACTTGGCAACATTTTCGCTTCCATTCAAGCCCAAACCTTCTGAGATATATTTGACACTGAGTTTTATGAAGCTTAATTTAGTTCAACTTAAAAAAAAAATCTCTAAGTAGGGCAGAGTTTAAGTGATGAATACTATCGTGTGACAATTAGTATGTTAAGGGTGAAAACTTACCATACATATTTTCTGCTAAAGGAAGTGTCCTATTATGCAAAGAACATAAGCTTTCATGTCAGACTGACACAGATTCAAATTCTGGTTCTCCACCTGCCAGTTGTGTGACCTCGGGCTGGTAACTAACTTCTCTGATCTTAAATTTCCTCATCTAAAAATAGAAAGCCAATTATTTTACCAGGTTGTGGGGACCAACGAGCTATTGAATGTAAAGTTTTGGAGTACAGCAGGTGCTCCATCTTCTCATCAAATCTAGCTGTGTTTGAGGATGATAAAATAACAGACAGCTGAAAGGCAGATACTTAAGATGTTGGCTATCACAAAAGCACATTGTAATTCTTGCTTGAGTTCTCTTTCATCTGTGGAAAAAAGAAAGAATGACTCTGGGATATAACTCATATAAGTTTGGGAGATAATGATGATATTCTCCATTAGGAATATTATCTACTCAGTTCCCATAGGCAATGTTTTAAAATCTTTTATTGCATAAAATTGTAATGCCTTGTGAGAGGCATGATCTGACCTGAGATGCTTCTCAATGCATGTAAAATACATCTTGTGAGGCTATTACTGAATCACTCGCTATGCTCTTGGCCCAGTTTCAAAGAAGATCTTTTCCCAAGGATACCTAAAGAAGTCAAAATAATTCAGTTCAATGTTTTAACTGAAAATAAAATTTGTTTCTTCAAATTTGAGGGCAGTATTATCTGTGTCTGGTATGTGCACTATAATCGTTGCTCGAATATGAAATCTGTTCCTAAACAAATAGTCCAACTTGTTATCTTGTCTTGGAATATTCACTTTCTGTTTTCAAATCACAGGCCTAACAAGAACATCATAAAAACATGGACTTTTTTGTTTTCAGGGAATCATGACCTTGACATACCCAGGATCAGTCCTTAAACCGAAAGCCTTAAATCCCAAAGCAGCGGCATCTAATCTCAAAGTTGTTACTGTCCTGTTTCAAATTCCTTTAGTTTGCATAACTTAACTTTTCTGCTCTCGTACTCTCTTGAATCCGTTCAATTGAATTGAATCATGTAAATCTCTCACTCCCTTGAAACTGTTTTTTCTTTATGTCAGTCCCGCATAACCCAGTTAGGAAAGCAATTAAGGTGTCATTCTACGAAGCACGAAAGGAGTGCAAAAATCTGCCTTTTGAAGAACTTTGCCTGAACCTTCCTTCTTCAACATTGTGCAGACTGAGGGGGAATATGCAGCTGCTGAAAGTTGCTTTCTCAACTCCTGTCACCCAGCACTGGGGTTCATTGTTCAAACAATACTAATACGAAGACTTTTTACTGTTTGCAGTCAAAAAATACATATGTACTGTTCTTCTGCCCGAGCTTTGAGACACTGTCTTATTAGGAATGCAATCTGTCAAGAATATCCAAGTACATCCAAAGAGAACTTCATTGTCTCTGTGTTATGTTACAATACTTTTATTAGATGGTGACATTCCTGAGACAGCACCTGCTGTGTGGCTTTGGGCTCTGGCCAGAAATGAAAGGGAAAAGCAATGTGCGGTTTAAATCGGAGTGGCACAGCAATGCATGGCTGTAACAAATACCAGGGACTGAACAGTTGGGAGGCCTAAAGGAATCTCATTGTGTAGACACTTGACTTCAGTGTGTAGGTGACTACCCCAGTCATTGTCAGAAACCTATAGAAAGGCAGATAGTAGAAATGCTTGCTTTTCTTTTTGCTGGATACATACACTTGGCATAATTTTTTACTCTTCCTCCCCTATACTTTTAGGGAGCTGGCTTTGGAAATTTGAAAAAGGCTTTGTTGCTCGTAGCTTCAAGTATAGACCCTTAATAGTACAAAATGAAAAGTGAACATGAAAATATTGGCATTTGTGAAGCTTAATTTTGAATAAAAATGGTTATCAGAAATATATATATTAAAATACATAATATATGTATACAGGATAATATATATTATATAAAAATATATATTTTGTGTATATATACATATATGTGTATACAATGTACATTATATTGTGTATAATGTATACAATGTACTGTATACTGTATATAATGTATACAATATATAATGCACACATAGTGTATAGACTATATACACATATATGTATACATGTAGATATACATCTATTATATAATATACAAATGCTATGTAATATGTAATAAGAGTATATTAATATGTGTACATATTACTATGTAATATGTGTATATTATATACATATACATATATATGCACAACATACATATAATATATTACATATACATATTACACATAATATACTAATATATTATATATGACATACTATATTATATATAATTATATATGTTATATAAATTTATTGACATATATAATTTATGCTGAGGGGCTAGTAGATTTTGCCTTCTGGAGGAATATTTTGATTTTTCTAATCTTCTCCTTTATCAGTTTTTGTTGTAAATGATGTAGAATTTACAGAAACGGAAAGGTCTTGAATTTGTAGTTGTTTTTGAAATGATCAGATGATGAAATTTCATAATTTTCACTCACTGTTCCTTTTGGACTTCTCAGCAGGCACATGGTTGCGCAGGAGTGGGGAGATGAACTAGGAAACCACACCCATGATGATGGTAGAGGCTAAAACTGTGAATTCCTATTTCTTATTTTCATTTATTCTGTTTTAGAGATAGGATCTAGCTTTGTCACTCAGGCAGGAGTGCCGGGGCATGATGATAGCTCACTACCACCTCAAATTCCCAGGCTCAAGCCATCCTCTTGCCTCAGCCTCCTGAGCAGCTGCGACTACAGGCATGAGCCACCACTCCCAGCCATTTCTTGATAATTAAGTATACGTCAAAGAAATAGTACTTGTTTGGAGAAATCAATTGCGCCTGTTAAAAGAGAAGACTACAACTCCAATGAGGCAGTGTTTGTTCATTTGTTTGCTTGTTTTAAATAAAAATGAGGCTTAATTCAGCAGAAATCTTTGTTCAGAAATGGGACACTAAGTCATTCTTGTTTTCTAACTAAATTGATGGTGCACTGTTGTTGACTTTGGGGTTAAAGACTTCAGTAAGAAGCCTTCTTGGCCTTTTCTCCATATATCTGATGACCTTAGAAAGTGATGACTTTATAGATGTGACCACATGGCTCATACCACTGTGAGGTAAATGCAGAGCTCCCAGAAATCCCAGTAGGGAAGCAGAAAGAGCTATTATTTAGAAAGAGTTACTGGGTCACCACTGAACATGGGCCATAATATTTCTCCTCAAACTCAAATGAAAATTCAACTTGTTTTATGCAAGTTATAGAATATGTTCTAGCACATATATGATTATTTCCCTCTCTCTGTGTGTGTGTGTGTGTGTGTGTGCGCGCGCGCACGCATGTGTAGTTTTATGAAAGAATGGAGACTTCATGTAATTTAAACATGAGAACCTCGTTATGTTCTGTTTTGCATAACTTACCCTCTCTCCTCAGTAGGTCAGGAATGAGGCTAAGAAAAGAAGCAGGATTTCATGTCATGCATGTAGAAATCCAAGCTCAGTAAATGCTGTCTTTCTGTTTCTTCTGGGAATTCTTATCAATCTGATGGGCTTGTTTATAGTGCTAAATCAGAGTCTTAAAAGCCTCTATAAGCTTTACTGAAACATGGAGTGCTTCTGAACTTTAAAATCAATTGCATCGATTCAATTATAGAACATAAGTGAAGACTAATGGTTTTTATGTTCATTAACTTCTAATTTACATAAGGTAGAAGATGTTAATATGGTTCCAGAGTCTTTGTGGGAAACCATTTTAGTCAAGCTAGAGAAAATGGGACTTCCATTTTCATTTGCAATGGATCAATATTCCAAACATTAAAATATATAATCATCAGATCAAATTCCACACTCATTTTACTTTTTCTGTTACCGAAGAACATTTGTGAACTCTTGGTTGAGTCAGTGTGGACTCTATCAGCAGCTCAATTGCTTTTATATGCAAAATGGTTTTTCTCTTAAGTTTTTCCAGAAGTTAAAATGAATTGACATGTGTTTAGATTGTTCTGAAATGTAGAAAAGTCTAACAGTCAAAATTAGAACTTAAAATAAAGGCAAAACTTGAATTATTTCCAATATTAATTACATTCAAATGGATTCTAAATATTTTAGAGGATTTTACCCCTTACAAATTAACAGTTGCTTCGTTTCTGACTTTTTGTTTTTGTTTTTTGTTTTTGCTTTTTGTTGGATACCAGAAATAATATTAGTGTAATGTGTAATTAAAGATAATACTAGTTGGGTAACATCTAAACCTAAACACGGATTGGTATGGGAGTTAGAAGAATCTTAAATCGTTTCTTAATCAAGTCCTGGATGTGATTTTCTTCTAGCCTTTGAATATTCTGCTTGTTTTCTTTGAAAAACAAGATAGGAATTACTTTCATTCTCCAAGTTAGTCTTTATTTGGAAAGTGCTGGATGTTTGCCTTGGGGTCATATTCCTTTTGTTTTTTTCATTCAATATTTCCATTTTTTTTTTATTTTTGAGGGGATATGGTAGTGTTTGATCTGAGCAATATTTTATTTGTTCATGAAATAGTTTTAAACATACTTAGAATGGTTTCTAACTAATTTGGATTCCAAGTGAAACTCTACCACAGTTTTTGTGACTTTGGCCTATCTAATCATTCCAAGATTCAATTTTCATACTTATAAAATGGGAACAATATTTCTACATCTTATTTTGGTTTGGAGAGGGTTATGTGAGGCATTACTTGTAAATCAGCTAGTTCAATGACTGATATACATATATGTATATATACACACACATATATATCCACACATATCCATATGTATATATGTATGTATGTATATGTATATATAGGCATATATATGTGTGTATACACACACACACACACACACACACACACACAGAGAAGGTACTCAATAAATAGTAGGATCTCATATCTTGGTCTGCTTGTATTTTTGTCCTGAAGTCTACTTTTCTAACCCCAAGTATTTTTCCTTACATGGGAATACAAGGGCATTCATTCTTTTATTTTCTATTTTGGTTTGACTCTGCATATTCTCTGTAATTGCTTAGGGTCAGCTATAGCTGTGTAAGGTTGAATACAATGTATAACTACAACATGTAATGAAGCCCAAATTAGGGTGTTAGAAATGACTGTATCTACAAAGTGGACACTGGGAGGGGAACACACATTTTCTAAAATGCTTCAGTTAAAAATAAAAGCAACAATACAAGCAGAATAAAACAAATTCAGTTTCTTTAAGTCCCATTTATTATATTTGACTTTAAAAGTACAGCAGAAATTAAAATTGTAAATATCTCATGACAAAGTAACCCAGTTATTTACTTGTCTAAAACCATCTCATCCATTACCATATTAATATATAGAAAGCTGTATACTTTCATGTTTTTGAATGTTTATTTTATTATTCATTGCCAACTTTCACACAGTTGCCTTGATAGATTATAACCAAGTTGCTTAAAAGCATTTGAGCTCATTACTTACAGTCACAAAGTTTCTACCTGAAAATAAATGTTAATGTCAAATAATAAAAATCATCAATTTTTTTTCAGTTTCTAGTATGCGTGATCTGAGTCCAAGCTGAGAAAGGTCATATTTTCAAGTCTTCAATCCATTTTGCATGTAAGAATATTCTGATTGGAGATGATTCTGAGGGGCTAAGAGATGTCTACAGGTTGTAGGAAATGAAGGAAAAGCTTTAATAAAGGATTATAGGGTTGGTCACATAGGATGATATTGGATACTTCCCAAATGGAAGAAGAGGAAGAAAAACCAGTGTATATGTGGTGGATATTCATTACAAATATGATAAGGGAAAGAGATCAGGAAGATGGTTGAATTGTATGACAGCCAGTGACAATAGTCTTTGAAAAGAGAAGGGTTCCTATTGTTATTGCTACTCCCGTGACCCTTACCATTAATGTGGTGGCTACTGCTGCTGCTACTTCAACTAACCGCAACTGTCAGCATTTCCTCCTTCCCAGTGATTCATACATTTACTGTTTAGGACACTATCATGGGCTCCTTGATACATGTTTTGATTTAACCTTCTGAATAAGACTTTGAGGTAGGTATTACCTTACCGATTGTATTGATAAAGAATCAGAGGCTTAGAAAAAAAGTTTTCTGTGCAAATGTGGTAATGCGATTATATTCACACAGGTTTCTTTGACCTCAGAAACTGATTTTCCTAAAGTACAGGCAGAGAGAGAGAGAGAGAGAGAGAAGAGGAAAAAGTAAGAAAAAAATACAAACTAGGATTTTATGATTAGGTTCAGTTTCTTATAGCAGAAACCCCAAATAGCAGTGACTTAAGACTAAAAGAAATTATTCTTTCACCTAGAAGAACTATAGAAATATGCAGTCCATGGTCATTAAGCATTCTCTTTCTATTGTTTTATTCATCTTCTGTTGTATGTGGCTTTTATCCTCAAGACTGACTCCTCGTCCAAGTTAAATAATGTGAAACAAATAGTACATTCAGGTAAAACAGAAACTTGGATAAGAAAGGAAACAAAATTAAAGTACATTACTTGATTCAGTAGTGAACAATATTTACACAGTTGTAACACAACAGATGCTGATTTACTTCAAAATTGCAATTGAAATGCTGGGAGGTTGGAGAGAAGATGTGCATATGTGCATGAGTGTATGTTTGGGTGGTGTTTTAAAAATAGGTATATCTTCAAATAATAGAGAGAGATAATGGAATAGCATCAGTATAGCAGTGTAAGTCTAATATTCAGAAATATGAAAGTAAATACCAGATGAAACAGCTGTAAAGGTTGAAAGTACATGACTCTGTGTAGCAGGAGTATACTCAGAGTTGAAATGAAGAATAAACTAGAATTTTGCAACAAGTTTTTCTTGCTTTTTGCAAACTATAAAGGTAATAATTGTTTTAACAGACGTATGCTCATTAATCAAGTCGTAAAAATATTTTTAAAGCAAATAGCCGTCATCTCTCCATCCAGGAATGAGCACTAAGTACTTTTGAGGTATATTTTCTTCCAATTTTAAGGTTATCACAATCTATGCAGGAGGCAGACACCAAAGTAGATCATATAATGAGGGAACAAGGGCAGTGAAAAAGATACAGACAGGAAGAGAGTAGAGCAAACCCTAATCATGTGCATTTCTACTCACAAAAAGGAGAGTGTTGGACAATGGTGTGCTGGTAAATGTTTCACAACTGGCTAGCTGGAAAAAGTTTACATGTGTATATACTTGTATACATTTATTATGATTGACATAAAAGATACATAGTTTGAGATTTATAAAAAAATGAAATATGTAATACTTCCTTATTGTAATTTTTTTTTTTTTTTGAGACAGAGTCTCACTTTGTTGCCCAGGCTGGAGTTCAGTGGTGCAATCTCAGCTCACTGAAACCTCTGCCTCCTGGTTTCAAGTGATTCTCCTGTCTCAGCCTCCCGAGTAGCTGAGATTACAAGCGTGCGCCACCACCCCTGGATAATTTTTGTATTTTTAGTAGAAACGGGGTTTTGCCATGTTGGCCAGGCTGGTCTCGAACTCCTGACCATTTGCCCACCTCAGTCTCCCAAAGTGCTGGGATTACAGGCATGAGCTACCGCACCTGGCTCCTTATTGTAAATTCTATACAGTTGATGAATGAAAAATTCTGACACAAGTGTTGGTTAATATTTTTTAAGATGAAAGAGAAACAATGAAGATGTATGCTGGAATCTCCTTCATTTGTCAATGGCATGAGAAACTTCTTGGCTGAATCTGACGGTGGTTGTTAAACACTGGAATATTTCCTCATTTTTGTGTGTGTTATTGATAATGTAAGAGCTATAGATATATTATAATTTTAAAGTTTAATCTGCATTATTATTTTATTAATCATTTTCTTAAGCCTAATCAACAAAACAAAAAATTAAGCCTTCATTTGTAATATTTTCTGATTCCTGTGGTATAAATTCTTTCATTCCAACCAGTGTAATGCCAGTGAATGTGAAATTAGGAAGAGATGTGTTCATTCTTACATAGTATTTCTGCCATAAAAATACAAGAAGTGTAAGTAACCTGAAAAGAATAAATAAAAACAAAATGGCACAAATAATTAGAAAGTGATGGGTTTAATTATATTTTGCTTTTGTTTTTCATATAATTTATTTAGTCACAAATTCATATAAATTAATTTTTATGATTGCCTGTGTTTAGTTACCATCTCATAAAATTCCTGAAAATGGAATACTTGTTTCTCATGAGCTTCCAGGAGCTGGTGCCAGCACACCACTGGTTGTCTGATGAGTGAGTGACACTTCCTGGAGAAGGTGAAACCTCAAATGAGTCTTAGCAGGTAAGTAGGAATCAGCTGCTCAATGGTCTTGTGGATTGAAAAGAAGATAAACACTGAAGCAAAGTGTCTAGATAACGGTGAGGGAAAGGCAATGTGTGGATGGAAATATAAGCAAGTGTGTATTTGCTGAGATGAAATTCTCAGAAAGCAAGGGCATGATAAAAAAGATCCTGCAAACTGCATCAAGGAACTTAGAATTTATCCTATAGGCCACAAGGAGCTGTTGGAGGATTTAAAGCAGGATAGTGAATTATTTAGATTTACGGCTGAAGCGTGATCTTCTGGCCAATCCTTGTAGAATGAACATGAGAGGGAGACAAAAAAAACCAGCTGGGAAGCTGTTGCAGTGCTTTAGGGAAGTGATGATATGTGCTGATTCAGGACAGTTGTGTTTAAGAAAGAGGAGGTGATACATTCCAGAAATATTTAAGAGGTAAAGTCAGCAGGGCCAGTGATGGATTAGAAGAAGGCAGGGGTGAGGGAGAGGGAAAAGTCAATGATGGCTTCCCGGTTTTCAGCTCAGCTTATAAATTATGGAGCGACGGCCAATAAATGGAGTCAAGGTAGAGGATTAGATTTCTGGGCTACATTGATTAATTCAGAGTCCTTATGTATAGTTTCAGTCATTATGGAACATCCATGTGGAAATACCTTGCAGTTCTGGCTGAAGATAAAATTTAGTGCATGATTAATATACAGGTGTTAGTAGATGAGCTCCGGAGGGAAAAGTGGGAGAAGTAAGAGGTAAGAAACAAAGCATAACTTGAAGATGCATCTGCACATAGAGAATCAGCAGAAGAAAAAAGGCCAGTACTGCAGACAGAAGGACTGACCAGAGAGGTGAGAAGTAAATAGGAGAACATGAATCACGTAGGCCAGGAAGAAAGACCATTTAAAAAGCCAGCATGACTCACGCCTGTAATCCCAGCACTTTGGGAGGCCGAGGCGGGAGGATCATGAGGTCAGGAGTTCGAGACCAGCCTGACCAACATGGTGAAACTGTCTCTACTAAAGATACAAAAAATAGCTGGGCATGGTGGCGGTCGCCTGTAATCTCAGCTACTCAGGAGGCTGAGGCAGGATAATCGCTTGAACCCGGGAGGCAGAGATTGCAGTGAGCAGAGATTGTGCCACTGCACTCCAGCCTGGGGGACAAAGCGAGACTCCGTCTCAAAAGAATAAATAAATAAAAGCCAGCATGGAGAACTAATGTCAATAATGCCAAATGAATTGCATACGCCTTTTGTATATTTATACCTCAAATTAAAATATAATATCTTTCACACGTCACAAATATGATATTGATTGTTTTTGCTTTTAGAAAATTTTAGTGCACAAATAGTATGGATTTATTGTGAAATAATGACAAAATATACAAATATAAAAGAAGAAACACTTTTTATCCCACTTCTCAGAGTTAACAGCTGTTAAGATTTCGAATTTAAGTGATTCCTGAACTTTTCTGTATATGTGTGCATGCACATACATATCCAAATTAATGTATTGTGTTTAATTGATAGGAAAATGCACTTATTCAACATTTTAATGACTATGTATAATACTCATTATGTAGCTGTATTATACTTTATATAATCAATACCCATTGTTAAACACTTTAAATTATTATTATTACTTTCACATATTATAAGAATCATAATAAACATCTTTGTGCTTAAAGCATTTATATGTAATTTGGGTTTTTTTTTTTCCTTCAAGAACAATCTCTAAATGTAGAATTAACTAAGTTAAAGGATATAAAACACTTTTAAGGATTTTGACACATTTTGCCAACATGTTTCTTAGAAATATAGGTCTGATGAGATTTTCTTTTTTTTTTTTTTTTTTTGAGACGGAGTCTCGCTCTGTCGTCCAGGCTGGAGTGCGGTGGCACCATCTCCGTTCACTGCAAGCTCCGCCTCCCGGTTTCATGCTATTCTCCTGTCTCAGCCTCCTTAGTAGCTGGAACTACAGGTGCCCGCCACCACGCCCGGCGAATTTTTTTGTATTTTTAGTAGAGACGGGGTTTCAGCATGTTGGCCAGGATGGTCGTGATCTCCTGACCTCGTGATCCACCCACCTCGGCCTCCCGAAGTGCTGGAATTACAGGCATAAGACACCATGCCAGGCTCTGTCTGATGAGATTTTCACCAGAACTTGTAAATGGTGCTCACTTCTCCAAGACCTCATCAGTGTGGAATATTCCCAAATTTTATCTATATCTATATTTAAAAGTATTAATGGTATCCATAGATCTTTCACCTACAACCAAAAAGAAGCAAAACAAAACCAAACCAAACAAAAAAAACTTAAGGCCAAATATTTCAATGGCATTTTATAAACTCGTTGTAAAACCAGGATGAAGTGAGAGTAGCAGATGATACCATTCTTTGGTGGGGTAGATTTTCACAGCTTTCAGTATGCAGCCTCTGTTGCTGAGTTCTTCCCCTGAGTGGGCCTTGTTTCCACTTCTGCGCTTTTATTCAAATTACTGTATGCACTGCTTGTTCAGACCTTCTCGCTCTTCTCCTTGTCCAAGTTGTATGTTTGTTCAAGTCGTTTTTGAAAAATTCTCTTATAAATGCCTATAGAGCTTTGAATTTTTAAGCCATAATTAATATTCAGTTACATATTTTCTTGAGTAGTGTGTTCACTTACTTTTCTTACATGGGTTACAGGATCATAAGGGAAAGGACCATGGTACGTAGTCAGTCCTAGTTTGTCATCTGTGAATCACGTTCTTGCATGACAATGGATAAGCAATAAGGAAACACAGGGAAGAATAACACAAAATCATGAGCATGTTACTAACTTTGGCTTTGTTCTAATGAATTGTCTATTTTAATACAATTATTTGAATAGAAAATGAACATTTTATAGACTTTAAACAAAAATTGAGCTGCTTTCCAAATGATTTTGGAAAAGTTTTGACCTATCGTGTGTACATGTGTATGTGTGTGCGTGTGTGAAAGAGAGAGATGTTGTAGGTTACAGAGGGTTGTGGATTATGTGGATAGGAAAAGGGACAGATCTAGAGGACTTATTTTACAGATATGAAGGCTAAGGTAAAGAAATGCTAGGTGAGTTTCTTCAAACACAAAGTTGGTAGGAGAGATGTTGAAGAGAATGTGAACTTAGATCTGCTGATTTTCTGGTCAATGTTAGTTTTATGCCATCAAACTCCATCCTTAACATGTATACTTTTAATTCATGTACAGCGTATTTAGAAAAGATTGATAAAATTGACAATTTAGTTTCAAATCTGAAATATAAATATTCTACTAATCTTAAGTGATTGGAACCACAGAGCAACTTAAGGGACTTCACAAGTTTTCCATTTTTTATTTTCTCTGCTAAAGCAAGTATCTTCTCTATCTAAATATCCATTTTGCATTTTCTTGGTATTTTTTTCTCTTTTTATAATCACTTTCAATTGAAAACATGATAATCTCCCAACAACAAAAAAACCCAAGACCAGATGAATTTACAGTCAAATTCTACCAGATGTACAGAGAACTGGTACCAATCCTACTAAAACTGTTTCAAAAATCAAGGAGGAAAGAATCCTCCCTAACTTAGGCTATGAAACCAGTATCACCCTGAAACAAAAGCCAGGCAAAGACACAATAAAAAAGAAAAACTAACATCTCTGATGAACATAAATGCAAAAATATCCAACAAAATACTATTAAAGCAAATCTAATAGCAAATCAGAAAGATAATATACTGTGACTAAGTAGCTTTTATTTCAGGGATGCAAGGATGTTTTAATATATAGTTCATAATGGTGAATCAATAAATGTGATTCACCATATAAATGGAATTAAAAACAAAACCATGTGATCATTTCAGCAGACCCAGAAAAAGTATTGGATAAAATTTAGCATCCCTTCATGATTAAAAACCCTCAATAAACTAGGCATAGAAAGAACATACCTCAAAATAATAAAAGCTGTGTATGACAAACCCACAACCAACATTACTGAATGGGAAAAAGTTGAAAGCATTTCCCCTAAGTACTGGAATAAGACAAATATGCCCACTTTCACCACTTCTATTCAACATACTATTAGAAGCTCTAGCCAGAGCAATCAGGAAAGAAAAAGAAATAACATGCATTAAATTGGAAATGAGGAAGTAAAAATATCTGTGTTTGCTGCTGCTGATGTAATCTGATTCCTAGAAAATCCTACACTCTTCGAAAATACTCCTAGATTTAACATATAAATTTATTAAGGATTCATGATACAAAACCAATGTAGAAAAATCAGTAACCATTGTATATACTGATAGTAACCAAGCTGAGATCCAAATCAAGAACTCAATCTCATTTACAATAGCTAGAAAACAAATCCAAACCAAGCAAAAACCTAGGAATAGATTTAGCCAAAGAGGTAAAGGATCTCTACAAAGAAAACTACAAAACACTGATGGAAGAAATTGTAGATGATAAAAGCAAATAGGAAACATTCCATGCCCACGAGTTGGAAGAATCAATATTGTTAAAATGATTATATTGGCCAGGTGCGGTGCCTCATGCCTGTAATCCCAGCGCTTTGGAAGGCCGAGGTGAGTGGATCACAAGGTCAGGAGACTGAGACTATCCTGGCTAACATGGTGAAAATCCATCTCTACTAAAAACATTAAAAAAAAAAAAAAAATTAGCTGGATGTGGTGGTGAGTGCCTGTAGTCCCAGCTACTTGGGAGGCTGAGGCAGGAGAATGGCGTGAACCCAGGAGGTGGAGCTTGCAGTGAGCGGAGATCGTGCCACTGCACTCCAGCCTGGGCCACATAGCAAGACTCTGTCTCAAAAAAAAAAGAAGATTATACTACCCAAAGCAATCTACAGATGCAGTTAATTCTTATCAAAATACCAACCTTTTTTTTTTTTTTCCCCCCCGCAGAACTAGAAAAACAATCCTAGGGCCAGGAGTGGTGGCTCACTCCTGTAATCCCAGCACTTTGAGAAGATGAGGCTGGGGGATCACCTGAGGTCAGGAGTTCGAGATCAGCCTGATGAACATGACGAAACTCTGTCTCTACTAAAAATACAAAATTAGCTGGGTGTGGTGGTGGGAGCCTGTAATCCCAGCTACTTGGGAGGCTGAGGCAGGAGAATCACTTGAACCTAGGAGGTAGAGATTTCAGTTAGCCGAGATCGGGCCATTGCACTCCAGCCTGGGCAACAAGAGCAAAACTCTGTCTCAAAAAAAAAAAAAAAAAAAAAAGAAAGAAAGAAAAACAAACCTAAAATTCATATGGAACAACAACAACAAAAGGCCAGCCAAAGCAATCCTAAACAGAAAGAACAAAGCTGGAAGCATCATATTACCTGATTTCCAATTATACTACAAGAACACGGTAACCAAAAAAAAGGGTGGTATTAGCACAAATATAGACAAAAAGATCAATGAAACAGAATAGAGAACTCAGAAAGTCACATACCTACAACAAGCTGATCCTCAACAAAGTCAACAAAAACATACACTGGAGAAAGGACACCCTAATCAATAAATGGTGCCAGAAAAATTGAGTAGCCATATATAGAATAATGAAACTGGACCCATATGTTTCACCATATACAAAAATTAACTCAAGATGGATTAAAGACTAAAATGTAAGACCTGAAGCTTTAAAAAATCACAGAAGCAAACCTAAGCAAAAGTCTTCTGGACATTGGCCAAGGCAAAAGATTTATGACTAAGACCTCGAAAGCAAATGCAAGAAAAACAAAAACAGACAAATGGACTTCATTAAACTGAAAAGCTTATGCACAGCAAAAGAAATAATCAACAGAGTAAACAGACAGCTGACAGAATGGGTAAAAAATATTGGCAAATTATGCATCTGACAGAGGACTACTATGCAGAATCTAAAAGGAACTCAAGCAACTTAACAACCAAAAACCAAATAACTCCATTAAAAGATGGGCAAATACATGAATAGTTATTTTTCAAAAGAAGACATACAAATGGCCAAAAAACATATGAAAAATGCTCAACATCACTAATCATCAGGGAAATTTAAATTAAAACCACAATGAGATATCATCTCATATCAGTCATAATGGTTATGTTTAAAAAGTCAAAAAACAACAGATACAGGTAGGGGTGTGGAGAAAAGGAAATGCTTACACAATATTGGTGGGATTGTAATTTAGTACAACTTCTATGGGAAATTATATGATGATTTCTCAAGAAACTAACAATAGAACTTCCATTTAATCTAGCAATCTCACTAGTGCCTATCTACCCAAAGAAAAAGAATTCGTTATAAAAAGATACCTGCACTCATACGTTTATCACAGCACTATTTACAAGAGCAAAGATATGTATTCAACCTAGTGTATATCAGTGGATTATTCTAAAAAGAAATGTAGTGTGTGTGTGTGTGTGTGTTGTGTATACATTTATGAGTGTATACACACATGTGAGTGTGCGCACACACACAACATCAAATACTACTCAACAATAAAATAGAATAAAATCGTGTCTCTTACAGCAAGATGAATGGAACTGGAGACCATTATTTTAAGTGAAATAACTCAGAAATAGAAAGTCAAAAACTGCATGTTCTCACTTACACGTTGGAGCCAAATAATGTGTACACATGAACACAGAGAGTAGAATAATTGGAGAAATTGGAGACTCACAAAAATGAGGAGTGAGGGATAAGAAATTATCTACAGGTTAAAACTCTGTTTGGGTGATTGTTATATTAAAAGCCCAGGCTTCACCACTACACCGTACATACATGTAACACAATTGTACGTATACCACTTACATTTATAAAAAATATGGATATAATTTAATAAAAATAAGCAAATATATAGGTAATGTGGGTTTGAGTTATCATTATAACTCAAAGGCAATACATTGCATTTGCTGTGGCTAGCCCTATAATGCATCCTTATGTAAATAAAACCACATGTATCAGAAGACCTGTTTAGAAAGGAATGGCCCATATCTTCCCTGAACAAAGTTTAATAGTTCTATGTGTGTGTATGTATTTTTGCACAGAAACTCTTGTGTAGCAAGTTATAAAATTAAAGATATTTTAATGATTCTAATGGTGACAGACAAGCTCCCTCTTTAGTGATTGATAACAATTTTACAAGCCTGCATACCTTTGTTAAATGTTGGCCCTTCTGTATCTTCATTCTTATATGCGCTTGTATATATGGATATTTGTTTGTAGAAGCATGTATTCACATATACACTCAACACATATCTGTGGATGTATATACAGTGTTACTGAGATAAACACTTAGAGAAAAATATTTCCCTTCTTGGTTACCATCAGGTGATATGATCTGATACTTTTCAAAACCACATTAAGAAACCTTTGATTTATAAGTTCGCCATGCAGAGATAGCTCTTTGCATGTTTAATTTTATCAGCAATTAGACCTCCAGGGGAGTTGTAACAAATGCATTCAGCTCAGTGGTTGGCTCTTCCCATCCTCTTGGTGCACCTTTCCAGTCCTCTGCATTCTAAGCGACTCTCACACATGCCCTGTGGACACCCTGGTACCGATTAGTGGAGTCTACATAATTGAGTCAAATCTGGATGTCAAGGGTTTTTCACTTTGACCTCTAACCTGAACTCTCTTGGTGGAGAAACACATATCTTTCATCTCCTCCACCTGCCTACTTGGATACCCTTTCTGTAATGAAGGAGCCCTTGTAATAGCAAGGACTCTTGTTTCAAGCCGGACTCTGTTTCTCTCTTTATATCCCTGGGATGCAATTATCTCATGATAAGCACCTTTGTGTCTAATGACTTAATTAGTTAATCACATAAGTGCTTTAAGTGATGTTTTGTGTGATGAAAATTTGCAATATGTAGTAAATCAACGTTCCTCTGTGCTGGGCAGGAAAGCAAGACCACTCAGTCTGGGAGTTTAATTTCTGTCTCCTCCAGACAGGTCTTTTTTGTGTGTGGGTTGGTAGAGGTGGGAGAAAAAATACTGCTTTATATTAAACAGATGGGGGAGGGTGTAATAGCGATTTCCTGATCCCTGACACTTTTTAATCTGCTCTACACACGTACACACAGATTTTAACATCTAATTGCTGCTTTTTCCCAAATAAGGCCCATTAGCTGGAAAGGAGCAACAGCTGTTAGAATGTTGTAGTTTCAGTTTTTTTTTTCTTTTTTCTTTACTGTATTTATGTGTATTGTGGATGTGCTTAGCACGTAAAAATTAACATTTTGGGGACCAAAGCATTTCTGTTTTGTTCCCACAACCAGAGGCACACACTTAGGTAAAAACAACTTAATACATTACTTTGCATAGGTCATTAAGCAATTTGGTCTTCTCTACAAATGTCACATGACTTTCAGTGAATCAATAGGCCTGTAAGGCTGGAAAGGTGTGATACCTTTCCTCACCCATCATAATGGTTACCGCTGATACTCCTATAACAAAAGTTAAATTAACCAGAGAAAAACACAACAAATTTATTTAATCAAAGTTCTTTGTGACACAGGAGCCTCCAGAAAATGAAGACTAAAGATCCCAGGAAAACCATCTGTTTTTATGCTTAGATTTGACGAAGGATAGACAGTCCTGTAGAAATGCGATTGGACAAAACAGTATGAACTACTGGTTATAGAGAGAGTAGGGGAAAACCCAGCAAGGCCTGTCCAGATTCTCCTTACCCTCTCTGCGCCACATTCCTTCCTCTAGGTTATGCGGTAGGACTCCTCTGGAATGAGGGGCATCAATGGAGAAGACAGAAGGGAGAGAGTGAGCTTTCTAGGTTTCATGACTTGCTTTGGAGGACAGAAGTTCTAGTTTCTATGACCAACTTGGAGAAGAGGAATTTTGGTTTCTATAATAAGCATTGGTGGAAAAGGAGGGTGGGAGATAGAAGGATGAGAGAAGGTCAGAGAGACCTTGCTTATGAGGCCTTGCCTTCCAGTGTCCTTTAGATCAAAGTAGTCAGCATGTGGAGGTGCCATACTTCAGGATATCAGGTTCTGGGCCTCAACAGATCCATTACTATCTTGCTTCCTGCAATCGGTTTTTGAAGAAGGGCTTTGCTGTAAATTTTGACAAAGGATGTTTTTCTTTTCTTTCTTTTTTTCTTTTTCTTTTTTTTTTGAGACAGAGTCTCACTCTCATCCAGGCTGGAGTGCAGTGGCATGATCTCGGCTCACTGCAACCTCCGCTTGCCGTGTTCAAGAGATTCTCCTGCTTCAGCTTCCCGAGTAGCTGGGACTATAGATGCCCGCCATGAGGCTCAGTTAATTTATTTACTTTTTGTATTTTTAGCACAGACGGGATTTCACCGTATTAGCCAGAATGGTCTCGATCTCCTGACCTTGTGATCTGCCTGCCTCAGCATGCCAAAGTGCTGGGATGACAGGCGTGAGCCACCGCGCCCGGCCAGCAAATGCTGTTTTTAAAATATGCACTCTGCCACAGTGTGTTAGCTCAAAAACAAAATTAAGAAAAGAAACTTGCAGATTGATGTAAAACTCTATCTTTGCAGTTTTCTAACTCTCTGCTCAGATATTCTTATATTCAAATATTAAAGAGTTATTTTATATTAATTAAATAGTTGTAAAATATAAGAAACTGGCCAACTTTTAACTAGTCCTACTGTTAGTTTGAAAAATTATAGAATATTTTAACCTGTCTCCTCTCAATTATTTTGGACTTTTTTTTTGCTTAATTTTTACCTTCTCCGGAAAGGTTTCTGGAATCACACTAACCTAAAGTAACGTTTTTCTGAAATTCGATAGCATTCTCTATACCATTTATTTGTCAATTATGTTCGTTCGTTCATTCACTTATTTATTCTCATTTAACAGACATAAAATATCTACATTTCCAGAGCCAGATCTTTTGTTGTATTGAATTATTATTTTTTTGGTGAGGATAAAAGTGCCGTTTACCTTTTTGTTTCCTGATTTATTGTATCACACAATAAGGTTGCAAACTTAAGGGCCAAAGCCTCACACACTGCAGACATGCAATAATTACCTAATTCTTTTTTTTTTTTTAACCAATTTTAGATGGATGCAGTGGCTCGCCCCTGTAATCCTAACACTTTGAGAGGCCGAGGCAGGAGAATTGCTTCAGGTCAGGAGTTCGAGACCAGCCTGGGCAACAGAGCAAGCCCCTATCACAAAAAATAAAAGGAAAGAAAACAAAAAGAGAACTTGATTTTTCCAGAGACTAAATATCCAATAAAAAACTTTCTTTTTATTGTCAAAGTTACTACAAGTCGATTTTACATTGAATGCTTGTACATTGTTTATATTTTGCTCTTGGAAGAAGTCTAACAGCTGACCCAAATTAAATGCTGCAAAGCACGCTGTTTAAGAAGAGTGGTGTGTGACTCAAGCCCGAAAGTTCACAGAGAAGCATGTAGCTTCTCATAGAACGCAGAGATGAAGGCAAGGTGTAGGCAAGGATTTATGCATTTGAGTAGAGAAGAGACGGAAATGTTTGCAAGCCCAACTGAACCAGAAGAGCGCAATTTCTGACAGATGATGGTAATACATCTTAAAGCACTGTAATAAAATTTTCCAAGTAAATTTATATTAATTTAAGTTGTTTTTAAGAGAAGTCATGATCAATGGTGTATAGATAGAAAGGGGGTAATCCCTTTGTCCCCATCCTAAAGAGTCATAGCTGACACCTCTGTAACAAGAGATAGTTTAACAATAGAAAAAAAATAATGAATTCATTAACATGCAGAATGCATGGGAGCCACAAAATAATACAAAAAACTAAAAAAAGAAAAAAAAAAAAAAGAGCCAGATAGTTGACGCTTGAATACCCTCTTCACTGGGGAGAAGGATAGGGAACCCATAAATGAACGAGCTCAAAGACCAGCAGGGATTTGTAAATGATTCTCTTTGGATGCTGAATGGGACTGAAAGACAAACAATAGTTTTTAGATGAGTTACGGAAAGGTGAGGGGCAGAACAGCATTCCAAACAAAGATTTTCTTCTTATGCAGATACAGTCCCCCAGGTAATCTCTTAAAGCTGCCCTCAGCAGAATAGATGAAAAGTCAGTCTGGCCATAGTGACAACCATCAGTTTCTTCTCTTCTCTGGTGGTTAATTTCTCCTGGTCATTTAATAAGATTCCCAGGGAGGGGGCTTGAAGAGAATTGCATTTGTTTTAGTAGAAATTTTCTCACTCAGATAAGAGAATTTCCAGAGAGATCCCCTCCTGGTGGTTTGGAAAAAAAAGATCAGAGACAGGGAGGTGAAGGAAGGTCAGATAAGAATTTTAAGGCTGCTTGTTGTATTTCAGCATATTAATGTGCTGTATTCTGAGACAAAATGATGACAACTTCCTTAGCCTCATTTTCTTAAACTGTGGTGAGCACCAGAATTGTCTAGGAAACTTGTTACACATTTGAGTACACCACTTTTGTTTAACTATAGCCACAATTGTTGATTTGCTTCAAATAATTATCAGACTTGGGAAAGACATTCAAGACAATACAATTCAGTGACTTTTTTTTTTTTTTCTTGAGATGGAGTTTCTCTCTTTCACTGAGGCTGGGGTTCAGTGGTATGATCTCAGCTCACCGCAACCTCCACCTCCTGAGTTCAAGCAATTCTCCTGCCTCAGTCTCCCGAGTAGCTGGGATTCCAGGTGTCAGCTACCAAGCCCAGCTAATTTTTAGTAGGGACGCGGTTTCACCATGTTGGCCAGGCTGGTCTCGAACTCCTGACCTCAGGTGATCCACCCACCTCAGCCTCTCAAAGTGCGGGGATTACAGGCGTGAGCCATTGCACCCAGCCAATTCAGTGATTTTTGAAAGGTGCAGTTATTGCCTTAAAAGTAAAACTTCCAAATATTTGGAACCATTCTATACATTTGGACTTGATCCTTAGGAGTGAATGGTTAGAGTTAAGACTCAAAAGAGAGGTATTCTGTAGATATGGAAGCAAAAGAGAAAAAAGGAAAACTGGCCCTGAATAAAACCCTGAAAGGAGGGAGTTAGTATGTCCAGGAGCATAAACAAAGTGGTCCATATCCACCTTAAGTCTCCAATGAGTCAGACTTCTGGCAAATGTTAGGTGGTCACATGTTGTCTGATAATCCTCAGTCCATCAAGTTGTAGACTGTTTGAAGAAAGAAATCCATCCTTTCATCCATAAATATGTATACAGCAGAAATAAAAGAAATAGAAAGCTTTTTGAAAATGACAGATTTAATCAGAATCTTGTGGGAAAAAAAAATCAAAGCAAGGCTTCTGATAGGAGTAGGCAACAGAAGCAAAGCCTCTTTATAGGATAATGAGCTATTCACCAGTTTGACTTGCCTCAGTGAGAGGAACCATTATCTGCCTTAGGAATGCTAGAAAGAACATTAGCATAACAGAGCAATTTACCTCACAGGTGATGCTCCTTCAGGTTATTCATGGAAATAAGTTTTACTGATTTCTGGAAGATGGTTCTGTGCAATCTGCATGGGTAATTTTGAAGAAGAAAGTGGATATATAACCAGCCAAGGTCTCAGATGCTATAGGTGATAGATGTTAGATTACCACAAACCCTCCAAAAGAAGGCTTTCTGAATTGACATAGATGGAAGAAAAACCTTTAGAAGCAACCAGCAAAACAGGGAGTCTATAGAATTTTCTTGTATGGGGGCTGGGCATCTACTAAACTGAGAGGTGATGGGTTTCAGAACACACTACTAAAAATATGGTGCCTTGTCACATTGAATACTTTTATTACTGATTGATTGATTGATTGATTGATTGATTGATTGATTTGAGATAGAGTCTTTCTCTGTTACCCAGGTTGGAGTGCAGTGACATGATTTTGACTCACTGCCACCTCTGCCTCCTGGGTTCCAGTAATTCTCCTGCCTCAGCCTCCTGAGTATCTGGGATTACAGGTGCGTGCCCCCATGCCTGGCTAATTTTTGCATTTTTATTAGAGATGGTGTTTCACCATATTGGCTAGGCTGGTCTCAAACTCCTGACCCCAGGTGATCTGCCCGTCTCAGCTTCCCAAAGTGCTGAGATTACAGGCATGAGTCACCGCACCCAGCCTGAATACGTTAAGTGGAAGGAATTGAGGAGTAACAGGTGCTGGAAGAATTCTCTAGCTTTCCCCTTCTCTCCTGAAGAAAAAGACTCATGTGAGAGGTGCCTTCCTATGCCCCGGGGAAAGGAGTATCCTAATCCCTGAAGATGAAGGGATCCCAAGAAATCAAAACAGGTCCCGCTGAGTTTCCCCCATTTACTGCCCTTAGATCATTTCCTTTTCTATCACAGTTTTCCCTGACTTTTCACTCTTGAACAAACATAGTATAAAAATGCTTATGCTTAAAGAAATTGTGAAGATCTTCGTTTCCTTATGAAAGAGATGAGTCATGTAAAACTTAAATAAATCTGCGTGTTTTTCTCTTGCTAATCTGTCTTTCATCAGTCTCACTTGGTCTAAGCTAATGAAATTAAGGTGTAGAAGATAAATATTTCTCCTCGTTTACAGTGCTAAGCTCCTAATAAATGTTTATATGTTTATATTTATAAAACATATTAAAATATGTTTCTATTTATAAATTCATTTAAGGACAAAAGTAAAGATAGAATAATATTCCAACTAAGGTAATTATATAATGATACTACAACTTAATATAGTTTTTAAAATTAGCACAGTACCTAGTACCACATACTTTGGAGGAGAAAAATCATTGAAACAAATGAAGAAAAGATAAAGAAAACTGATACTACAACTCTTTCTTTTTAAATTATTATTTTGTGCGATGTGATAGACTACAAAATAAGCCCTATGTTAATTGTCGCCAGTAATAGATATCTTGTTATAGTCAACTCTTATATCCTTAGCACAAAATCAGTACTTGAAGCAGAGAAGTAGAATAGTACGAGGAGTGAGGTGTACTGTCATCTCCCTACTGATGACGGAGAAATTACAGGAGCTGATGGTGAAAGTTCAGAATGTCCATGTCAGCTTCAGTCTTTATTCTCATCACTTGGAAAGCAGATGGCCTTGAATATTGCTGAGCCAGTTGAAAACCTGCGTCACTCAAAGTTCTATATTCCAGTTTTCTCAAAGAAAGTCTAGGCTATTGGATTAAATTGTGTTTTTTTCATATTTTCTCTTTGCATTGAAACTGCTATGCAGTCCCTATCAGGAAATTCTTCTTCTTGCCTAACCCTAATCCCTTATGCTATAATTGATGCTTATGTTCATTATTTCTGTCCTCAGTAGTGATTAAAATCAGTTGATAGGTGCACCAAACCACCGTGACACATGTACTCTTATGTAACAAACCTGCACATTCTGCACATGTATCCTAGAACTTAAAGTAAAATTAAAAAATAGATTAAATTGGTGGGGCGTGGTGGCTCACACCTGTAATCCTAGAGCTTTGGGAGTCCAAGGCGGGCCAATCACCTGAGGTCAGGAATTTGAGACCAGCCTGACCAATATGGTGAAACCCCATCTCTAATAAAAATACAAAAATTAGCCAGGAGTGGTGGCACAAGCTAGTAGTCCCAGCTACTCAGGAGGCTGAAACAGGAGAATTGCTTGAACCCAGGATGCGGAAGTTGCAGTGAGTTGAGATTGTGCCACTGCACTCCAGCCTGGGCAACAGAATGAGACTCTGTCTCAAAAAAAAAAAAAAAAAAAAAAAAAAAGATTGAAAAAATAGAACTATATTTAAAAAAAAAAAAAAACCAGTTGACTGCAATGTGCAGTTTTAAGATGCTTACAGAACCTTCACTGTAATTGGAGAGTGTTATTGAATTATCCCTCAGACTTCACATTCCCAGGCTAAATAATCTCTGTTCTTTAACTTTCCTTATTACCTTGATTCTTTTTATCTGTGAACCATTAGTGTGGCTCTATGAAGGTGCTTGCTCTAGGTGCGATACTTAGTACTATTTTCCTATGAGTTCCACATGCCAAGCTCCCATTAAAGCCAGGAAAGAAAGCAAAACAGAGCTAACTACAGGCAAGGAACGTTTGGAAAGGAGAGCTGGCACTAGGAACAGAGGGAACCAATTAGAGTGGTACAAGGTCAAAGGGGGACGATCAGAGTGGTTCTAGATCAGAATCATGCATTCTTAGAAGGCCTGTCAGTTGAGGATGGTAAAGTCTAGACAGCAAACTGTGGTATTCCAAAAGGTAGGCAGATATTAAATAGTCTATGTCACGTATTCAGGGTTCAGGAACGCAGGCAAGAAGCCTGAACATCAGAGGATCTGGACGTCCAGACCAGGAGTACGAGCCAAACATGATTAACAAAGAGGCAGAAGACATGAGAAATACTCTGAACACATGGAGCATCAGGAGAAGAAGGAAATGTATATACTGAGCCAAAGTTTTTCTTCCTAGGGGGAGCTTTTCCTTCCATCCCTTACAGGAGCAAGTCTTAAGACTTACTACGCAGCCCCCCATCTATCCACTCTTAAAAGCTAAGTAACTGTGCACAGTGGCTGGAGAAAGAAGTGTGAAGAGCTTTTTAAAAGCACACAATTTAATTAGCCATTATTATTAAGTCTTCATTTAACAAATATTTATTGTGTACTGTTAACAAAATGTAACTGGGAAGCCATTAGGCTGAGATGGCTCCAGCACTGTCGGTTCCCATATAGGCAAACTGAAGCCCAAGGTAAACAGTAAAATGAAACTTAAGCTTAACCAATTGGAAACTACCAACTAATCTCCAAGCAGGGACTTCCCATAAGATTATACCCAAATAAGGCAAATGCCTAGCTGTAGCAAATCAAGTAAATTTTTTTACTTTGCTCCCACGTTTACCCTATAAAAAGCCCGTTGCCAATGCTGCAAAGTGGACTCTCTGAACCTCTTCTGGTTCTGAGTGCTGTCTGATTCATGAATCGTTCCTTGTACAAAGAAATTTTGTTAAATTTAATTTGTTTAAAGTTTTGCCGTTAACAGTACTTACCATGCACCAAATGCTAAGTCAGTATTTTAATTCTGGACTATTCCCCCAAATTATGTTCTTTTCATTTATATGATGAGAACAATATACAACAAGAAAAAGTTTAGTTATCCTTAGGGTACCCTTACATAAGTAGTTTCGTGGAAGAACATAAAAGAAATTGGAGGTAGATATAGATAAGTCTTGATTAACAAGATAATTTTTTTCTTTCATTTAACAAATATTGCTCATTGCTTTCTATAATCTATTACTAAATAAAACTTGAAATTTAAACTCAAGGACCTTACAATCCAAGCAGAAGTTTGAAATTATAATAAAATAATACAATTCTGCAATGTGTAGACAAATAAAATGTAGTTCTTTTAAACAGTTAATTCTTCAATCAACCTTTTATACAAAAAATATACACATGGAGATTTTACATGGCCTGAACTAGGGGAACTTTTAAAAATGCTTTATGCTTTATGTAACTTTTTTTTTACCTTAAAAATTTCTCTTATATTACTTCTTCCAAAACTTTCTGAAGCTTAGGCTTAGATAAAACAAAAGAAATTAATTTTATGAATAAGAGACAAGAGGCAAATCTGGGTATGCATGTTCCTGGATAGCCTTCTTTCTACTTGCATTTTCTGTAAACATATCTTTTGTAAGGTATTTCTCAGATTAGCTTTCGGTTCACATGTTGTCTTTCGTAGTTGTAATAACAAAAGTGGGCAGTTTTTGAACCTAAATTTAAAAATTTTAAAAGCAGTTAAAAAGTACTCAACCACGGTTATAACAGGATAAAATGTTTGTTAATTTGCGTGTTTTATTCTCTTCTATAATGCACATGATACTACTATAGCAAAAGTGATATTCTTTTAAAATAAAGGCACTTAAAATTCCACCGATGAAGAAGAAGATTAGGAGCAGTAAGAATGGGAAAAGAACCACCGTAAAAGCAAAATATGTGAATAACAGGAAAAATAGTTTGAAATTTTAAAAGGTTAATTAGAAGACCAGATTGTGAAGGTTTTGGTTTAATTCCATCTGGTTTTGGAGTCTCTTCAAATAAATAATCAAAGGTATGTTAATAATATATAAATTTTAAGTCATCAAAGGTAACCATTCTTCCTAGAAAAAAATGGAATTCAGAACAGTGTCTGTGTCTTACCCAATCTGGGAAAAATAGAATTATTGATGCCAAAAGAAAGTTTTCTATTTTCTTTTGAGTGACAGAATCAGATATCAACATTGTCATATAAACAGGCAGGTCTGGGATTAATTCCTTGGCCAAAATGAGCAAACACAAAAGACTTTTCAGAAAAGCTGTGCTTTGCTCCTTTCCCTGTGGTGCTGGTCTTTAAAACAAACAAACCAGCCCCAAAGAAGGGGGAAAGCATTCTCAAACAGATGAAAACTAAACCAATAAAAACCTACAATCATTTTCATTTTGAAAAGGAAATGGCAAGCTATTCAGTAATATCTATCTTCTCTATGGCTTATTATTTTTTTTTTTAGGCCACAGTTATTTGGTCATTATTCCCTTGCTTAAAAGTAAGCACCCCAAGGCTATTAAAGAGCATTTTTTATATAGTAGAAAAGGTATTAAGTTTAGCTCTAATACCCCAGTCTCTTCGATGAATTGTTGATGTAATAGTTGATGCATATCAACTTATTTACCCAGCATAAGCTGTTCCCAATATTAAAATGCAAACTTACAAGTTACTTGAAAAAATTTAATACATCAACTGAGAAGCTCCACTTCACCATATGCTCCCAATCTCTGCCCCTAACTCCCATCCCAATTTGGCACAAGATATTTACTGCTTCTAAAGATTTCATTCCTCTTTACTTAATAATTTTAATTTGTGTGTGTGTGTGTGTGTTGGTGTATGTGTGTGTGTGTGTATCCAGCTGGTCAACTCTTTATTTCCTATTTTTCTTCAAGAAGTATACAAATACAGACACCCACATACACACACACACAGCCACATATACTCACACACACACAAGTCACATTGCCATACAATTATGTAACTGGAGGATGCCTGTCCTGACTAATATCCTTTTAGATAAAGCATTTGAACCATCACAATTGCTGGTTTAATCTAATAATTTAATGTGGAAATCTGCTTTCAAATTCTATGTAAGACCCCTCCTTAAAAAACAAACATTAAATAACCAACTGGACCAAGGCATACCTGATATTTTAAATCTTGTCACAAATCTTATAGACTTAAATAAAGTGCAGAATTGGGAAGGAACAAAAATTAACATAATTATTAAAAATGACATAATTTTCTCCAATGAATAAATTATGACCTAAGTATGGGGTACATGTGATCGTTCAGATAGATGCTATGTCTCAAGTGTAAAAGGTATAGACATTTTTTGGAAAAGCCAACTATTTAATAATTTGAATCTTTGATGTAGAATGATTGAATACACATTTTTATGACAATATTTTGTGAGAATGTCACTAATGTTTTACTAGAGTCTGAAAGATGCCAAATTCTGTAACTAGAAGCAATGATTCTGCAGTCAAAGTTATCTAGACTTAAATCCTGCTTGTATCAGCTTAGTTTTGCTGTGTGACTTGGGCCAATTACTTAACCTCTCTGTGACTCAGTTTCTTCACATGTTAAATGCAGATAATTTTAGTACCCATTATTATAAGATTATTGTGGAGATTTAATAAATCAGTATGTGTAAAGTGCTTAGAAATATGCATCTTCATAGTGTTAATGTTGTGTAAATGTTATTATTACTACGTTATTGAAATACATACTTATAAATCTAAATATGTAAATATTTAGAGACCTTTATAAACATTGCTTTGGAGTTTTAACTTACGATGGAGTTAGGGAAAGAGCACTTAAAGTAGAGAAACAAAGGGAAAAGGCACAGAAGGAAATTTAATCGTAGTGTTAATGATACCAAATAAAAATTTTAATTACTTTATTTTATTGATACATACTCGAGGCACACAATTTTGGTGTAAATGTGATAATTTGGGTCGGACTCGGTGACTCACGCTTGTAATCCCAACATTTAGGGAGGCCGAGGCGAGCGAAACACGAATCTATCGAGACAATCCTTGCTAACACGTTGAAACCTTGTCTCGATTTAAAAAAAAAAAACTTAGCCGGGCGTGGTGATGGGTGCCTGTAGTCCCAGCTACTCGGGAGGCTGAGGCAGGAGAATGGCGTGAACCCAGGAGGCAGAGCTTGCAGTGAGCCGAGATCGCGCCACTGCACTCCAGCCTGGGCGGCAGAGTGAGATTCCGTCTCAAAAAAAAAAAGTGATAATTTGATATAATTTGATACAATTTGATACATTCATATAATCAAATCATAGTAATTGATATATCCATCACTTTAAATATTTTTATTTTCTTACCCTGGGCACTTCCTAATTATTCTCTTGTAGCTATTTTGGAATGCACAATTGATGAATGTTAACTGTAGTTACCTTACTGATCTATCAAACAGCAGGTCTTATTTCTTCTATCTAAGTGCGTATTTGTAACCATTAATCAACCTCTCTTTATTTCCTCCCCACTTCCTGGCCTTTGATAACCACCAATTTACTCTCTATCCTCATGAAATTCCCTTTAAAAAAAAAAAAAAATCTCCTGCATGTGAGTGAGAACATGTAGTATTTGTTTTTCTGTGCTTGATTTATTTCACTTAATATAATAATCTCCAGTTTAATTCATGTTGTTGAAAATGACAAGATTTCATTCTTTCGTTTTGGCTGAATTATATTCCACTGTATCTATCTACCACATTTTCTTTATCGATTCATCCAGTGATGGATACTTATGTGGATTCCATATTTTTGTTATTGTGAATCATGCTGCATTAAACATGGGAGCACAGATATGTTGTTCTACACGTATTGGTATATTTTCTTTTGGTTATATAACCAGTAGTGGAATTACTGAATCATAGATAGTTCTATTTTGAGTGTTTTGAGGAACCTCCATTTTTTTTTTTTTTTTTTTTTTTTTTTGAAACAGAGTCTCGCTCTGTCGCCAGGTTGGAGTGCGGTGGCACGGTCTTGGCTCACTGCAATCTCTGCCTTCCGGGTTCAAGCGATTCCCCTGCCTCAAGCCTCCCGAGTAGCTGGGACTACAGGTGTGTACCACCACATGGCTAATTTTTTGTTTTTTAGTAGAGACGTGGTTTCACCGTGTTGACCAGGATGGTCTCAATCTCCTAAACTCTTGATCCGCCCACCTCGGCAATTTATAT
This sequence comes from Mandrillus leucophaeus, assembly GCF_000951045.1. NCBI lineage: Eukaryota > Metazoa > Chordata > Mammalia > Primates > Cercopithecidae > Mandrillus > Mandrillus leucophaeus. The sequence continues at coordinate 6,442,611 of NW_012109808.1, read as the reverse complement.
TTCCACCAACAGTGTAGGACAGCTCTTTTTTTTTTTTTCCACAGCCTCACCAACATCTGTTAGTTCCTGAGTCATTTTTAATAAGAGTCATTCTAACTGAGGTAAGATAATATTCCATTGTGGTTTTGACTTGCGTTTCTCTGATTATTAGTCATGTTTAACAGTTTTCATATACCTATTAAACATTTGTGTGTCTTCTTCTGAGAAATGTTGATTCAAATCTTTTGCTCATTTTTTAATCAATTTTTTTTCTTTTTTTCTTTTTTTTTCTCTCTTTTTTTTTTTTTTTTGCTATTTAGTGGTTTGATTTCCTTATATTTTCTGGTTATTCATTTTTGTCAGATAGAAAGCTTGAAAATTGTTTTCTTCCATTCTGTAGGTTCTCTTCACTTTGTTGATTGTTCCCTTTGCTGTGCAGGAGCTTTTTAACTTGATGTAATACCATTCAAATAATTAATTGTTTTCACAAGTACACAAGTGTATTGTTTTAATAAGCCATAAAGATCTTGGAAATACTTTAATAGCAATATGGCAAATTGTAACCATATGTGATTTGAAATAAAGAATATTAATAATATTTGTAACATTGACCTACCTCTCATTTGCCAGATGTTGGTAAGATTTCAGCCCCAGGTCATTGTATCTCCTTGGCCTTTGAAAATACCCTTGTTTCTTCCAGATTTCAATGATCATATTGAAAAATTATAGAATATTTATGTCAATGTATTATGGTTTTATACAATAAATATAATGACATTATGTAACAAATACTATACAGAACACACATGAAGATGCATGATAAGAAGTTTATGAGCATTCTCCATGGATTGTCAACTTGTACAGCCACCTTGCCCTGACATTCTCATTTTCTTTCATCATCTCTTCCTGTAATCACAAATCTCAGCAAATACCAGGAAGCTTATTTCAGTTACCATCTTTGTGAATCTGCTTTAATGTTCATAAAGAAGGGTGAATAAGTCAAGAAGAGTCATGAATATACATAACTTTTATATTACATATAAGATCTTGGACTTTTATTTTATCTGAATTTCCCAAATCATGAAAACTTTCTCATTCATTAACACCATTTCATTTATATTATCCTTGCCCTCACTCAACAGTATTGTGACATCGTGTAGGGATAAAGTGAACAGCGCATATTTTTGGCTAGTTGTTTCCATTTCAATTCAAGTTAAATTTACTGAAGTGAGCTTACATTTATTTGGAGAAAAAAACAATTTTCCAAAACCATATCACATTATCCTCCTTCCTACAATTTTGGGCTAGGAGGTTCTTCAGTAACAAATAAATTCTTACATCTCAGTGACTTAACCAGCAAGATATAGATCTATTTATCACTAAAGTTATAGTCCAATGTAGGTCAGATAGCTCTCCTCTGCAGCTCTACTGCTCCATGTAGTGACTCAGGGACCCAGGTTGTTTCCATTTGGAAATTCTACCTTTAAAATCTTTGCTTCAAGCTATGGGGTTGGAGAATACACACAAGCTCTTAACTGACACAACCTAGAATTACATTACTTAAAATTCCGTTTGTAAAAATTAGTCACATTATCCCATCTAGCTAGACGCAATACAGATAATAAGTTGCAAGTATAGTTGATGATCTCAAACGGTATCTACCCTATTTCTTAGAGTAAAGTTAAATTGACATTCTTTTGTAGGACAAATAAAATGGTTTGTAATCTGATTCCTAAAAGTTTCTTTCTGATTCAACTTTTATGGTCCTGAATTCATCCTGTGCTGCAGACACATAGAATGTCATATGTTCTTAATACTGCCACCGAGGTTATTTTGTGTTTTCTTATTTTGTGTAATAAGGCATATATTTTAAAATCCACTCAAACGATAAATGTCAGGAAGCACTGTCAGTGCCTATAGCTTACACATGTGCTAACTGAGCAATGCATATTAGGTATCTTTGTAGTTGATTTCCACTGCAGTTGAGCAATTTGAAGGCAACTGTCCTAGTTATTCATGATTGTCTCTCAGGTCAAAATTCATTTATTCATTACCTGCTTTGTGATAATGAATGCATTACACATATATCCATTGCAAATAGCACAGTGTTTAACTTTCGTTAGTAAGAAACGAAGAGACATGGCAGGCAGGTTCTCTTCCTGGTTTTGACGTGGTACTATTTTCAATTTTCTGCTGTACCCCTTCTAGAGGTGCTCTGTTCTAGGGCAAGCAGTACCTCAACTAGCTTGCAGCCCAGGCCCCAGTCTACTGATCTCCTTTCTGTGGTCCTCTCAAAACAGACTCTGTGCACACCAAGCTTTGAAACATCCTGCTGATGAACAGACGTCCAACACCTGAAAGAGCCTGTGTGCACCTATGGGCCTCAGCCTGCCTGTCTTCCTAAAGGATATTTTCTTATTTCCTGATGATTGAAACATTTCTGGTTTGGGCAACCCAGAGAACTTCTTCACCACCCAGTGAATTGCAACCTCACCTTCTATAACAGTATCTGAATCTCAGCTTTGGGGATCCTTCCCACATCCCACTCTGCCTTCTAAGTTGTTCCTCCCTTGAGTATGCTCTCTCAGGCATCCGATATTCTTTAGCATTCTCTTTTTCTTTCTTATAGTTACTTCACTGTTGTAGTTAATAATTCTTCATATTCAACTTTCCCTTTTCAAATTACTGTGTGGTTTCTCACTCTCAATTGGATCCAGTCTGATAAAATAATTCCACCCAATTGAATTGTACCTTAAATTTGGATCCCTCTTCATTGAATAAAACTCTTCGGAATGATTCAACAGCATTGACACAAAAAGTTATTTTGCATACAAAGAAGGATCTCTATAGGCTAAGTCATGAAATTAGATGAAGTAATATCTCAAATTAATCAGAATTTTCACAGCTTGGAAATATTGGTATAATCAGTTCATATGTTGCATATGCTGTGATGGGTTATTATTCAGGCCTTGAGTAGTTATCTGTCTAAAGCTGCTACCTGAATTTCAGGAGAAGACATGCAAATTCTATAGGCTAATAATTTAATTAAATCAACAAATACAACAAAAATACAGTCATGCATCAATTAACAATAGAGATATTTTCTGAGAAATGCATTGTTAGGAAATTTTTTCAATGCGTGAGCATCACAGAATATGCTCATACAAACCTAGATGGCATAGCATACTATACATCTAGCCTAGACTGGATAGACTAATGCTCCTAGGGTACAAACCTGTACAGCATGTTACCGTATTGAATACTGTGGGCAACTGGAGACCAATAGTATTTATGTATCTAAACGTGTCTAAACAATAAAAAATACAGTACAAATAGGGCCATTGCCAAGAATAGGACCCTCAGTACTGGCAGTTACTCTGATTGAGTCAGTTAGTGAGTAGCGAGTGAATGTGAAGGCCTAGGACATGACTATACACTACTATAAGGTTTATAAACACCGTACACTTAGGCAACGCTAAATTTATTTTTAAAATGTTCTTTAATAATAATTTAACTTACTGTGACATCTTTACTTGAGACACTTCTAATTAACCTTTACTTGAGACACTTCTTAATTTTTTTAACTTTTAACCTTTATAGTAACACTTAGCTTAAAACACAAACGCATTGCACAGCTGTACAAAAACATTTTCTTCTTTATATCCTTAATCTATAAGCTTTTGTTTCTATTTGACTTTTTTTTTTTTTTTTTTTTTTTTTTGTAAAAACACGGACACATACACATTAGCCTAGGCCTAGGATCAAAATATCACTATTTTCCACCTCCATATCTTGTCCCACCGGAAGGTCTTCAGAGGCAGTAACAGGCAGAGAGCTGTCATCTCCTATGATAACAACGCCTTCTTCTGGAATACCTCCTTAAGGACCCGCTTGAGGCTGCTTTACAGTTAACTCTTTTTTAATAAGCAGAAAGAGTACACTTGAAAATGATGATAAAATATATAGCATAGTAAATACATAAACCAGCGACATAGTCATTTGTTATCATCATCAAGCATATGTACCGTACATAATTTTATATGCTACACTTTTATATAACTGGCAGCACAGTAGATTTGTTTCCACCCAAAACACCACAAAATGTGAGCAATGCCTTATGCTGTGTTACAACAATGGACAGCTACGACATCACTAGATGATAGGCATTTTTCAGCTCCATTGTAATCTTATGGGACCACTTTTCTATATGCAGTCCATCATTGACCAAAACGTCATGACACAGTGCATGACTATGCATATTTTAACAAATAGGACATAGAAAAACACTAGTATTCTTCTGTGTGCCTCAAAATTATGTACCCAATTTTAAAAGTGTGTAAGATATGATCATTAGCAAGAGTGATAAGAAAATGTGTGATCATTAGGATATATATAGCTAGAAATGTCCAAAGTGATTTTTGGTCTATGAATATGTTGAAAGGGTAAACTCAAATGTGAATTGTAACACTAAGTAAGAAAGTGGAAAGCTATTGAAAGGATAAACATATGACCTTGTCCAACATTTTAAAAATAAAAAACAAAAAACTGAAAACATACATTTAATGATCTTTACGCCCATAAAATTGTTACCAAATCTGCTGTATCTTTTTATTATTAATGGTAACTTAAAATTGAGGAATTGGGTTTTGAAATGGGTCATGCTCTTTTTTCAAATCTGGATATTAACATATGCTGTTAGTTCCACCTGGAGAAGCACCTTCTCCACAAAGCTTCCACTTCCAAAAATACCTCCCAAAACAAACAAACAAAAAACCCTCCATTAATCATTTTCTTAATGATTTAATGATTTCCTTAATGATTTAATCCAGTGACCACCCCTTTGGCAAAAGCTGTGCCTAACCAGCCTCCTCCTACCCCTCCACCCTTGTCACTACTCTTAAACCTCACTCCAACAATCCCACAAGTATGGCTACAGACACACACCAACAAAGTAGACTAGCTTCTTAGCTTGTTACTCCATAGGTAGCATATTCATTTTCATTTTACACTTTGTACGGACTGGATGTTTGTGCCTCCCTGATTCTTATGTTGAAACCTAATTCTCAAGGTGATGGTATTCAGAGGTGGGGTCTTTGAGAGGTAATTAAGTCTTAAGGCTGGAGCCCTTGTGATGGGATTAGTGCCCTTATAAGAAGAGATACAGGCTGGGCACAGTGGTTCAGCCACTTTGAGCACTTTGAGAGTGCTTTGAGAGGCCAAGGCAGGTGGATCACGAGGTCAGGAGTTCAAGACCAGCCTGGTCAACAGGGTGAAACCCTGTCTCTACTAAAAAAGTACAAAACTTAGCTGGGCGTGGTGGTGGATGCCTGTACTCCCAGCTACTCAGGAGGTTGAGCTAGGAGAATTGTTTGAACCCGGGAGGCGGAGGTTGCAGTGAGCCAAGATCGTACCATTGTACTCCAGCCTGGGCGACAAGGTGAGACTCCGTCTCAAAAAAAAAAAAAAAGAAAAGAAAAGACACACAAAAAAGTTTGCTTTCTTTCTCTCTCTGCTCTTCATCATGTGAGGACACAGCAAGAAGGCAGCCATCTGCAAACTAGGAAGAGGGCTCTCCCCAGAACCCAATTGTGCTGGCACCCTGATCTCAGACTTCCCTGTCTCCAGAAGTGGAAGAAATAAATTTCTGTTATTTAAGCCACTCAGTCTATGATATATTTCACAGTAGCCTGAACCCAACAAGACAAGATTTCTCATTTACATTTGTTGCATCTATTATTTTGTTCCGTTTATTTTCTGTCCTCTCCATTTATTGTGAACTTTACAAGGACACTTATTTTAGCACTGATTTTCTTTGGATTCGCAGCACTTAGGATCGTAACTGGCACATAAGAGCTCAATGACTGTTTGTTGCATTGAATGAATGTGTGATATTTCAGACACTGAGCAAGAAGCAGAGGGAATAAAGGTAGGATAATTCTTAATTAAATCATCCCCTTGGGGTTAAAATCTAAATGTGGGAACTGCCTTGTAATTACTTATTTATATATCTGTGGGAACATTGTCTGAAATGCTTTCAAAATTGTGGTTTACCCATTTAGAATTTATTGTGAGCTATGTATTATTCTGTGTGCTTCAGCTATATTGACTCCTTCTTTAATATTTATATGTAAATTGCATGCCGTAGGTATAAACATTATCTCCACTTGATGATAAAAAACTTACCCACAAAGGAAATTACACATTTTATATGATGGCAACAGCTTTTAAGGGGCAGAGATGGGACTTAAGCCAAGGCCGCCTGACTCCAGGCTCAACATGCCGAATGATACCATTCCACATTTAATGTGATGAAGGTAGGGTCTAGGAAGCATACAGTGGTGACATTCTATAGGTGATGTTCAAACTCAGATACCATATAACATTTTTGCAACAAAGAAGTAATACATCTATTATTGTTTAATGTTTTTAACTTTTCAAACAAGCAAGGTCTTATATAGGAGAACAGAGACTCAGGAGAATAACATTTTTTTTTTTTTTCAAGCGAGATAATTTATTTGAGGAACTATTTAAGTGTGCTCCAAATATTTGTGGAACATTTTGCTTGGCATTAAAGATGCACAAAGTAACAAATATTACTCTTGTCCTCTAAGGGCCCAACATCAAACGGGACATTCAGATTTATTCCTTTAACAAGTCATTTTTTGAGTGCTGTTATGTGTTTGGCACTGAAGTTAAAATAGTGCACCAGGGATGTAAGGCCTAAGGATCTTGAAGAGGCAGGTAAACAGTGAAATATCCTTAGAGAAAGTTGGCAGGGATGTGAGTTTGCTTCAGACATAGCAGTGAGGAAAGATCTCTCTGGAGTCATGAATGAAAGCTGAGATAAGTAATAAAATAAATGTTAACAACTTTATCAAATAAAGCAACATGCGATATATATGGGATACTGAAGTCACATAGTTTATGGACAAATGACCCTTGATGCATTTCATAAAAATATTTCTTTATTTTGCTTAGGGCTGCTGACCAGTTCTAACCCTGAATGTTTATTTGGAGTTGTAAATCTTGGATGCATTTGATGATTAGCAAACTTTTTTTTTTTTTTTTTTGAGATGGAGTCTCGCTCTGTTGCCCAGGCTGGAGTACAGTGGCACAATCTCAGCTCACTGTAAGCTCCACCTCCTAGGTTCACTCCATTCTCCTGCCTCAGTCTCCCGAGTAGCTGGGACTGCAGGCACTCGCCACCGCGTCTGGCTAATTTTTTTTTTTTTTTTTTTTTGTATTTTTAGTAGAGACGGAGTTTCGCTGTGTTAACCAGGATGGTCTCGATCTACTGACCTCGTGATTCACTCGCCTCAGCCTCCCAAAGTGCTAGGATTACAGACATGAGCCACCATGCCCGGCCCAACAATTAGCAAACTTTTAAAACATAATGGCATTCATTTAGGAGAAAGCATTTAATCCTTTGTTAGAGATAAAACACCATTAGGGACAGATATTTTTATGCTATGTTTGGATTATCAATAGGTAGTTATTATTCTATAATTCTCTTCTCTGTGTTTGCCAGGCCTAAGATTTTTGGGTTAAGATACACAATGTCAATGCCATGCATATCACGGTGAAGCAGGTTATTTCCTGAGACCTTGGCAAGACTCGTGACAGGGGTGCCTTGTTTATTCAGCTCTCCACTCTCAACTCCTTGCGGGAGGGAGCTCACAAACTAACAAGTATGGAAACTGGAGTAAACGAGTGCTGAAACTGGCTGGCCACTTTGGTGCCAGTGGGATCAAACTCCACTAACTTGGACTCACTGCATTCTACCCTTCCTCGGAGGGAGCGCACGGGTGAGCAGGTCCAGGAACCAGCCAGATACATTAGTACTAGCAGGAGCCAACTCCATGCAGGCCCTGTGGCAGCATCCAGGTGTGGGTTCCTGCAACTCCTGAAGCCCCAGAGGGTATGTTACAGTGCTCTTTTAGCTCTGCCATCCACAGATGCATCCACAAACAAAGAAGTAATACATCTATTATCGTTTAATGTTTTTAACTTTAAAAAAGGTCCTTTGCCTTTTTCACTGAGGTGGCTGTCTTCTGCCAGTGAGGGCAAAAGGCCAGTGCAACAGCTTTTTGTATCTGCATTCAGGGCCCCTGAGCTCTTGTCCAGCATCCCGGAAAAATGAGGTTGCACAAACAAATTGAAGGATGGTAACTGTGGGAGATTTTATTGCCTATGAAAGTGGCTCTCAGCAGGAAGGGGAGCTAAAAAGGGGACAGGGTGTGTATGTAATCTTCCCCTGAAGTCAGGCTGTCTCTGGTCAGATTCTTCTTTGAAAGTATTCCATCAAGCTGTCCCTCTGAAGTCAAGGCACTTCTCTCCAACGTCCAGCCATAGTCCCATCTACAGGCTGAGTCTGGGGTTTTTATAGGCACAGGATGGGGTGAGGCAGGGCCATAGGTGGTTTAGGAAAAGGCAACATTTGAGTGGGAAAACAGAGTGATAATTTCACACTTTTGGCCATGTTTTTAGGCTTTTCAGCTTCAGGGTAGAGTTTCACCAGGGATCTGCATTTTTCTGTCTAGAATTTCTCTGCCCCCCAGTCCTTATCCATGGGATTATTGTAATCAGAAACATTTTTAGTTCATTATGCAGTGGAGCACAATTAGATTAGTTAAATTATACAGAGTCTTTCAAAAAGAAAGTGTTTTAGAAAATTTGAAAACTATGCAAATGCCACTTTTCCAAAATTAAATAATAATACCTTCTGCAGAAAACTAATTATAAATAATTAGGGATAGCTAGTTTATTGGGAAAGAGATTAATCAGTAGACTTACTAGGGATATGTGTTTTAGGTGAATAATCAATGCTTTTGTTTAAAAGCTAAAATGAGGCTAAAATGGGGGCCACTTATAATATTTTAAGAAGGAAGACTAGGGCTGGGCACTTTGGCTCACGCTTGTAATCCTAGCACTTTGGGAGGCTGAGGCAGACAGATCACCTGAGGTTAGGAGTTCGAGACTAACCTGGCCAACATGGCAAAACCTCATCTCTACTAAAATTACAAAAATTACCTAGGCGTGGTGGCAAACCCCTGCAACTCCAGCTACTGGGGAGGCTGAGGCAGGAGCATCGCTTGAACCTGGAAGGAGGAGGTTGCAGTGAGCCAAAAATGCATCATTACATTCAAGCCTGGGTGGCAGCAAGACTCCGTCTCAAAAAAAAAAAGAAGGAAGACTAGATAATATTCAGGAGTCACCCTTAGGGAAAAATAAAACAGAAGACAAATTACTCCCTTTCTAATTTAACAAGTTGATACCTGGAAGAACCCTGGACTATGAGACACCAGGGAATGTGTGAATTTGCTTAAATGTGTTAAATCTTTACAGGAGGGAATGACTTTAGACCTAAATGATTTTAATATAATCAGAAGTACAAGGTCACCCGAGTTCAGGAAATTTAGATCTGGGGCTCTAGTTTTTTGAAACCTCTAATAGTATAATTTTGTTGAGATGCAGTCTTCTTTAAACAACTAATAATTTACACAGTTTTGGGGCCACATGCAGACCAAGGAAGAGTAGTTATTCAACTTCCAATGATAAAAAGAGTTGTATATTTATCTTCCCCACACAGAAAGCCAAAAAGAAGAGATAGGGAGGAAGCAACACTGTGCCTTATGAATGTTTGGTTAGGAAAAACCTTCCAGAGAATTGACTTTGAGTCAACATTCTGTTGTTTTGAGAAAGTAAGATTTTTTTTTCTCTCTCAATGCACTTTTCTTAAGTTTGAGAAAAGTTCACTCTATATTTTGTGCTTATATAATTTTCTCTAGGCCCCCAAATTAACCCATGATTCCTTCAGTATTCATTTTCATTTGATGTTCATGAGAACCTACCAAGGGCATAGTGTATAACTTAATCCCCTTAATATTCCTTACATTTTTTTTTTTTTTTTTTGAGATGGAGTCTGGCTCTGTCACCCAGGTTGGAGTGCAGTGGCCGGATCTCAGCTCACTGCAAGCTCCATCTCCCGGGTTTACACCATTCTCCTGCCTCAGCCTCCTGAGTAGCTGGGACTACCAGCACCCCCCAGCTCACCTGGCTAGTTTTTTTTGTTTGTTTTTTTTTGTTTTTTTGTATTTTTTAGTAGAGACGGGGTTTCACCCTGTTAACCAGGATGGTCTCGCCAGGATGGTCTCGATCTCCTGACCTCGTGATCCGCCTGTCTCGGCCTCCCAAAGTGCTGGGATTACAGGCTTGAGCCACCGCGCCCAGCACATGTTTTTAAAAAGACAAGAATGAATCATTTTTCAGGGATGCTTAACCAACTGAGAGAACAGACTGGATGGAGTTCTTTCCTCTTAAAAATATTGAGAATTGTAAATAGAAAATCTGAACCAGTCCAAAGAGTTAACAAAGCATATGGTACTTCCATTCTCTACATAAAAGTGCGCTACAAAGAGAGTCACCACACAGGTGTTTAGGATTGGGCTCAATATCATGAGGTATGACTTCGCCTCACTGAGCTCCCTACACTCCATTTATAAAATAAAATCATTCAGAAGGGTTTCTCAGCCTAGACACTCCTGACAATTGGCAGATAATTCTCTGTTGTAAGGGGCTGTCTTGTGCATTACATTGTAGGATGTTTAGTAGATTCCTGGCCTCTCACATTAGATGCTGGTAGTCCTCCCACTCAATTGTGACACCCAAAAATGCCTCCAGCCTTGGCCAAATGTTTTCTGGAAATATGGGGGAAAAGTCATTCCTGCTTGAGACCTACTAGGCTAATAATCTCTAAATCACCTTATGGCTCATAATTTTTGTAAATCTAAATAACTGGACCCCAGCGTGAAGGCAACTAACAACATTTATTCAGGGCCTAATCTCTTCTGGAAAAATATGACAAGAAAGTCATGAATACGTTTCAGTGCAGAATATTACTGGGGTCAAAAACAACTGAAAAAAATTAACTTTCTACAAGAGTCTGGAAAGGGAAAAACATAATGCCTTCCCAATGGAGGTGCTTTCAATCTTTGCAGGAGAATTGGAAAAGCAAGTATAAAACCACAAACATCTTTGTAACTACTGAACTTTTCTGATACTCACCAGTCCTCGCAAATGCCTGAGCAGGAAGAACACCTTTCCTCTTAGTCCTGCAAATGATGAGTTCATTGAGACCCCAACCACCAGCTTCTCAGATGCATTCAGCACTCAATCACATTTGCATACTTTTGACATCCTCTTAGATAATTTCCCTGCTGTGCCTGAGAAGCAAATCATACTATTCTAGTCTTTCTTGTATTTACATGCAGAGCTACCTTTGCATTTTCTCTAGCTGTGAACATTGTTTTCTTCTCCCTGGTGCTCTGATTACTTGATATATTCATGACATTGGTACTTGGATCTCTTCCCCACTCTGGTATAAGGTGGAGAAGAGAGAAAGCACTGAATACAGCCTTCATAGATGATTTCTGGTTTCAGCTTAGCTCATAAGCAGCTACTTCATTCATCTCAGTTTCTTCCTTTAAAAAAAAATGATGTGTTTGGTTGAAAGATCTCAGTTTGAGATCATTGTATGTCTGGGATTTTCTTGCATAACCCCTCATATTTGTATTGTAATTGTGAATGTATATATGACAAAGTGTGTATTCTAATTTTGAGATAGTAAAGCATGATCAATATATCACTAATTTATCCATCTTCTTTTCCAGGTCTAAAGAAATGTGACCCTTGGGAGGCCAGAAAGATTTGAATATTATTTGTGTTTTATTTTAAAACAAAGATAAACCATGACCTTCTTTGGAGGGAGAGCTGGGATTTTTTGTTTTGTTTGTTTAATCATTTTGTTGTATGCATTGACGGCTATGACATTCATGAAAACGTTTTAGGATCTAAGAAGAATTGGAATAGTGTTGCTCTTGTGCCATTAAAGCTAATGGGATCGTGGTTATTGCTAGCCAATACTTGTCTGCAAATCATACTAGATTCAAATGTGGAGGGTTGAGGTCTGGAATCTTTCCATGTAGAGTCCATGTTTAGGAAACTCCCTTCTTTTGGACAAAGACTTATTTTGTTGTTTTTAATGGTAAAATCTATATATAGTTAATCTATCTGTCTCCCACTCCAGGTAAGGGGATTAATCTGTTTAGTAGTAAATGGATGTCTTTCTGGGAGCCAAGAAGTTTAGCCAATGGGTTCATTTTCCAGTTTTAATGATGAAATACAGATACAGTGATTGAAGCCACCTTGTGACATTTTGGTAGCCAACATCATTTTTCTTTTAGAAAGAAAGAAATACCTATGCTACTGCTACTCTGCCCACTCCTGCCCCCCACCACTGGTGAATGTTTTATTCATTTATCATGCTAGTAAACATATCTGTACAGCCTTTAGATAAAAGTGGAAACATCAATCTGTGTAGCTAATCTTTGCTTTCTTCTTAGTGGTAAAAATATATTTTTTTCTCCGTTTTATCAGCAACAGAGCAACTCTGCTTCTCAATAACTTCCCAGCACTTCTTTCTTTCCACCCTCCTCCTTAATAAATAGACTCAGTGTTGAACACAAGACTTTTACACCTCTATTAATCTTGGCAGACAGTGGGGATGCTGAAACATGCTGGCTAAAAGGAAAGAAGATGCCTTTTCATGTGGCCTTGCAATGCAAACATCTTGGCAGTGTTCAATTCCTCTGTCACATTGAACTTATAGACATTCTTACTAGAATTCCAATAGCTTTGTTTCCACAGGGACATTGATGCTTTATTGCAGGATCTTGTAAATGGTAAAAGCACATTTTAAGAGGTTTTGCAAGTGAAGACAGAGGTTTGTTTTTTTCTACTTGGAGGTGAGAGGACCGCTGCTTTACAAATAAATTAAAATTACTTGCTAATTGATTCGATAGAGGGCTGTTGTTTATAAAATTTGATCAAATATAATCACTGATACGGTTTGACTGTGTCCTCACCCAAATCTCATCTTGAATTCTGACATGTTCTCAGAGGGACCCAGTGGGAGGTGATTGAATCATGGAGGTGGGTCTTTCCCACCCTGTTCTCATGATAGTGAATGAGTCTCACGAGATCAGATGGTTTTTAAAATGGGAGTTTCCCTGTATAAGCTCTCCTTCCTTGTCTGCCACCATGTGAGATGTGCCTTTCACCTTCCTCCATGATTGTGAGGCCTCCCCAGCCATGTGGAACTGTAAGTCCATTAAGCCTCTTTCTTTTGTAAATTGTCCAGTCTCAGGTATACCTTTATCAGCAGCATGAGATGTCCTTAAACCAGAAATGTCCAACATGTGACACAACAGTAAGGTTAAGAGAAGACATAAATTTGCTGGGAAAACAACGAGATTTTTTAAAACAAAATTATGAGAATTTTTATTAATTCACATAGTTATATAATTTTGATCCAAACTAAAAAATTTTTTTTGAAAATAAGAGGGAGCACTGTTAATTAATATGTTGAGAAAAGAGGTATAATCCAAAATAGCCCCAGAATAACTCATTTGGTCAACAGGCCAGAGGGGAGGTCCCTGTTTCAAAGTGGTTGGCTGAAAAGCAATTTTAAGGCGTGAGATACTTCTTCAAGTTGAGGAAAACATACATAAGTTTTATCAGAATCCTTTTGTGTTCTAGTCATTTTCTTTCTCTGAATAATATCAAACATACAATAAGACAAATCTTAAAAGCATAACGCCCCTTTAATTGTACAGAATATTCTTTAACTGAGAGAATTACAAAGGATGTGACAAACTTCATAAATCAAAAGACTTATTTCTTATGACAAAACACTGCCAAATCTCTCCAAAATCAGTTGTTTTTGTAGGAGAATAGCTTGCACTTTTAATCATGTATTTTTCTACATACTGTGCTTCGGCAGGTGAAAATGTAACCTGTGTTAATGGCTACATTAAGGAAAAAGGTAAGGAAAGTAACCAGAGAGAGGGGCAAATTGAGGATATTCCGAGTCTAATATGAAACCTGAGTATGAGCAAATACACTGACCCCAAATGCTATATGCACTAGTAGCCTAGGAAAAACAATAATTTCACCTGGGACAATTATCCCCTTAAAGTCTGCTTGTATATATGGACGTCCTATTAAATAATAAAACATTTTATTCTCTTAAATTTTCACTTTACAAGAGACAGACCATTCATTCACCATTCATTTACCCAGTCATTATTTCCATAACTATTTTGTGAACACCTACAGTGTACTTGAAACTTACTGAATATAGGTACACAATCCCTTACTTGTAATTTTTAAATCTAAACACTCTAAACATAAAAACTGTCAGAGCCTATGTGGGGACAAAACCTGACCTGTCCTGTACTAGTTTTGTGGTGAACTTGATGAAAGTTGGACATAAGGGTATTTTTAATCTTTGCCCTCCTTGGTATAGTTATATATATAGTTACATACATACACACACACGTATATACACACACACACATATATACACACACACATATATAATGTGTATGTATATAACTATATATATGTGCATATGTATGCAGAATATATATAATCACATATATAATAATGCAGAATTAATATGTTTTGCTATTGCCCTGCCCAGATCTTTCCGGGATCTTATGTAACATGCAGTATATGCAATCTGAGAATTTCTGAATTCCAAAATACCTCTGACTTCAGGAGTTTTAGATAAGGGCTGTCTTCTATACACATCTAGATGTGTATAAGAGACAGGTATATGCAATCTGAGAATTTCTGAATTCCAAAATACCTCTGACTTCAGGAGTTTTAGATAAGGGTATGGATCTATAGCTTTCAAAATATTAGGAGAATAAACACCTAGAACTCACATTTCACTCATTAACAAGAGAAAATATCTGAAAAGCATGCCTCATTCAAAAGTTCTCACCCAGACATGTATCCCTGTGAGGTGTTGTCTGCATGTGTGTGGCTGACAATTTTTTGAGTCAAAAGAATCCAATTCTCTTTCTTTGAAGAGCAGTGGACCCCCACTAAGAAGACACAGCAACATCCTGTCAAACAGTGGTGAGCAGTCTCTGCCCATGTGGTCTAAAATAAAAATAATTGAAACATGGTGTTACTGAAGTTTCCGGCTTCCCTTCATAGTCAAAGAAAGGAAAAGGACAGAGTGAACCGGGTGGGGTTTCAGATTTCAGGCTTCCTGTATCTCAGACATGAACCAGATAAAGAATCTAAAATTCAGACCAGCAAAACAGAAGGACTCAAGTGTTATCAAGTGGAGAAGAATGTGGTAGTTGATGGTTCATAAATATATCATGAAGTGGTACTTCATTCATACTTTATTCTCTCTCTAGGATTCGCCAACTTCTCACAGCTGCTGGAGGGTCTCAGGTTGCTGAATTAATACACAAAAAGTCACAATTTGAATCGAAAATGAACTGCTTTATTGAATACATCTATCGTGGCTGAAATATCTTTAGAGTTCACAAGTTTCAAAAACACCACTGTCTCAAACCGTTGTACTACACACGAATCATCTTGTGTAATCTTGTCCAGTTTTTGCTTGGATATTTTCTAACTCAATTGGCAGAACAAGGAGAGACAGTGCGTTTGAAGAATTGCATACATAGAACCACATGAAAGTCCCGAATCCCCGTATGTCATACGCAACGGTGCTATTCTAAATAAAAGACCAAAGCTGATTCTCTGGGACAAACTTTTGGGTTCCAAAGATAGTAGCTATGTCTGGATTTATAGAACCACATCAGGGTAAGATGAGTGAGTCTGGAATTCCTTTTACTACAAACACTTTAGTGAAACCACAGAAGCAGTGTAAGTGACTTTGAAAACCAAACAAACATCTTTCTTGTAAATGGACTAATATAATTTTTTTTTACTTTAAGTTCTGAGATACATTTCCAGAACATGCAGGTTTGTTACATAGGTATACATGTGCCATGGTGGTTTGCTGCACCCATCAACCTATCGTCTACGTTTTAAGCACCACATGTGTTAGGTATTTGTCCTAATGCTCTCCCTCTGCTTATCCAGCCCCAGCCCTCCAACAGGCCCTGGTGTGTGATGTTCCCCTCCCTGAGTCCATGTTTCTCACTGTTCAACTCCCACTTACGAGTGAGAAAATTTTTTTAGATTTAGATTTAGATTGAAGTACCTTCAAATTAGAGAGCCTTCTAATACATGAAATAAAATGACAAGTAAGTCATTCCAACATATGGATTACAATAAAGATAAGCAAAGCTGAAATAAAACAAGAAAGTGCTTTCCGTGTTTTCTAATTTAATCATTTTCTTAAGTAATATGAAAAAAAGAATTAACTGCCATAAATAAATCAGTTGAGATGGAAGGGAAGCAAAAGAGTGACAACGATTGACAAGACAACCCTTCATTGCAAGTAATTCGCTAGGATAGCTTGGATATTTGGTCTACCTGTGGAAAGCAATTGAAATAATATGAACCAAACATAGTTGAGTTTGTACTTGGTGTTCATGTGGATTTCAGTGTTAATGAAAGACTTCACACCTATAATATTATGTAACATTCCTAAAAGATGGTGCTCATGGTGTCACAATAGAGATTTCACATGTAGTGTTATAGATATAGAATTTAGTCTATAGCAGCCATGTGTGTGTTAGGGCTTTCTGAATACTGTTGATTAGATAGAAGTGGACATAAACCTTAAATTATGCCTCCCTTGTTCCATCTTCTGGGAAACTGAGATCGATACCTAAAGGCAGCCCATCTCTTGAGCTGAGGAGATGGAAACCCAGTGACTGTGAGAAAGAAAATAAGTCTGAACCAGGGCAGAAGAAGTGGAATGAGACAGAGAGAAGGCCAGGACACAGGAGGTGTTATCTAGATTCCTGTTCCATCTCCAAGTTTGGCTACTTACCCGACTTCGTGTTTCGTAAAACATTCCTGTATCTTTATATTTCTTTTATAGAAAAGTAACTGTTAATCAAGAGGCTATCATGGACCTTCTCTGGGCCCAGATGAAAAGCCCTTCCCATTGTTGATACTCCTGGCAGCCTCAGTCCATCCACCCTGCTCACGGCCTATGCCCAGGGATTGTTTCCAAGGCAGTTATGAGAAACATTGGGTGCTTTTACTTTAGGGCTCAATCTCCCAGTTTTTGGAAAGTTCCACTGAGTTCACCTTCAGTGGTGTCAAACAGCATTGCACTGCTTCTAGAGGTCATCTTGGAAATAGGTACAAAATACTTTAACCCAACAAAATGTTCTCACATCACAGCAGAACTGTTCTTTTTGCCTTATTCCAGGAATCCTTGGGGCTTGAGATTGGGATTGTTGCAGCTCTGTTTCTGCGTTTCTCAGGAGTTTTAACAAGTCCTCCAGGAACCAGCAGTGAGAAAATGGTTGAGGTGGCAGACATAGGGGAAGGGAAGTCAATCAGTTTCACTGGTTACTTTCATACCCTATTAGCTTCTTCTCCCAACTGACTGCCTCAGGTATCCTCAACTCTCTTTCCCTGTCCTGCACAAAAATTCCATTTTAGCCCCCTCTGGAGCACTCATCCCATGGTCATTTGAATGCCATTATTTTTAAGAAAATGCTAATATTTACTGACAGTTTACTGTGTGTTAAGTACTGGCTAAAAGCTTTTATTATTAATATATTTCATTTTTTTTGAGGCAGGAGTTAGGGAATATTTTGTTGATGAGGAAACTAAGACTTAGATTAATTAACGAAGGCATGCATTTATAAAGTGAAGGAGGCCTGTCTGACAGAAGAACCCTAATAAATCCTTGTTCACTGACTGATTTAAATAGAATGAAACCATTACCTTGTTGCCAAGTATTAGGCTGTTTTTGCACTACTATAAAGAAATACCTGAGACTGGGTAATTTTTAAGGCTATACAGGAAGCATAATGGCATCTGCTTCTGGGGAGGCTTCGGGAAGCTTCCAATCATGGCAGAAGGCAAATGGGGAGCAGGGCATATCACATAGTGAGAATATGTGAGAGGAGCAAGAGTGAGAGTGGTGAGGAGGTGCCACACACTTTTTAAAATGATCAAGTCTTGTATGAACTCAAAGCAAGAGCTCATTTATCACTAAGAGGATGGCCCAAGACATTCCTGAGGAATCTGCCCCCATGATTCAAACACCTCCCACCAGCCCCCACTTCCAACACTGGAGATTCCAATTCCACATGAGATTTAGGTGGGGACAAATACACAAATTATATTGCCAAGATTAACTTAAATTTTACTAATGTAAACTTTACCTTTACAATTAATTTGCTGATACATTCCATCTACATCTCTCTCTCTCTCTCTTTTTGGAGACAGGGTCTTGCTCTGTTGGTCAGGCTGGAGTGCAGTAGCACAAACATGGATCATTCCAGTCTCTACCTCTTAGGCTCAAGTGATCCTCTCACTTCGGCCACCCAAGTAGTTGGAACTACAGGTATGTGAAAACATGCCTGGTTAATTTCTGTTTTTTTGTTTTGTTTTGTTTGTAGAGACAGGGTTTCACCATGTTGCCCAGGCTTGTCTCAAACTCCTGGCTCAAGTGATCTGCCCAACTCGGCCTCCCAAAGTGCTGGGATTACAGGTGTGAGCCACCGCACGGAGCCTCATTCCATCTCTTATACTTAAACAGTTGCCTCTTATTTCCTGCCTCAGCCCTTTTGGGGTTCCTACAGCGGATTCTACTAATGGCTTCCATTGGCCAGTGCAGGCTTGTCTCATTTCTTCACCCATATCTTGTAGAATTTCCTTTCTGGGGTCTGTGGCCTTCTCATTGTCATTTTCTCAGATACTGGATACTTATGTTGGGTTCTTGTGTTTCTTTTACGTACTTATTTACATATGCTCTCCTTGGTCTAGGCTCTGGTGCCTTTTAGGCTAATTGAAAAACAATGTATCCACAAAATAAAAATGCACTTTTCCAGTCCAATTGACCCAAACAGAATTATACCACCAAATTAGTTTTACTAGTTTTCTGTTTTTTTCAGTGAGATCCAGGGTCCTGTCTTGAGCCTTAGCTCTTGGCGGTTCACTTATCCCATGTTATAGTTATAACTGCATTATAAGTATTCCCAACTCTCAGTGGCTTAAAACAATAACCATTTTATTATATTTCATGAGTTTCTGGGTTAGGAGATTAGGTAGGGCTTGGTTGGGCAATTCTTCTCCACATGGTCTTGGCTTGGTATTTAGCTGGAAGCTGAGCTAGCCTGGAGGGTCTAAGGTTGCATGATTCAGTTGCCAGGCACATTGCCAGAGATGACTGCTTGGCTGAATGGCTGGGCTGGGCCCTTCCTTCTCCATGTCATCTATGACCTTCCCATATGGTATTCTTAGAAGAGTAGACAGATTTCCTACAGGCAGCTTGGGCTCTAAGAATAAAAGTCTCCTCAGAGTCGGGAAGTAAAAGCTACCAGTGTCTTAAGGCTGAGACCTGGAACTGAGACATCATCAAAGAGCCTGCCCAGATTCAAGAGGAAAAAATATAGTCCCCTCTCCATAAAGGGAGGTATCTCAAATAATTTGTGGCCATCTTTAATACACCATATCCCAGCAAAGCTCTATTCTTTGACAGTAGGCTTTTTATGTAGCGTCACATTTTCAGCAACTATTGCTACTGCCTACCTGTCTTCTGCATATTTCTTGGTTGCCTAGATTACTATGTCACGAGGAACTGATTAGGCCCTTTGCTGCTGTGTCTTATATGGACAGCCACTGTAGCTCAGTCCCATCCTTTAGCTTGTTCCTCTCCTTCCCAATCAGAAAGTTATGTTTTACACCCAAGCCAGCTTCGCTTGTGACATCACACATAAAATGTGGGTAAAATGCTTCTGTCAATTGCATTGGCTCCTAGAATTCAGAAATAGCAGTGGCTTAAACAAGAGAGACATTTGTTCCTCTCTCACATAAAAGGAATTTGAAAGAACACAGCCAAGATCAGGTATGGTGACTCCATGTTCAGGCAACTTCTTGTCGTTTCTATCATCCTTCAAGCATGGCTTCAATCCTTACTGTTACTTTGTGGCTGTTGACCCTCCAACTCTCACAACAGAGTTCCAGGCAGAGAGGCAGGAAGAAGATAACAAGAGGGGCCAAAAATGCACAGACCATCTGTCCGTTCACTGGAGGAGTCTTCCAGCCTAGTTTCACCCAACAGCTTCTGCTTACTACTTCTTGTCCAGCTGTTACTACAAGAGAGGCTGGCAAAAGTAGGCAATCATTTGGGCATAAAAGAACTAGTGAAAAATCATGATTCTTTTACTAAGGACAAAAAGTGGAATTAATTTTAAGTTTCTTTTACAAAGATCTAAATTGGGATAAGTCTTACCTATGGTCTAAGAAAGGAATTACTATCCCAATAACCTCAGGTTTTAAGAAGAGTTCTCCTTCCCCTATAATACTTCCCCATCTGCCTTACCGATTACTCAAATTACATGATAAAGATTTGAAACTTTTAGTACAGACACCAGGTTTTTATCAAACCCAAGTCCTCTGGGCAGAATCAAATTGTGAATTTAACCATTATTGTACCTTTTGGTGGATTAGTGGGTCAAATTATTTTTTCCCAGAGAAGTAACTAAGAATCAAAAGGACCTTGATATTTAAAGGAAAGGGGAGAAAAGAAAGCATGATCATTATGGACACTTTTGTCTTAGTTATAATTTTGCTGAAGACTGACTCTGAATCTTGAAATAACATAATGCTAAATTGATGTAATCCTTCTGAAATGTAATCCTGTTCCTCCAATAGCTTTCAGTTTCTGTGGGGTTTCAAAACTATTAACTTACAAAACACACCTTTCTTTTCCCTGTCATAATATACCATTAATAGTGCTTTCTGAAGAACATGTGCAATATCAATGATAACCAGGCTGAAAGAGATGCATTGAAGTTTTCCAAACTAGTCACTGTTAATCATTTATATGCACTCTTATTTCCATCCCACAATACCTTATGATATAGGAACTGGGGTCAAAAAAGGCTAGACTATTCATAATAAGATTAGAAAGGTAGTTAGTTGCAAAGTCACGTTTTCAAATCACAGATCTGTCTGCTGTCATGATATACATATATAATATATATATAATATGTGTTATATATATAATATATATATATATTTTTGAGACAGAGTGTCACTCTGTCACCTGGGCTGGAGTGCAGTGGTGCAATCTTGGCTCACTACAACCTCTGCCTTCTGGGTTCAAGAGATTCTCCTGCCTCAGCCTCACAAGTAGCTGGGATTACAGGCACCCACTGTCATGCCCGGCTTATTTTTTTGTATTTTTAGTAGAGACAGGGTTTCACCATGTTGGCCAGGATGGTCTTGAACTCCTGACCTCATGATTCACCTGCCTTGGCCTCCCAATGTGCTGAGATTACAGGCGTGTGCCACTGCACCCGGCTGATATATTTTCTTAACCACTAGACATAGTACAAAGAGCAAGTATAGTACCACTATAGTATATTGTTAAAATAATGATTGAATTGTAAGTAATGATTAGAACTAGTGATTACTGAGTTCTAGCACTTAACTCTGTTACCCAATTAATTTCTTACAAAACCCTATGTGATTTGTAACAGTATGATCATCTCTATTTACTGTTGCAGATAATGAAGCTCAGAGAGGATAGCCACCTCCTCAAGGACACAGAGTAAGTGATGCAAGCCTGGAGCTGAGCCCAGGCAGTCTCCATCCAGAACCCAAGCTCTTAGCCATTATACCAAACCACCTGCCTTGGGACCTGTCTTATTATGCCTAACATCTGAAAAAGGAATGAAAACCTATTTCTTGTTATAATTTTTTTTGGGCTATTGAATCTATAATAAGTGGAACCAACAAGAACTTCCAAGTGATTGCTGGTACTTATAGTTAACAATGTGTGTATCATCTATTTATTTATTTTTTTTTTTGAGATGGAATCTAGCTCTGTCGCCTAGGCTAGAGTGCAGTGGCGCAATCTCGGCTCATGCAACCTCCAACCTCCCAGGTTCACGCAATTCTCCTGCCTCCGCCTCCTGAGTAGCTGAGATTACAGGTGTGTGCCATCATGCCCAGCTAATTTTTGTATTTTTAGTAGAAATGGGGTTTCACCATGTTGGTCAGGCTGGTCTTGAACTCCTGGCATCATGATCAACCCGCCTTATCCTCCCAAAGTGCTGGGATTTCAGGCGTGAGCCAGTGTATCATCTTTTAGCTCTGCATCTGAGCATAATCTAAAGACTCACAGTTCTGTGAGGAGGCTGAAGCCCTGCTGGTCCATGTCAATCTTCCTTGTATTAATAGATTTAGAACCAAATAACCATGCTGGCCCACGCCCTGGCTCTGGCCCTGCCAACATTTCCTTTGGCCCTGTTTCCTCCCTCAGGTAATACATTTAAATATTGTCTTAGCTAAGATACTTTGAGGGGTGGAATTGAGCTGGGAAAAGAACCACAGAGGATGAAGGAGAAAAGTTTCAAGCCATAGTTCATCATCAGGTTAAGTTGCTGAATCGTTATCAGGTTAAGTTGCAACAGAATCAGGGCCACCACTGTTCTTACCTGCCCATAAGCATCCTTGCTCAGCACCTCACCTCTGACAAGCTGTTTGCCAGGGAGCAATAGCCTAATTATATAGGATCTACAAACACCTTCATTCCTTGATCCTTCCATCCCAACTCACAGTTCTTTGATTCAGTGTTTCTCATGGAAACTTGGCCTTCTCATGACATTTCAGGCTTTTGTGGGATTTCATCCAGCTTTAGATAGTCAGAAAGGCAGACAATGATGCTCTAAGAAGACTCAATAATTTTACTGGCATTATTTCCTCTTTTTAAATAAAAAAGGATGAGGATAACAAAAATAACATTAATGATGAAAAATTATATAGAGGCAAAGCATCCAACAAAGACAAAATGGATGAAAATGAGAGAAGAATGTATTCGATTAACTTTGATGGAGTGTCTACTATGAGCCAAGTGCTGGGCTAAGCTGACTTAATCCTTGGAATTTGCACTACAAGAGGATGCATGGTTGGCTTCTTCTCTTTCCCCTCATTTTATCTTCTCTTTATTCACTAACTCTGCTGTAGATTTGCACAGGGATGGGCAGCAGGGGTTCAGAGATGAGGGAAAAAGCAGAAAAGGTCATACATGACTAGTACCATATTCATCTGTTGTCAGTGGGTGGTGGATGCTTTTGTGGGTTGCTGCTGTATCCCCATAGGAATCCTCCTGTTGTTTCTTTTGACACAAGCCAGAAATTGTCTAGTTAGCCAATGTTAAGTGTCCCCACGGTGTTGGCCCTGGGGTTTTAGGGGCCTATCCTCTGTTAGGATGGGGTTTCATTTGCCTTCGCTGGTGCTTATACCTGGTTTATTGGAAACATGACCCTTGTTCTGCTGCCTTTGGATAACAACTTACTCTAGTGTACCTTTTGCTCTTGGATCTTCCAGTTATAACCAACTTCTCCTTTTAGATTTCTTCCAGCAATGGTCAGACACCAGTTTCTCCAGGGGACACCAGCAAGACATTCAAATTGGTTACCTTGACACCTGTTTACCTCTTTCTATTTCTCTTGGCTTAAGGTAAAGGAGTAGCACAAGTCTTACCTTTACCTGCTAAGTGACAGGAGACTGAAAGCACGTTAGTAATTCTGTCTCCAAATGGTCTTCTCTTTCTGATCTCTGAGACTTTAAATGGTACAGTGTTCACCCTTTATAACATCTGCAACATTGAAAATAAGCAAAGGCTGCAAAATTAGTTTTTAATAATGTTGGGTGACCATATATCCTGGTTTTGTCCAGCCTTAATTTTAATAATAGAATTAAAAGTTCCCTTCTATGCCTATGTGAGCTAACACCTCACCCTAGAATGGGTGAATACTTGGCATTTCTTGTTTTGTTTTTCAGAGACAATAGGAAAAGTTACACTTGGCACCCTTTTGTACTAGGAATTGTGCCAAGACATTCCACTAAGGCATTATTCCATTTTCAAGTACATGCATGCCATATTCAATCATGAAGAATCATAGCAACTTATGAGAAACTCCTAGTAATTCCTCATCACTAACGATGTAAAGAGGAGACAACTAGAGAAATGGGCATGTTAAGGGAAAATAAAGATGAAAGGACAAGAGTACTTCGTTCTCTATTGCTTCCAAATCTCAGGGATTCACCAAGATAAAACTTGTTAAAATTAAACAAGCTAAACATAAACAACTACTTTCAAAAGTTTATTTGTATTCCATAGGAAAAATTGGCTTACTTTGGTGTTCCATTCCTGGAAGCTTCACTTGATAACCTGGCAGTATCAGCATCGTTCTTAGATTCTAATTATGACAGCTTGTTTGAAGGTTCTAGCAGAGGAGTGGAGCTACTTGTATTCCTTGAGTGAAGACTGGCCCTCCTCTGTCAGAGATGGTCATCCTCTTCAACCAAGCATGCAGCTTTGAAAGGGATGCACATGGAGAGGTGAGGAAGGAAGGGAACACTTGCCTAACCAGTCAGATTAGCCAAATCAACTCTGGCGATCAATGAGGTGACATGTCACTGCCCGCTCTCCCTCACATCCTTACATTCTAATGAAAGGATGTTCCAAAGTCTTCTACTTAAGAACATGATTGAGTGAGTATGCTAAAAAACAACATAATTGTAATTTCTTAAAATATTTAATAATTTAAAATTTTTACTAGTTTATACTGCTGATCTTCATTTCAAAATGGTAGCCATTATTAGGCAATTGAATTTTTACCTTAATTATCTTGTTGTTTTATTTCTAAAACTTGCTCTTTTGAAACACTCATGGACTTAGAAATTGCAAAAAAAGGAAGTATGTAAAGTCCCATAGGCACATTTATTGTGAACATGATTACTGGAATAATAATATAGTAAAGATTTAATTTGGTAGAGTAAATAGATTCAATATTATATTGTCAAAGTCATCAAAATGTTAAAATATTTAGAGCACTAAGGTTTATATAGTTTATGCAATAAAGTCAATTTCAAATTATTCAGTTATCATTGAAGATCAAACCTTACTGCCTGTTTATCACAAACTCATCGAGAGTATCAGGGATATTCATTGTTAAGGAGGGAAAATCTTTAGGATAAAAATTATTGTATTAGTCCGTTTTCACATTGCTATAAAGAAATACCCAAGACTGGGTAATTCATAAAAAGAAGAGGTTTAATTGACTCACAGTTCTGCATGGCCAGGGAGACCTCAGGAAACTTAGAATTATGGCAGAAGGTGAAGAGAAGCAAGTACCTTCTTCCCAAGGTGGCAGCAGAGAGCGTGCGCAGGGGAAACTGCCATGTATAAAATTCATTCACTATCATGAGAACAACATGGGGGAAACCGCCCCTATGATCCAATCACCTACTACCAGGTCCCTCCCTTGACATATGGGGATTACAGTTTGAGATTAAATTTGGGTGGTGACACAGAACCAAATCATATCAAGTATGATTGTAAGGAAATATGTGTGTAAAAAATGTCTGAAAGTAAAACTTTACAAAATGTATGTTTTTGTAGATGATAAAATTCCCTGGTTTGAAAACTATAACATTGGTAGATTGGCAGAGACTTGTATTTGTATAATTTCATAAATCTGGTTACAATATTTGAAATGCTTTATTGTATTAATTTCCCAAAGTAAGTCAACAAACTTGGAGTAGCTATTATTATACCCAGTTTTGAAATGAAATAGAGCCTTAGAGAGTGTGGGTGATTCAGTTTTGTTTATAGAGCTCTTTCCTGGCTCAGCTCAGATTACACTCTACTGTACTACCTCTACTTCTTTTTTTTTTTTTTTTTTAAATGTGGTACACTATAAGTAAGAATTTGCTAAATAAGGTGGATTAGATTGCTGGCTTTTATAACTTAATGTCACTAGATTTTGGGGTTGCCTTTGATAGACAACTTAATTGATAGAAATCTTGTCAAATATGACAGGGTTTCAAAATTAGCCTTGATGAATACTTCTATCTTCATATGTTAATTCCTTCTTAAAAGATTAACTCAACAAGCATTGAAAAATATCACGGCAGAAAAATAGTTGATTCTCAAATAAATTATTTTTAAATCCAAATGGAGTTAGGCAGACTCTTTGAGCATTTGCATATTGGCTGATTATTTCTGCAATATTGCCTGGATTCCATTAGTACAAATGGTATATAAAGACCAGTATACTGTTTTCCTGGTACAATAAGAGAATAATTGCTGTACTTATGCTTCTTTTTTTTCAATGTTAACTTAGACTACAAGATATTAATTTGTAGCTACTGCTTACAAAGGTTAATGCATAGCCATTTTAGAAATGATTTAATATTTGCCTTCCCTTGGCATTTCATAATCCTTTTTCTAAATAAGTGTTACAAAGAAAGCAATCTGGTGAAAAAGAACTAAGCTTCCTTCATTCTAGAATAAGTTTATCATACTTATTGAAACTGATATAAGGGTTACCTACTTTTTCCCCAAAAGTCGACCTTCAAGATTCAATTGGCCGTTTGTAGAGTTATATTGAGGATTGCTATTAGATTGCATTCAACAGGTTGATGTGAATACTTGGCTGAAATATATAAATGCACATTGGTTCCACTAGAACAGCAAAGACAGTTAAGTGGCCCAATTTTGTGTCTCTCACAGCTTTCTATCCCATGGCCAATGCCACCCTAAAGAATGTGTTCCTTTGAACAAGAAATGCAATAATAATTCTCAAATACTAAACATTCACCTAGGGTACGTGCTTTAGTTGGAATGCTATAACCCAACTCAGGGCAAAGTGCTAAAGGGCTCTTGGCAAAGTGCTAAAGGATTGGTCACACAGTGGTCAAATTTGGGTGGCAAAAGGGAAAAGTTGTATTTCTCTTCCCTATATCATCAGCGATTACATGTTTCCTGTGATCTTGCTTACAACTGACCTCTTTTGCTCCCTAAACCACCCTGTACAATGTGTTCAAAGATACTTCCCTCAACTAGTCCTATCATTCAACGCGTACACACGGACCCCCAGTTATGGAAAAACACAGTGGGGAATACAAAGAAACACAGTACAAGCTCTCCAGTGTCCAAACATTTAGGTCGGTGTTTATGCAAAATCGGTGGCCCTCTTTAACCCTGTTCCAACATAGCATAACAAACAACTAGGACTGCCTTACAGGAGAGAGGCAATGCCACATGGACGCAATTTATAAGTTAATTAGCACAGTCTACTGGGCCAAGTAGTGACAGATGTGACACCTGCTTTCAGGGAAAAAAATGAAAAAGAGGAAAGAACAGCAGAGGTAAACTCCCTCTCTAGGGAGGTTTGTGGTCACACACAGGTCACATTGGCTAGCATATAAAACAGAATTTTAATAGACCAAAGTATCTTTGAAAGGCAAGCTATAAATATGAATGCAATTAAAAAACACACACTAAGTTCTCCAACCAAATGAATAGTTAAGTATATGTACTAGGGGGAGGCATTTACATATCAAGGGTTGTTCAGAACAGTAAAATGCTTTATGTGTAATTTGCTTTATGTGTATATATATATATATATATATATGCTTTATGTGTGTATATATATATTCTTAAAATCATCTATTTGCCTGATAAATAATTTAACAATTTGCCATCAACTTTCTTTTATTTTTGAAAAAAAAAACAAAAAAAACAAAAAGAACTATTAAACTGGCCAAATCGTTATACAGTATGAAGATAAGGAGTGGAGGGGAGTAGTTTAGTGATATGCTAAATTTATTTATTTTTGTCAGGAGATACAATATGAGGAAAAATAATGCTATCATCTATTAGGTTGGTGCAAAAGTAATTGCTGTTTTTGCCACTAATTTAATTGCAAAACCTCAATTACTTTTGCACCAACCTAATAGAATTTTGACATAGAGTGCTTCGACTCAAACTAGGATTATCTATGAACATGAGTTTATATAGCATTTTACTAAAACCAATTGCCGCATCTCAGAGTTGCAAGAATTTAGACTCTGCAACTTTTAAAACTAACCAATGAAAACACACAAAACTGACACCATCAATTCAAATGTTGAGGAGGTTTGATTCCCCAGTTAAGAAGCTGAGGTAGATATTTTCATGCAGGGATTTTATTGAGGTGTACTCTTAGGAGTAATTCCTTCGGAGAAATGAAGGGGAGAAGGGTTGAGTAGAGGAAGAAGCTGAAAAGCAAAGCAATTTCAGCATAGGCCCCATCTATCCCCATGTTTAACTCAGATTCTGGGTCAACCTTAAGTGTTGTACAAAATTGAGGCTGGGCTACTGGGCCTTTACCACCCACAGACTCCAATATAATCCAGCCACACATATCTCTTTTATTCAAACTATAACCTATGAATACTTAAACTCATAAAAACACCAATATCAGAGCCTTCGTTTTTTTTGTTTTAGTTTTAGTTTTTGTTTTTGGGGGATGGAGTCTCGCTCTGTCACCAGGCTGGAGTGCAGTGGCACAATCTCGACTCATTGCAACCCCTGCCTCCTGGGTTCAAGAGATTCTCCTGCATCAGCCTCTCGAGTAGCTGGGACTACAGGTGCATGCCACCTCACTCAGCTAATTTTTGTATTTTTGGTAGAGACTGGTTTTCACCATGTTGGCTAGGATGGCCTCCATCTCTTGACCTCATGATCTGCCCTCCTCAGCCTCCCAAAGTGCTATGATTACAGGTGTGAGCCACTGCACCTGGCCCGAGTCTTTGTTTTTTAAATTAAAAGACTTAGAACCAAATGATTAATCTAGGACAATGGTTATTAAAGACAATGGTTATTAAAGGTACTGGTTCTTGTACCAGCAGTATCAATATCACCTGGAAACTTGCTACAAATGCAATTTCTTGGGGGCTACCCCAAAACTACTGAATCAGAAGCTCTAAGGTGGGGCCAGACAACCTGCTTTAACATACCCTTCAGTGGATTCCAATACACTCTAGAGTTTGAGAACTCCTGACCTAGTACTTTGAAAACATAATTCAATAGTTGAGGGGAAGAAAGCTATTCAAAATATTTCAGAATTATAGGACTGGGCTGGGAGTAAAAAGGAAAAAATGGAATCACACTCATGATTAGAGTTTGGTTGATGTGGATTTTCCTCCATTCTTCCTTGTCTGTCCTGGTTTCTGCTATGCATGCAGGTGATGTCTAGTGGGATTGCACCTGTGACAACAACCATATCTGTAGTTTATCCAACTGTGTCCTAAGTATACGCTGAGCAGGTGGAATGTATCATTTCACTTGGATTGATAGGAAGAAATAAGCCTTAAGAATGACAAGGATTTCCACTTTAGCAAGCCTCAACAGGATTAGGAAATAGCTTGTCTGGGTTCAATAATGATAATTCAGTCAAGATCTTCCCTGAATTTAAGATCATCCAAAGAGAATTTCAGAATGGAAATTTTTTCCTATAGGTTTCCATCCAACCCTTTTCTTCTCAAACTATTCTTGCCTGTTTGCCATTTGAAGGAGGCATCTTCTGGAATAATACAGCTGGAAGAAAGGAAGCGGGGCTTAGTCACTCATTGCTACAAGAATATAGATGTGGGAAAATAGTCACTTTGCAATGTGGATACCTAGCAAACATACCTTATCCAAGTGATGAAGTTTGCCATCCTTAATGTTAAGCCATGTTTATTACACTTAACAAAGTTACCAAAGGCTTTTGTCCACATAGCTACCTCCTTTTTCTCATTCGAGATCTACTCAAATGTGACCTCCTTACAAAATGCTTGGGGCTACCTTATCCACAGTTATCGTTTACCTAACTTTTGTACCTTCTATCCAAGTGTTTGCTTTATTTTCCTCATAGGCTTCGTATCTGAAACTATTCCATTATGTGTGTTTGTGTGTTTTGCTATTTGCTTATTTCTTCACTAGGTGAGGAATACCATAAGAGTAAGCAAATTATTTATGTCATTCTTCATTATCTATCAAGGATTTAGAATCATAATGGTTCACATATTAGGCACAAAATCAATAGATTAAAAAAAAAAAAAACTAAACTAAAACAAAACTTGTCCTGCTATCTTTGAAGCCATACATATCAAAGACCAAAGCTGAACTCTGATGTGCTTCAATGTCCATCATTTTTTCACCCAGTTGCTATGCACATAAAGAAAATGATCTTTATCGCAGTAAATAGCAATAACTAACACTTACTGACTTACTATGTGCTTGAGTGGTTTATGTACAGTTGAAAGCCAAGGATTTTAGTAGGAATTCAGGTATTTTCATCCCAGTTTTATAGATAAGAAAACTAAGGTTCTAAGGGAGTAATTTTTCCAAATTCATGAAAAAAAGCAAGCTGTAAAATTGTCTGAATTAGACACTCAGGTTCTTAATCATTTTGTCAGCAGTAGTTAGAATGTAGTTGCATCAGAATCTCCTGGGGTGTCTTTCCAAATTCTAGATTATCAGGCCCTATTACTAGAAACTCAGATACAGTGGGCAGAGAGTGGGGCTCAATTATTGGTTGTTCACCTCACCTAGATTTCTAAAGCAGGCAGTTCAAATACAGCATTTTGCTACAGATTTTGGTAGATCAGACTACACTAATGCCATATGATAACAATCATAGGGAGAAGGATATAGCATTTTGGGATAATTCCTGCTGCTAAAGTCCTGCACAAGAAAAGTACAGTTCAGGCAATGAGTCATAAGCAACAATGACTCTTCTCCATAGTTTTTTGGTCAAGTTCAGATCAAGTCTGGTTCTGACTACCCTGTACAGACAGATGAGATCAGAGTCCCCCTGTGTCTGGCTTCCAGGATACTACCATACTTCTCTGATGGAATGAATGGCTCTTCACTGAGAAAGGTGATAAGAGATCTCACCTTTTCTGATGAGTGACTCTGGGCTGCAGGAATAGAGGCCAAGTTTTAATCTTAGTAGAGGAAGACTTGCCATTGACGTGCCTGACTTTTGACAGGAATACTGCAGCTGCTTGTACTCAGGCCTTAAATTGGAGTGAGGGAAAGGCAGGGTCTGTCACTGGCTGATGATGGATTTTCATCAGCTCATAACAAAACGGAGTAGCTCAGACAGCCTGTTGAAATAAATTTAATGTTATTTTGAAAAAAAAGAAAGAAAGAAAGAAATAGTAGATTCATTCTTGGCAGCTAAATTCAATCCTGTGTGAAACGAAAGCTAACATAATTTGAAGTGCCACAAGAACCTTAAATCTCCCCCAGGACTTCCTTACTTGCTTTTTCCTGTCTCTCTTCCATACCTCTCTCTCTCTTCCTTCAGCGAGCTTGGTTTCCTATTTCCTATGGCTTTAGCCTCTTCCTTGAGTGTTTCTACTTTCTGTGGGCATTAATATAAGCTCCTCAAGACTAGCATGCATTTGTGACTGTGAGGTCGCCCCTTGGGATTTCATTCTGCTGCTTGGATGAATGGTCAATTAAACACAAAGAGGGGCGTTCCTTATTGGCTCGGGTCTTTCTGCATCAGAATCCCTAAAATGGCAGAAAAAGAGCACAGATATGCAATCATTCCTCTGGGCCAATATATGATCTATCAAAATTACTTCTATTTCCTGATGAGCTAGTAATTTTGATGTAAGATGCTTGTCTTTTGCTTACCTCCCTTCTAAAAGAAGCTAATAATCCAAATGAATCCCCTGAATCCAATATTAAAAAAATACCTTTGTTAACCCCAAATTTGTTGTATTTATTGACATGCTAGGAAAATAGATATGAAGTCTAAAGAAAATAATAAATATAACTCATAATCCCACCACATTGGAGATGACTACTATTAACATTTTGAGATACCTCTTTCTGGTTCTTTGTTCTAGTTATGTGTCTATATTTGTACATATATGTAAACAGAAACAGATTTTTACTTCAAAGAGGTCATAGATTATATCCTGTTTTGTAAAGTATCCTATTTTGTCTTTTATTTAAATGTTATAATACTTGTTTACGATTACATGTTATTCAATCTTAGCTACCTTATTCTCTTAATAAATCCTCTATTTTTGAATGTTTATATTTCATTATTTTATTCTACTAAAAATTATGAAGACCATTCTTCTGAAACATCCCTATATTTTTGTCAAAGTATATGATTTTTGAAAAAATATAGTTTCTCATTCTCCATGTTTTGCTTATTGGTGGCTCTCAAAGTGTGGTCTCTAGAGTAGCATCAGCATCACCTGGGTATTTTGTAACAAGACAAGTTTTCAGGTCCCACCCAGAGCTACTGAATCATAAATTCTGGTGGTGAGGTCCAGAAACTTGAGTTGTAACAACAACTCCAGGTGATTCTGATACATCCTAATGAGTGAGAACTATGGATCTGGGATATTTGGTGGTTAGAGAGAACTCCCAGTCTAGCAGCCTCACTGTACAATATTTGTAAGTCCTGCAGCAATGCTGGGATATATTTCCTAGGAAAATTCAACTATTTGTCTCATATTTCAGATTTTTTTGGCTGACTCTGAGAATACCAGTTCTGGCAAGTCTTCTGGGGTCTTTATGCTAGAAGCAGCAAATCCTTATGGGTCTGCAGCAACTCGATTTTTGCCTCCTCAGAGGAAAGAATTCATCTGTGGAGCGTAATGCACAGTGAAAGATAGAGGCAAGTTTTAGAGAAGCAGTGAAAGTTTATTAAAAAGTTTTAGAGCAGGAACAAAAGAAAAGAATAGGGCCAAGCAGGTGACTTGAGCAATCCAAGTGCTCTGTTTGACCTTAGACTTGGGGTTTTATACATTGGCATGCTTCTGGAGTTTTGCATCTCTCCTCCCTTGATTTTTCCTTGGGGCAGGCTGTCCACATGTGCAGTAGCCTGCCAACACTTAAGAGGGGAGTGCACACACGGCGTGTTTACTGAAGTAGTGTGCATGCTCACTTGAGGTATTTTCCCCTTACCAGTTGAGTGTTCCTAGAGAAAGGTCATATACCAGTTAAACTCTGCCATTTTGCCTATTAGTGCACATGCTTGGACTCACTCACCCAAATCCTGAGATCTTATTGGAAAGCTGCTGATCACCAGCTTCAGGTGTTTTCTGTCTATTGGGCGACTGATATTCCTTGATGCCAGGTGTGACCAATTATTATTTTAGAGAGACAATTGAACAACCGCCTGACCATGACCTTATAGTTGCCTTGAGATGGTATGTGTTCCCTTGACCTTGACCCCCTTTGTGGGCAGGAACTGGAGCAGCTCATTTCACTCAGCTTGTAGTCTGTGGACAGCTAAGTGTTAATAGCTCAGTGAAGGGTCAGGCTGATTGCCTCCTGCACCTGCCCTTTATGATGCCTGAGTTCTTGTTTGGTGTCCAGGAAGAATCAGGTTACAGGAACTGTTTAAAAGATATGAATGTAGAAGATTTTATTGAGCAGTGGAAGTGGCTCTTGGTGAAAGGGGAGCTAGAAAGGGGATGGTGCAGGAAGAAGGAGATCTTTACCTGAAGCTGAGCTGTCTCTGGCTAGGCTGCCTTCTGAAACTGCACCATCGGAAGTTAGCCGTGTTATCTGTAGTCACTGAACCTCAGTTGCTTCTCTACTTACCACTCATCTGCTTGTATCCCCAGCATTTGGCAGCTTGAATCCCTGAGATTCAGCAGCTTGCATCCCTGATCACTTGCATCAGCTGCTTGTGTTTTTATGGGCACAGGATAGGGGGTGGGGCAGGCCAAAAAGCCAATCATTTGTGTAGGAAAAATAGGGTCAGATGCTTTCATTTAGGGCCGAGATTCCAGGCTTGAGGATAGACTTTAACTGGGAGCCCAGCCCTTCAGTATATGGGTCAGCAGTTTCCATGGAGCTGAGGTTCCAGGGCCAAAGCTCCAGGCTTGAGGGTGGAGTTTAGCCAAGAGCCCAACCCTTCTGTATTTGACTGACATTCCTTGGGTGGGGCCTCTCCTGCCCTGCTCACATTTGCCTACTCTAACGTTTGTACCTTTACATTTGGAATAACTGTCCTTCATTATCTCTCGTGTGAAGGACCACACTCACCAGCTGACTTTTCTTTCTCCTTTCTTTCTTCTTCCCACAAGAACCCCCCAACACACTTTTTAAAATTAAAAGTTAAAGTTTTATTTTAGCATTTAAAGATTATATGAAACATGGTTGATTACCCATACTTAAAAAAATCATCAGTTATTTCTCCTGATCTATTGAATAAAATTTAAACTCATTTACAAGGCATTTAAGATGTTGCACAGCCTTTCATCTAATTACTGTTTGGATTTGTAAGGGAGAAAGCAAATAATTTTTTTCCCCTCCACTCATATTTATTAGTTGGGATGAACCCCTTTAATGAAAGACAGGTTAACCACAGAAAAACAAACAAGTTTAATGACATATATACCTCATGTATACATTGGTGATACCCAGAAAAGTCAGTGAATTTCAGAGAAGCAGCTTTGAACTCAGGCTTATATTACCATTGTTCCCTGAAACAAAGAAAGAAGGGAGCCAGTGATGGGGAGGTCACCAGGAAAAGCAGGGCAAACAAGGGTAAGGTTTGTTATGCAGATTTAAGCGCTTTCTCTATTGGTAAGAGTCTCTAGTGATTCAGTTATTCTTCTTTCCTGGTACAAAGAGGAAGACATCTTTACAAATGGAGATTTTCTTTCTAAATGTAAATTTCTTTTACCAAAGAGTAACTTCTACTCTATATTCAGAGCTTATCCTGTCTGTTGTTTCTCAAAATAATCAATTCAAAATAATCCTTATGCCAAAAAGGTATATTTTGGGGTGGCAGATTCTGATATCTTATAAATCTCACCTGCCACTCCCTACTCATTCAAGTTCCATGGTAAGCCATTATATTCACTTTAGGTGTATTATTCTCTTTCAGGAATTCATGACTTAATACCACCAATTTTAAATGTTCTTCCAAACCTTTATAACATAGTGAAATCTTATTCTTCCTCTAGACTCAGTTCAAATATCACCTCATCCATGAAGACTTCTCTGTTATTTCTATCCATTATAGTAATTTAAATGTTACTTTGTTTATACCTCAATATGAATTTATTTTGCTGTCTTGTAAATGATTTAGTACTTTTTTTTAACAGCTTGTCATGCATGTAGGGACAAGATATTACCTATGAATATCCCAATACAATACAACGGACTTAATAGGTATTCAGTAAGTGTTAAATGCTAAAGAATCATAAAAATACAAAATTCATAATATGTGTACTATCAAACATTTAAATTCCATAAAAATTTAGTATTATTAAAAATCCAAAAGATAACAGACTATTAGTCCAAAGAGAAAGAGAATTGGTAAATTAATCACTCTAGATAACAGGATAACATATTTCAAGTATTTTATTAAAATTCTAAAAATGGTAGAAAATAATTTGACAACTCATGGTAAATGAAATATTTTTATCTTGTTTCATTGTTCTTATTTCCTCGAGGAAAAACAACAACTTAACATTATTTTGGCCTTGCTTTATTGGCTGGAAAGCAAAGTTGTGATAAATAACCTTGTCATGAAATAGAGATGATTACAATGGAACAATATTGTACTGCTGAAAATGGGTGTTTGTAAGTGTTGTTGTTTTTTACAACCTTCTGTTTTCTAAAGAAGGCCTTATTAGTTGCAGAATGCTTTAAATAAAGAGATGATTTCAGCATCCTACCTAAGCCAATAGTCCTACTCCCTTCCCTTTATTGTTGTTGATCAAGCTTTTATAGCCTCAGTAAGCAATTTCAGGGAAATCAGTTACGCCATTCCACCCAGAAATGTCTATTTCATCACTTTCCTCCATGACATGGTTGAAATGACTAATTTTCTGGGGCTCGTTAAATCTCCATCTTTCATAGAAGACCACAAATTCTACCTCCCATATTACCCAGTGATTTGGGGCAATAGGCAGACATGCAGGAGTACTTGAAGCAGATTAATACTGAAAGAACTTCTAACACATCAAACAATCCTTCAAATGTCTCTTAGACAAGATTTTTCACATGAAATGCCTGTACTTAGCTCAAGAAGGAAGAATTTTATCACAACTGGAATGCCTGGCAGATTGCAATAGTGTGCCTTCGACTATGGAATAAATTGTGTTCTATCCAAATGTTTATATTGAAATCTAAACCCCAAATATGGCTATATTTAGAGACAGGGTCCATAAGGGGGTAATTAAGATGAAATGAGGTCAGCAGGGTGGTGCTTGCTTCAATTAGATTAGCCACCTTAAAGAAGAGACACCAGAGAGCTCCTTTGCTTTCTTTCCATGCATATGGAAAGGCCATGTGGGGACAAAGTGATAAGGGGATTGTCTGCAAGCCAGGAAGAAAGCCCTGGGCAGGAATCAACCTTGCTGGACCTCTTTTGAGGACTTGTAGCCTCTGAAACTATGAGTAAGTAAAGTTCTGTTGTTTAAGGCACCCAATTGTATCTTACTGTGGCAGCCCGAGCAAACTAATACATGTTTCCACTGAGCATTATTCAAAGAGAATTACATTAATAATTAATATTTTAATGTCAAGAAAGACACTCGTATCTCAGATTCACAAAAATAAGCATTCAGTATGGTGTTTGGGCAGCATGAGAACTGCGGCCCTTTTCTTTTTGGAAAAGGTAAACAACCATATATATCCCATCTCTTCAATGATTTATTTACATGAGGATGAAATCTAGGGCCCTAGTAAAGAGTACAAATATAAATGTGCATAGTGTGTTTACCCATTAAATATATTAGGGCCCATTATTTATTTATTTTAATTATTCATTGGGGTCTACCATGTGCCCAGCACATCTGTGAGTGCTGGGGAAACAGTGGTGTGCAGGCCAGCAAAATCCCCAGTCAGTGCGGGGCCTGCATAACAGATAATAAACAAGTAAACATACCATTGATATAATTTTCAGAGAGTAAAGAGCATAGAAAAAACAAAACCAGAAGATGAAATGATGAATGACTTGTTGGCAGCTATTCGAGATTTCAGTCAAGAAGGCAGAGCCTACCCTCATACAGCTTAAAATAAAATGATGGTAACACTCTAAGTAAGGAAGTGAATGTATTAAGATTGTGTGCACAGGTAGCTATTGGAACACAAAGAAAAAATGTTTTCTAAAATTTTGAGAGGCCAGGGAATTCTTTACCAGGGACAGTAAGAGTAATGGAGAGGAATGGCTAAATAATTCAGTATGGAAAGAGCAGATGTGGGTTGGAACTTGACTCTCCTGTGTGATGCTTGCTAGTGACTTACTCTCTCTAATTCTTTTCTGTCTTGTAAAATAGGGCTTGCAATACCCTCTCACAGGAAGGGAAGACGGTTGGTGTTCAATACCCAGAATGAGAAATAACCTGAAATAGTCCTAGAAATAGAAGTGGTTCACAGAGAATGAGGCCATAAATGAAAAACATTAAGGCAGAGGTCGTATCATAAAGGTCCATGCTAAGGAACTAGAAGTATATTTTGAGGCAAGGGATATATCCCTTGGCCATTTAAGTGCTTCAAGATGATTAAATTTTTAATTTATAAATTCACAGAATGTTTTAAAAATTCATTTCATTTTATCTATATTTTCTAAATTTCTGACAATGAATAGTACTTATATAAATTTTGAATTCTTAAAGAAGTTGGAAAAAATAACTCTATTGAATTAGTCAAAAAAGACAAAGGGCCCCAAATTGGCAATATTCCTGCATAAACACATGATATCAGTTTAATAACCTCCAAATAAGCGCATTGGCCTGTGGGCTTTGGTACCTCAGGTCTTTATGACATAAAAATTGATATTCCAGAGAGATGAACATCTGTTCTGTAATCTTTGGGATTATCCTCATGCACATATTTTCTTGGTAAGAGGATTGAGCAACAGAAACTTAGGCATCCTGGGAATTCTGCTACATCATCCAATATAGAAGTTTTCCTGGCATGAATGGTCTGGTTACAGAAGATATACTAATGCTTATCATAATCAAATTGTATAGCCCAGCAATGCCACCCCTAAGTGTATGCCTATAGAACATTTCCATAGATGCTCACTAAAAATAAATATAAATAAAGAAATAACAAGCATGAGCAGCACAAATTGCAAACTCCCCAAATGCTCATTAATAGAAATTGAGATAAGTATATTTTGGTATATTTCCCCAAAATGAAATAGGGTACAGCACTAATAATAAAATGACTGCAACAACTCACAATAGTATGGATGACTCTCACAAATATAAAGTTGCGTGAAAAAGATCAAACAAAAAATGTAGATACTGTAAAGTAGGGGTGTGTATGTGTGGGTGCTATGGGTGTGTGTGTGTGTGTGTGTGGTGTGTTTATGCATTTACTGTAAGAGGGTATAATAGGTAGTTTCATTTGTCAACTTGACTGGGACATGGCGTACCCATATATATGGCTCAACATTATATGGGGTATTTCTATAAGGGTGGTTATGGATGAGATTAACATTTAAATCAGTCAACTGAGTAAAGCAGATTGCCCACCCTGAAGTGGGTGAGCCTCATCCAATCAGTTGAAAGCCTAAATTAAACAAACAAACAAACAAACAAACAGAAAGTCTGACCCTCCTCTGAGAAATAGTGAATGGCTCCTGCCAGACTTCGTTTGAACTGGGACACCAGCTTTGTCCTACCTTGGGACTTGAAGTGAAACATCAGTTCGTCCTGGATCTGGAGCCTGCTGGCCTTTGGCCTGCAACTACACCATCAGCTGTTCTTGGTCTAAGAAGACTCAGCCTGAAGATCTTAAGACTTGTCAGCCTCCATGACTGCATTAACCAGTTCCTTCAGTAAATCTCTTTATAAATGTAAAGAATGTACCCACATCCTATTGTTACCGTTTCTCTGAAGAACCCTAACTAAAACAGAAGATTTCCAGGGTGCTAGTAATGCTTTATTTATCGAATTCAGGGAGCTATACACTCAACTATGCCAAAATATTAGGGTAAATTTAGGTTGGGTATAAATATTAGGAATCACTTTTTTCAACCTTTCAGAAATTTCCAGTTAAAGGCAACTTTATGACTCCTCATTGATGTTACAGGGTATCAAAACCTTAATATCATATTAAAAAAATACTAAGAGTATGGAACATCTCATGTTCATTGTCCAATTGCAAATGTTACAGTCTGTTTGCCTAAACTAGGTCCAACTGTAGGTCAGAGAGTCTGGCATAAGCCACTGTGTTCCCTGGAGTCCTCCACATTTCTGAGGCTTTAAATCAAGCTTTTCTTTACCTGCATTCTAGTAGAATGAAACGCTGGGATCACAGAAACTGAAACTATATTTGGCAGTTTTGATATAGAATATATCCTGATCTGTACAAAAACCACATCTCCAGAGATTTCCAAGTTACCCTGCAATGCAAGGGTGAAGCCCTGGGTAACCTGGGTCAGATCAGTGCAAAATACTAAGAGATAGACCATTTATAAGGTTATGTATATGACTCCCTCTTAAGTGTGTTTAAAGTCAATTTTAGAGGCTCACCCCTAAGGAAAAAGTGGAGCACTGAAGCCTAAAATTCCAGGTGCTGGAATTTGATAGCACCTGAATAATATTGAATTAGTACTTAAAAAGATAGAATTGTTCAAAAATTTTGCCTAAATAGAGTCCTAGACCATTATCATGTGCCTTCTAAAACAACAATCTAAAACCTTTACACCAAAACCACAAATTTTGCCATAAAACGTCAGCTTTTTTGAAAAGATAAAATACTAATTATTGAATGTTTTTTGTCAATAAACAAATAATAATACTTACTTTGCATGGACATCATGCTTACTTCACCCTGCCTCCATCTAACCTGCATTTACCACCAACTCAGGAATATAAAACTATTAGTGAATAGCAAGAAAAAGAACCTAAGAAGGTTTATGTATTTGTTGCCAAGAATAAAAGATAATATTTTAATAGATTAACAGTTTCTTCTGGATCCAAAGGCAGTAAACAAATTATGTTTCTTGTATAACTGGATTTTTACATTCACAAAGCTTCCTGTATTTTGCTGACACCATTATCAACCATAAAAATAAAGTAATCCACCCCCATTCCATCTGGCTAATATTTTCTTGATACCTTTGAAACTGTTAACACATTTGGTAGCTCTTGTATGTCTTAAATACAAACTTTGGCACTTTTCACTGAACGCTAACTTGGAACTTTGCTCTAAAAAGTCCCCTTTAGCAATCTGTCAAAAAACTACTCAGTCAAAAACTGAGCTCCTGAATACTCAACAGTGTTTTCTAGTTTTCTTAACCACTCTGTCCCTCTCTCAACCTGGCCACTTACCAGAAATCCTGGGACATTGAAGTCAAGCTTTCTAGTACTGGGTCATTTCCAATTCTCAGTCTACTCAATGTCAGCCAAAGCCCTAAACTCTCACAAATAGTGCTGTATCTTGATTAATCATTCGTTAATTTGAAGGCAAAGTGCTATATTTCCTGGTGGAGAAGACCAAAATAATCAGATGGCTTGCTTTTTTTCTTTTCTTTTTTTCCCTCTCTCTATGTTGGCCCGGGGTCAGTAGGTTTGAGCAAAGCAGGAGCTGGCAGTTGTAGAGAGAGGCTCTGAGTCTTAGGCCTGTCTCCAGCCCGCCTGTGACACACAGAGAAGTAAAAGCTTTAAAGCAGTTTTTAAAGGAGTTTAGATAAAGAAAGATGGGAATTCCTTCTCAGACTAAAACATTTTGGACAAATATTATTAAATACTGGCAGCAACTGACATTGGGTATACAGTAAGAGGGCTCAGTCTGTTCTGTGCTTCCTCAACTTGAATAATTTGAAATCAAATTCTAGTAGTGTATCTGAATTCTTGTGGCTGTTTGGAAAGAACAACTTTTTATTTACTAGTTCTTAAGGAAAAATTATTTTCAATGTTAATTTTTCAAATCTATGTGGAACTAATATGACTCTGATCTCTCTGTTGTGTTGGTTTACTTTGCTCTTATCTGCCTAGCATCTGCTTTCCATGAGCCATGCCGTCAGTAGTCTCACAATCATAGCCTCACCCCTTCGTCCTAAGCCACAGGTATGGACCAATGTTAGCCAATCATCCACCCAACAATAGCAACTGATTGAAGAAGTGAGCTCAAGAACCAATTAGGGCCTGAGGGCTTTACCTGAAGTGAAGTATGAACATCCAAGGGCAAAAAGAAACACTCTCTCCACTGGATTGTTATGCCTGGGCCTGCAGCAACCAAGTTCTCTACCGCATGGAGAGATCTGAGATGTGGTTAGACAAAATGAGAAGAGCACACACAAGCAGAAACAAGAGCTGGGCAGGAGTCCTGTTCAGACTAATTTACAGTCCGAACGTACATGCAAGGATCTCTGAAAAGCAGTCTTCCCAAGTGGGCTTAAAACTGTAGTCATGACAAATTGTATTTTCAGAGGCAGCACAGTGCATTTCTTATAGTTCTTGTTGTTCTTTACTATTAAATAAAAACTGGTTCGCTGTAACTTGTATTTTGACCAGCTCTCCACTATCATGGAATGAACATATTCTATCTATTGTTTGAGAGTCTTTTACATATTAAAAGATAATCTGTATTCCCTGAGCCTCATTTTTTTTTTCTCAAGATAAAGTATCATTTAGCTCTAGTAAGAGAAACAGTGTGGACTGGGGTGAAACATGTATCTGATCCAACATGACAAATCTTTTTTTCCTATGAGGATTTTCTGCCAGGTCAATGGAAATAGTTAAATAGATAACAGGATGTTAGATACAGTTTGAGTGCAGAAGTGAAGTATAAGAAAGGTAACTCGTATAAAGCATAACTTGATCTATTAGAAATAAAATGATCTGTTTTCCAGAGCAGTATTCTGCTCTCTCTCTCTCTCTCTCTTTTTTTTTTGTTAGAAAAAGTAAATAGAATAAGACAATTGACCAAATATTTAAAATTTCAACAAAGTTCTGTCAGTGCCTAGGAACTGTTAGAAGTCAGTGGGAAAAAATTATTCAATAGCAAATTAGAAATGGAAATATGAAACACAAATTTAGAGAAACAGTGGTATTTCAGGATTTTTAAGTTAATCAACCAGTTGACAGAAAATCCAACTTGTTCTAAAAGAGTTAGGATACAGAAAAGACAATGACTACATTGAGAATATCAAGATATGAAGATCAGTTGAAATTTTAAAAAATGTTATTTTTACGGCAATTTAGACCAAAATGAGAAAACTGATTGACTGCAGGTGGGGACAAGTTTCCTTTACATGTCACAGTTCCAAACTCCAGTGATACATGTCAATTCTGAATGGTACCAGGATAATTCGGTGATCTCTCACAGTTGAAATGGTGGTTTCAAATGATCTAAGAATTTCTAGTATAGGTTTTAGAAAGACCATAAAGTTTATTTCAATCATCTAGTACCTGTTTACATTTAAAAGAGAAGAAATTTAAAAGTAGAAATTCTTCTCAATTATCTGGGCCAGTAGTTTAGTCTTGTAAATAAACGTCTATGCGGTAAATCTCTAAATTAACTTGATTAAATGTTACTACAGCTTTTTTTCTTGGAGCTCAGTAGATCATTTCAATATAATTCCAAACAATCTCTTCAACATGAATATCCTTGGCCCATCACTTGTGTACTCTCACATTCCAGGAACACAAAAGAGGTTTTTCTCTAGACTTCAGTCTGGGAGTGTGATCTCTGGTCTACTTTATATTGATACAATACTTATTTTCTTGGGAGTAAAATTTGTTTTACCACAGTGGAAGAGTGTACCATCAGAGGAGTCACATGTCTCAGCTTTGAAGTCAGAAAAATCTTGGGTTCCACTTTGAGCTCTCTAATTCACCAAGACTTTCTGAGCCCATTTCCATATTTATAAAATCAAAACCATAATGTCTACTTTATAGGTTTGTTATGAGGGCTTGGTTATTTTTCCAAAATCCTTCATCTGTTGTAATTACTAAACTAGTAAACTGGTAGAAACTTCTT
>NW_012109808.1:6366346-6399795 GCF_000951045.1 Mandrillus leucophaeus | reverse complement strand
TGACAGAAAATCCAACTTGTTCTAAAAGAGTTAGGATACAGAAAAGACAATGACTACATTGAGAATATCAAGATATGAAGATCAGTTGAAATTTTTAAAAAATGTTATTTTTTCTGGCAATTTAGACCAAAATGAGAAAACCGATTGATTGCAGGTGGGGACAAGTTTCCTTTACATGTCACAATTCCAAACTCCAGTGATACATATCAATTCTGAATGGTACCAGGATAATTCGGTGATCTCTCACAGTTGAAATGGTGGTTTTAAATGATCTAAGAATTTCTAGTTTAGGTTTTAGAAAGACCATAAAGTTTATTTCAATAATCTAGTACCTGTTTACATTTAAAAGAGAAGAAATTTAAAAGTAGAAATTCTTCTCAATTATCTGGGCCAGTAGTTTAGTCTCGTAAATAAACGTCTATGCGGTAAATCTCTAAATTAACTTGATTAAATGTTACTACAGCTTCTTTTCTTGGAGGTCAGTAGATCATTTCAATATAATTCCAAACAATCTCTTCAACATGAATATCCTTGGCCCCTCACTTGTGTACTCTCACATTCCAGGAACACAAGAGGTTTTTCTCTAGACTTCAGTCTGGGAGTGTGATCTCTAGTCTACTTTATATTGATACAATAGTTATTTTCTTGGGAGTAAAATTTGTTTTACCACAGTGGAAGAGTGTACAATCAGAGGAGTCACATGTCTCAGCTTTGAAGTCAGAAAAATCTTGGGTTCAACTCTGAGCTCTCTAATTCACCAAGACTTTCTGAGCCTATTTCCATATTTATAAAATCAAAACCATAACGTCTACTTTATAGGTTTGTTAT
The DNA here is from genome assembly GCF_000951045.1 of Mandrillus leucophaeus. NCBI lineage: Eukaryota > Metazoa > Chordata > Mammalia > Primates > Cercopithecidae > Mandrillus > Mandrillus leucophaeus. The sequence continues at coordinate 6,398,967 of NW_012109808.1, read as the reverse complement.
GAGGGCTTGGTTATTTTTCCAAAATCCTTCATCTGTTGTAATTACTAAACTAGTAAACTGGTAGAAACTTCTTTTATAGATGTAAGAACTGGGGATGAAAGCTATCCACAGAAGGATAAATTATAGGTAGTAAAGCCAAGTGGAGACACATGACAAATAGAGCATAGCATCAATGACTTGCCTTTAGAATTCTACCTTGCCAGCATAGGATAACTTTTTGCTTTAGAATAGTTTAAAAACATTTTGTCAGGCACTGTGGTTGTCCCTGGCAATAGGCAGTTGAATAATATGAAGTCCCTATCCCTTGAAGAGGTTATGTTTAGGGACAGGTGGGCAAATAATTTCAGAGTTGTGTGTTGCGTGATTAACTCTATTTATAAGATATTTCAGACCATGCAGAAAGAGTTTTAGTCTTGTGCTGGGTAAGGGAAACAGCATATCTCTAAAGGCTTTCTGGAGGATGTCATACAGAGTTTAACACTTTAGGAAGTGCAAGAGCCAAGCAAACAAAGCCATTCTAGGTAGACTAAAAGGTTTCAATAATGGTATCGAGACAGGTAAAAATGTTATCGAGGAACTGTAAACCCTTTGATAACACAAGATTAAAGGACAGTTTCAGAGGTAGGTTCTTTCAGACTTTAGTGTTACAAGGGATTCCCATGTTTGACCATTTTTTCCAGGGCAGAGAAAAAGAAAGCATTTTAATACAATTATTAAGGTCAACATACAAGATTATTTATTATTTTGAATATATAATAGCAATCCCATTAAAATCAGACAAAAAATGCTTATTGTTTTAAAATATGTTTTGGCCTGCCTAGCAGTGTAATAAACCAGGAAACTAAAATACTATTTGTGGTCAATATTAAGAAAAATGCAAAACTGTCATTACTTGTATATGACAAGAATTTCTTTCTGGAAAATATTAAAAAATCAAACTATTGGAACTAAGATGTAAATTCGATTTATCTATATAAATAGTAAATGTGCAAAACTTGACAGGTGTCATATCACCAACATTTAGTGAATATAATGTTGAAAAAGAGTTCATTCATAACAGGAGCAAAAATTTAAATGCTTGGAAGTAATCTTAACAAGAAAGCTTCTAAACTGAACTCATCTGAATATTTTTGCCGAGAGTTTCAAAAGAAGACTTAAAAATGGAGAGACATATCAAGTCCACAGATGGGAAAATTGAATATGATAAACCAATTCTTCCTTTTTTAGATTTTATGCAAATCTAGTAAAAATCGTAGTGTATTTTTTTGAATTCACCAATATGAATGTATGACTGACTCAATTATTGAGAACTGGAAAGAAAAATTTGTAAGTATAAGAACTACTCTGTACTCAACTATACTACTTATCACCAGTTACATACATGTATAATAAAACTATAAAAATTAAAGGACTTTAGTATTGAAACAAAAATATAGAGATCTATCAAATAAAGCAGTCACAAAATAGATAACATCATGAACAAAGCAGGAGGCAGATTCTGTAGGAAAATAAGCATTATTTAAACTTAACACTCTCAAAGTTACTAACATCTTTAATTAAAGGTTCCATAAGCCACATACAAATACAAACAATTATAAATAAAATATAATGAATAAAATAAAAATCAGAACAAAATAGATGGAAATTTACTTAAATTAAGGATGAATTGTGATTGCCTAAGGATATCAGAATTCGCAAATAAAAATGCTATAAATTAGCCTATATACAAATTTAAGTCTGTTGTGCTTCAGAAAGGACCATAGCTGCAATTAGAAATTAAAGAAAATGTTTTGAAACAAATAAAGGATGAATAGCCTTAATATGTTTGGAGAGATATTTTTTTTTAATGCAAACTTGGCAAGTAGAGAAGAAACAATACTTTATAGCTTAAGAAATACAAACATCAGGGGGACCAATGTACATTGGGCACCTGTGGGGGTGGCGTGTGGAGGAAGAGCATCAGGAAAAACAGCTAATGGATGCTGGGTTTAATTCCTGGGTGATGAGATAATCTTGTGCAGTAAACCACCATGGCACACTTTTACCTGTATAAAAAACCTGTACATCCTGCACATGTATCCCTGAACTTAAAAGCTGAAAAAAAAAAAAAATTAAAACATACTTATATTTGCTGACCACAAAAATATAAAAAAGAAATACAAATGTCTATGAACTATTTCAATAAATTGCTACCCTGACTGACATCTTTGTCATTGAAATAGAGCAATTTTTGTTGTTGTTATTCCAAAGAAAACATGCACTGTAAATGTGATGATGAAGATGTCCATATAATTGTATGAAAGTACAATTCTAGAAAGTACTAACTTTTGAAAAATAATTTGTTAACATGTTTCCAGAGAGGAACAATATTCAAAGTTCCAGACCAAATGGTATTCTTTCTCGCAATTTTCATTGGAAAAATTGCTAGAAAACTTTTTTTTTTTTTAAATGTCTTCATCACATTATATTTAAACAGGCTTTTTATTTAGGCTGGGAGAATGATTACAAAGATAGTTCCCATATATCCTGCATTCAGTTTCCATATTATTAACATCTTAAATTAGTATTGCACATTTGTCACAATGAATGGACCAATTTTGATATACTATTATAAACTAAAGTTCATACTTTATTTATTTTTCCTTAGTTTTTACCTAATGTCCGTTTTTCTGTTCCAGGATTACACATTACACTTAGTTGTCATTTCTCCTTGGGTTCCCGTTAGCTCTAGTGACTTCTCAGACTTACCTTGCTTTTGAATGACCTTGAATAATGTGAGAAGTACTCATTGGGAACTTTGTAGAATGAACCTGAACTGGGGTTTGTGTGATGTTTTTGTAAAGATTAGACCGGGTTTATTGGTTTTGTGAGGAAGACCACAGAATATCATTTTCACCACATCATATCAAATGTGAACTTTATCAAGATGAGTCATCATTCTTGCTGCCAATCTTATTACCTGGCTGAGGTAGTTTTTTTTCTTCAGGTTTTTCTACTTTTTACACATTTCTCCCTCCCTTTGCATACTGTATTATTTGGAAGGAAGTCACTATGTACAGTTCATTCTTAAGGAATGTGGAACATTACTCTTGAAAACAGAAACTCAGTAGCCTTAACTCAAGAAATATAGGACTGGTTAATTTTGGTGTTTCTGTCATAGGGTTCATTATATAACCATTACAAAAAACATTTTAAAAAACTCAATTTCATGTCAGGGAAAACTATGTGAATAGAATAAGTGAAAGAGGTACTGCCTATGCAACATTAAACTCATTATTGCAAAAATATACATATATAAAACAACATAGTATGAAAATAGTATTTATAAGGTCAATTTAAACATCCTTTTATGTTTCTGATTTTCCAAATTTGCTACTACTTCTTACTTTATAATCAGAAATGTAGTTTTCAAAAACTAACTTAAGGCACTTTTTCCACTAAAGGGATATGTTTACCAGAAGGACTGGACATATTTATGTTGGCTGGACAGTGTATTCAGTCCTTGTAACGGGGCTGGAAGTCCACAGACAAATTTTTCTCTGTTCCTTTTGTTTTCTGTAATAAGTGACCCCCTAACACACACATTCCCAGACTCACACCTAAGTAAACACGTTCTTTCTTCAAGATTCTTTAAGAGCATAGAAGTACAACTTTAGAAATACTAATGTTAATATATTACTTAAATCCTAATTGAATTTTACACTTTTGTTGATTATTCATTAATAGACTTAGATTAAATGAGGGATCTCATCAATTTAAAATTGAAAAAAAAATTTTTGGTTGCTAAGAAGATTAGTATATTATCAAATTCTAGATCAACCTCTTGCGGCCACAAAATTTGATGAATCTTTCCATTTAGAGAAAAGTACCAGTCCAGATGTTATTGTAAGAAAGTATACAAAGAGATCCCTTATACTCTTTATGCAGTTTCCCCCAATAGTAACATCTGGCAAGAATATAGTGTAATATCACAACCAGAACATCGACTTTGGTGCAATCCACTGATCTTACGAAAAAGTTTATCAGTTTTACTTGCACTCATTTGTGTGTGTGTGTACGTGTGTGTGTGTGTGTGTATTTAGTTCTATGCATTTTTTCAGAGGTGTAGATCTGTGTATATACCACCATAGTCAATACAGGAACAGTTCCATCACCACAAGGATATCTTATGTTGATCTTTTATTACTGTACCCACTCCCTTCTGACCACCAGTTTCCATGCCTAATCCCTAGAAACCAGTAATCTGTTCATTTCTGTAATTTTGTTACTTCACAAGAGCTATATAAATAGATTAACTTGGCATGTGAGCTTTTGAAATTAGTCTCCCTCCTCCACCAGTCTACAGCCCATGAGATTCATCCAAATTGTTGCATGTAATGATGGTCCCTTCCTTTTTATTGCTGGGTAGTATTTCATTAGTATTTCATGGTATGGATATTCCACTGCTTGCTTAAATATTCATCCACTGAAAAATATCTGGGTTATTTATGTTGTTTGCAGTTTTTTAGTATTATAACTAATGCTGCTATTAACATTTTATACAGGTTGTGAGGTGAACATAATTCTTTATTTCTTCAGGATAAATGCCCAAGAATATTTAGTTGCTTGCTTTGTTTTCAAGGTTCTGCCAAATATTTACTCTTAACTGATCCTCCTACATATCCTATTAGAAAAAAACATAGCAAAATAATAACAGTAACTAAGATGCTTGCTACAAATAGCCAGAATAGATATAGATACATAGATAAATACTTTTAATTTAAATTTTTTTTTATTATACTTTAAGTTCTAGGGTACATGTGCACAACGTGCAGGTTTGTTACATATGTATACATGAGCCATGTTGGTGTGCTGCACCTATTAACTTGTCATTTACATTAGGTATATCTCCTAATGCTATCCCTCCTCCCTCCCCACAATAGGACCGGGTGTGTGATGTTCCCCTTCCTGTGTCCAAGTGATCTCATTGTTCAGTTTCCACCTATGAGTGACAACATGCAATATTTGGTTTTCTGTTCTTGTGATAGTTTGCTGAGAATGATGGTTTCCGGTTGCATCCATGTCCCTACAAAGGACATGAACTCATCTTTTATTATGACTGCATGGTATTCCATGGTGTATATGTGCCACATTTTCTTAATCCAGTCTGTCACTGATGAACATTTGGGTTGATTCCAAGTCTTTGCTATTGTGAATAGTGCCGCAATAAACATACGTGTGCATGTGTCTTTACAGCAGCATGACTTATAATCCTTTGGGTATATACCCAGTAATGGGATGGCTGGGTCGAATGGTATTTCTAGTTCTAGATCCTTGAGGAATCGCCACACTGTTTTCCACAATGGTTGCACTAGTTTACAGTCCCACCAACAGTATAAAAGTGTTCCTGTTTCTCCACATCCTCTCCAGCACCTGTTGTTTCCTGACTTTTTAATGATTGTCATTCTAACTGGTGTGAGATGGTATCTCATTGGGTTTGATCTGCATTTCTCTGATGGCGAGTGATGATGAGCATTTTTTCATGTGTCTGTTGGCTGTATGAATGTCTTCTTTTGAGAAGTGTCTGTTCATATCCTTTGCCCACTTTGTGATGGGTTTTTTTTTTTTCTTGTAAATTTGATTGAGTTCTTTATTAGTTCTGGATATTAGCCCTTTGTCAGATGAGTAGATTGCAAAAATTTTCTCCCATTCTGTAGGTTGTCTGTTCACTCTAATGGTAGTTTCTTTTGCTGCGCAGAAGGTCTTTAGTTTAACTAGATCCCATTTTTCAATTTTGGCTTTTGTTGCCATTGCTTTTGGTGTTTTAGACATGAAGTCCTTCCCCATGCCTATGTCCTGAATGGTATTACTGAGGTTTTATTCTAGGGTTTTTATGGTTTTAGGTCTAACATTTAAGTCTCTAATCCATCTTGAATTAATTTTCATATAAGGATTAAGGAAAGGATCCAGTTTCAGCTTTCTACTTTGATTTAAATTTTATGGGAGTATGGTATGCATTTTGAAACATATATGATCATAAGTGTAGTTTAATGATTTTTCACAAAATGAACACATCTATGTAATAGATGCACCCAGAGTAGGTTACAGAACATTATTGGAATTTCTGAAGACTGCTTAGACTCCTGCTGGTACTCCCCATAAGGTAGACCTCTAGGATAGTCACATTCCTGATTTTTGACACCATAGAGCGTTTTTGTCTACTTTCAAACTTTACATAAATAGATTTCCATAGTCTGTACTTTTGTATCTGGCTTCCTTTGTTTAACATTGTGTTTGTGAGATTAATTCAAAATTTAGTCTTTCATGGCATGTAGTAGTGTTTATTCATTCTCATGTTGTGCAGTATTCCATTTATTAATCTATCAAGATTAAGTCACCAATTCTACTGTTAACTACATACGATTGTTTCTTGTTTTTAGATATTATGAATAATATTGCTATACACATTCTTGTATGTATTGCCTTTTGAACCCATTGAATCGTTTATTTTGAGTGTTCCCTTATGAGAAGAATTGCTGACTCAGGTAGTATGCATATATTCAGCTTTAGTAGATGTGAACAAATAATTTTCCAATGTGATTGTGCTAATTCATGCTCTCACTAGCAGTGTATGAGAGCTACCTATCCAAATATGTGTTGTAAATTTCTGGAGAAACTGAGATTGAAGATACTTAAAGTTTCTTAATGTCACACAACTGAAGAGAAAAGTTCCTGTTTTTAACCTAGGTTTCCTAAATCTAGTCATATTCATTTTCTAATTTACTATCATGTCAAATACTTGACATTTATCACTGTATCTACCTCCTAAATTTTCCATAAATGAATTTCCATACATTTGTGCCTGTAATGTTCTTCTACTCAAGAACTAATCCAGGAGGATCATGGTTGCCTCCCTAACTCTGCCAACTCAGCCATCTCCTTTTACTTTTTATTTATTTTTTAATCAAAACAACACACATTTATTGTCTCACACGTTTCTTGTCTTAGTTATCATTCTCAGTATCAAAAGTCTGGGAACAGTGGCTCAACTCTTCAGGAGCCCTCTGATTAGGATCTCATGAAGCCTAAAATAAGGCCTGTGTTCCCTTCTAGAGACTTGGGATGAATCCATTTCCAAGTTAATTCAGGTCATCAGCCAAGTTCAGTGTCTTGCAGCTGTAGGACAGAAGTCTCCATTTCCTTGTTGGCTGTCAGTCAGGAGCCAGTCTTTGTTCCTAGAGCCTGTCTACATCCTTCCTATACTTAATGTGGTGCACCTCCGGTAATGGCAGATAGGGTATCTCTCATGCTTGGGATCCCTCTGACTTCTGCTCCATCTCTCCCCGACTATAGTCACAGAAAATTCTTTGCTTTTAAGGGTTTCTGTGATTAGACTGAATCAACCTGAAAAATCTAGAATAACCTGCAAAGACTTTTTCTAGTTTATGTGTGTAACGGTGTTCATAGTAGCCTTGAATGATCTTTTGTATTTCTGTGGTGTTGGTTGTAATATCTCCCATTTCATTTCTTATTGAAGTTATTTGGTTTTTCTCTCTTCTTTTCATAATCTTATTAATGGTCTATCAATTATATTTATCTTTTCAAATAACTGACTTTCTATTTCACTTATCTGTTGTATTTTTTTTGTTTCAATTTAATTTAGTTCTGCTCTGATCTAGTTTGTTTTCTTTCTTCTGTTGGGTTTGGTTTGTTCATCTTCCTCTAGTTCCTTAAGCTGTGACCTTAGAATATCAATTTGTTCTCTTTAGTCTTTTTGATGTAGGCATTTAGGGCTATGAACTTTTCTCTCAGCACCGCCTTTGCTGTATCTTAGAGGTTTTGATAGGTTGTGTCACTATTGTCATTCAGTTTGAAGAATTTTTTAATTTCAATCTTGATTTCATTTTTGATCCAATGATCTTTCAGGAGCAGGTTATTTAATTTCCATGTATTTGCATGGTTTTGAAGGTTCCTTTTGGAGTTCATTTCCAGTTTTATTCCACTGTGGTCTGTGCTTGATATAATTTCAATTTTCGTGTATTTATTGAGGCTCGTTTTGTGGCCTATCATATGGTCTATCTTGGAGAAAGTTCCATGTGCTGTTGAATAGAATGTGTATTCTACAGTTGTTGGGTGGAATGTTCTGTATATATCTCTTAAGTCCATTTGTTCCAAGATATAGTTTAAATCCATTGCTTCTTTGCTGAATTTCTGTCTTGATGACCTGTCTAGTGCTGTCAGTGGAGTATTGAAGTCCCCCACTCTTATTGTGTTGCTGTCTATCTCATTTCTTAGGTCCAGTAGTAATTGTTTTACCTAAGCATATATGCTTAGGATTGTGATATTTTCCTGTTGGACAAGGCATTGACCTTTATAAAATGTTCTTCTTTGTCTTTTTAAACTGCTGTTGCTTTGAAAGTTCGTTTTGTCTGATATAAGAATAGCTACCCTGCCTCCTTTTTGGTGTCCATTTGCATGAAATGCCTTTTTCCATTCCTTTACTTTCAGTTTTTGTGAGTCCTTATGTGTTAGGTGAGTCTCTTAAAGGGAGCAGATAGTTGGTTGGTGAATTCTTATCCATTCTGCAGTTCTGTATCTTTTAGGTGGAGCATTTAGGCTATTTACATTCACTGTTACTATTGAGATATGAGGTACCATTCCATTCATCATTCTATTTGTTGCCTGTATACCCTGGTTTCTTATTTCTTGTTGTTGCATTTTAATTTATATTTTTGTTTTATAGGTCCTGTGAGATTTATGCTTTAAAGAGGCTCTGTTTTGGTGTGTTTCCAGGATTTGTTTCAAGATTTAGAGCTGCTTTTAGCAATTCTTGTAGTGGTGGCTTGGTAATGGCGAATTCTCTGAGCATTTATTTGTCTGAAAAAGACTGTATCTTGCCTTCATATATGATGTTTAGTTTCACTGGATACAATATTCTTGGCTGATAATTGTTTTATTTGAGGAGGCTGAAGATAGGGCCCAATCCCTTCTAGCTTGTAGGATTTCTGCTGAGAAATCTACTGTTAATCTGATAGATTTTCCTTTTTAGGTTACCCGGTGCATTTGTCTCACAGCTCTTAAGATTCTTTCCTTTGTCTTAATTATAGATAACCTGATGATAATGTGCCTAGGCAATGGTCCTTTTGTGATGAATTTTCCAGGTGTTCTTTGTGCTTCTTGTATTTGGATGTCTAGGTCTCTAGCAAGGCTGGGCAAGTTTCCCTCAATTATTTCCCCAAATGTAGTTTCCAAACCTTTTAGATTTCTCTTCTTCCTCAGGAACACTGATTATTCTTAGGCCTGGTAGTTTAACATAATACTAGACTTCTTGGGTACTTTGTTCATATTTTCTTATTCTTTCTTCTTTGTCTTTGTTGGACTAGGTAAATTCTAAAATCTTGTTTTCAAGCTCTGAATTTCTTTCTTCTACTTGTTCAATTCTATTGCTGAAACTTTCCAGAGCATTTTGCTTTCCTGTAAGTGTTATTTAGTGTTTCCTGAAGTTTTGATTGTTTTTTCTTTAAACTATCTATTTCCTTGAATATTTCTCCCTTCACTTCTTGTATTGTTTTTTTTTTTGGATTTTCTTGCATTGGGCTTCACCTTTCTCTGGTAACTCCCTGATTAGCGTAATAACTAACTTCCTGAATTTTTTTTTCAGGTAAATCAGGACTTCTTCTTGGTTTGGATCCACTACGGGTGAGCTACTGTGATTTTTTTTGTGTGGGTATTAAAGAGCCTTGTTTTGTCATATTACTAGAGTTGTTTTCTGGTTCCTTCTCATTTGGGTAGTCTCTGTCAGAGGGAAGGTGTAAGGCTGAAGGCTGTTGTTTAGATTCTTTTGTTCCATGGACTGTTCTCTCTATGTCATACTATCTCTCTTTCCCTATGGATATGACTTCCTGAGAGCTGAGCTGTAGAGATTCTTGTCTCTCTTCAGGATCTAGCCATCCCAGCGAGTCTACCAAGCTCTGGACTGGCCCTGGGTGTTGTCTGCACAGAGTCCCATGATGTGAACTGTCTATGGGTCTCTCAGCCTTGGATACTAGCACCTGTTCCAGTGGAGGTGGCAGGGGGGTGAAATGGAGTCTGTGAGGGTTCTTAGCTTTGGTGGTTTAATGCCCTATTTTTGTGCCTGTGGCACTTTCCAGGGAGCATCAGCTATGGTAGTATGGAGAGGAACTACCATGGGCGGGACCCTAGAACTCCCAAGAGTATATGCCCTTTGTCTTAAGCTACTAGGGTGGGTAGGGAACGACCATTGGGTAGAGGTAGGGCTAGGTGCATCTGAGCTCAGATTCTCCTTGGGCGGGTGTCCTCTTACTTTTGATCAACTGTAATAACGTGCACATACATCACTTCAGTGAATACCGGTGTTTCAATATTTAACTTTTAACTATTCTTAGTTTAATATTTTGTCACCTACAATCTAGGATCTTTGAGAACTAATATTTCTTTCATATCTATCCTCCTTATCAATGCAGATAAAGATCATTTAGAATTTGTTAAATTTAATTGACGTCTAACTATCTTAAGGTTAAAAGGATCATCTAACATTTAAACGAGATAGTAGACCAACGTAAATGAAGGAAAAAAACACAGAAAGTTTTGAAGAAAATCCAGCATACCCACAGTCTGAGATAGGAGACATATTGAATCCCAAAATATTGAGCAGAGTTAAATTTCATTTTCTAACATTTTAAAAGTTGCCAATTTCAATAAAAGTGGGCCAAGTTAAAAACAAACAAACAAAAAACTCAGATCATAAATTAAGTGAAATATATTACTTGAAAGGAATGGAAATTAAGAGTAACATGTTGTCTTTTAAAAGTTGATTTTAGATGAGATTTGAGAAATAGGTTGAGAATAATGAGATAAAAAATATCTGGCAATATTTATTCTCAATCATAAGGGCCAAATAATAGAAATAGTTTTTTACCTCTGGAAAGGAGAAGGTTTTGTTTAGTTTATATCTCTTTAGAGGGTACCTACTACATATATCAGAGTGTTTTAGATACTTTGATAGGAATTAACAAATGGAAGAAGGAAGACATAATCTAAAGCCATAAGAAACTCAAAGAAAAGTATGGCCAATAGTTGTGTTGAAAGTTTAAAGACAATTTGTATAAGATGGCCTTGGCTTGAGATCTTTAGGGCTTCTATTAGGTTTATAGAATGATATCTTATAAAACTGTATACAAATAGAATCTACAGTTAAAATAATTACAATATTTCACCACCAAAGCAATTCACATTTCTAATCTTATTTTATCCTATGATTATCTGCTGCATAAAAGCAATTTGTATCGAGTCCACTTTGCAGTGGAGAAACTGAATTTGCACCATGAATAAGTGGTAAGATTAAACATAAAACATGTTGATCTTGGCATGGGTTATAAACAATAAACTTCTCCTTGGACTGTGACCAGTGAAAGAAAAATCACTTAAGCAGGATTTTACTATTTGATCTGAGGTCATCTTACTTGAACATTTACATTTCTTTGTAAGTAAAAATGAGGCTACTTGACTTATTTCTGTGAAACTTAATTTTGTTTAGTGAAATATTAAAGGCAAGTAGCTGAAGAAAGCAAGCAGATAATTGTATAATAAGCATGAAAAGATGCTAAACTTTTTGTGATCAGGGCAATCCAAATTATAATAATAAAATACAAATTACACCCATCAGATTGCCAAAAATTAAAGCATTTATAAAATCCAATATTTGTGAACATGTCTTTCCATCATTGTTAGGGAGAATATAATGGCTACCAAACTTCTCAAGAGTAATCAAAACTTAAATACGCCTCTTTTCACTTAGTAATTTATTTCTAAAAATTTATAAATTAAAAATACTTACTGAAGTGTTTAAGGATATGTATGTTTGTGTTGTATATGTGTATATATATGTGTGTATATATGTATGTGTGTGTATATATATGAACGATTTAGTATACATATCAATATGATTTTAAATAGAAATCAATTGGAGAAAATGTAGAAAACAGTTTTAATTTACTCTTGAATATTAAATAGTCATTAGTAATAACCACAGGGATTTATGTACTACCTTAGTGAATTCAGATTGTTAAATATAAAAGTTACACTAAATATGTATAATATGACCTAGTTTCCTATTTTGTAAATTAATAATACAGAAAGAGTATGCTTTATATATACAAAGTGTAAAAACATGTATGTGTATGTGTATATATATCATAAAAGTAAAAATGTATCTATATATTATAAATAAGTATATTTTATATAAATAAATAAAGATTTTTAATCTTGTGATACATATACACATACACAAACTTTTTTTATACTTTATGTATATAAGGCATACTCTCTTATATTATTAATTTACAAAATAGGAAATTAGCTCATATTATACATATTTTGTGCAACTTACATTTTTATATTTAGCAATCTGAATTCACTAAGGTGTACAAGAAGGCCTCTGGTTATTATTAATGGCCACCAAACATTTATATTTAATATTTATTTACTCTTGTTATATATATTACAAGAATAAAAATCTGGGACTGAAGGAGTGACAGTGGTAAAAACCCACTTGGATGAAACAGAAAAGCAGCCCTGTTGTTACATCAGGCTGGCAGGAAGGACAGGTGCATATAAAATCTGCTGCCAAGTTGCCAGGAAACATTATTTCTCCTGAGGTCATGCAGCTTTGGCATTCATGTGGAAAATGCCACAATGATTCCTCTTTGAGTGTCCATTGATTCCTTCTCATGATGCCCTCGGACCTGCCTGACGACCTTCTAGTGAGGAGTCCTGCTGGCAAACTCACCTTGCCTCTTGATAGCTTCTAGTAGCTGGTAAATCCCACTTTTTTTTTTTGAGACGGAGTCTCGCTCTGTCGCCCAGGCTGGAGTGCAGTGGCCGGATCTCAGCTCACTGCAAGCTCTGCCTCCCGGGTTTACGCCATTCTCCTGCCTCAGCCTCCCGAGTAGCTGGGACTACAGGTGCCCGCCACCTCGCCCGGCTGGTTTTTTGTAATTTTTAGTAGAGACGGGGTTTCACCCCGTTAGCCAGGATGGTCTCGATTTCCTGACCTCGTGATCCGCCCGTCTCGACTTCCCAAAGTGCTGGGATTACAGGCTTGAGCCACCGCGCCGGCCTAACCTTGTCTCCGAGACAGCAATCAGTCTAGAACGGATCTCAGCGTCCTCTAGAGCCTTCTCGGAATCCTTCAGTGGGAGCCCAAGTTGATGGCTAGAGGCTTCCCGCTCCGCTCTGGTCACGTGGTACGCCATGGCTCCTCCAGAGTGCCTGCTCTTGATGCTTTCAGTCAAGAAATTTGATTTTTCTCAGAACGCTAGTTTATTTCTGTGATTTTTGGCCAATTCCGTTTTAACAACATGTGCATATATGTGTACAGATTAGTGTATGTAGGTATGTATGTGTCTATCTATCTACTTATCTATTATCCTGTAAGGTAAAGCAGAAAAAGTTCTGGAAGGCACACATTACACTTGAGCAGTTGTTACTCTGCCGTATGTGAGTAGAAAAGGAGTGATGAGAACTTTTACTGATAAATTACATTTTCAAATTATCGTGTTTACAAGGACTATGTATTATTGGGTTTTGAGTTGTTTTTTTTTTTGCTTTTTCAGAGAGGAAATAAATGAATTTTTAAAATTAATGTATCTCAGCATCGTCTCTCTCTTTCTACACACACACACACACACACACACACACCACACTTACCCCTTTCTGGAAAGCTGAGCATATTGAGTTCAGATCCTCGAAATTAGACATAGAAAGTTATTCCTTTAATTGTTTTCAATAATCCAAATCTGTATTTTAATTTAATTTAAATCTGAAATGTATTTTTTCTCAAAGGAAAAATATTAAAATGAGCAACAAAAGATTATGTATTTGTAACATATAAGTAATTTTCATTGCTTTTGCATATACATATTTTGTCTATATATCATATCATATTATATGCTTTCAATGCTTGACATCTGTATTTACACCTATCTATACCCTTATCGATATCTATATTTAACAGTTGGCTGCTTAATTAAACTGGGACTGAGAATCAGAGTGAAAGTTTACTTGACCAGGATTCATTTAAACTACTTGCAAGGTGTGGTTCTCCCACACATATCTGGCAACAAAGATCATGTGGATTAAAAGGAGAATGAAGCGGTGGCTAGGTAATGGGCCATCTTTAGTCTTAATTAGCTTCCATTGCTGTTTCTGTTTCTTTAAAAGGGAACACAGATGGAAATGTAATTAATGCATAAACTAATTAGTGATCTCATTTGCCAATTGTACATGATGAATAAACAGATTACAGAAAATACTCAGCAGGTTGAAGCAAGGTGAGGCCAGGAGGGTGAGATGAAGAAATATTTACGGTTGGATTGGCAATAAACTATAAAACAAATTATGCATTTTCTTGCATATAATTTTACCAAAGAGGAAAAAGAAAGGAAATCACAGTTGTTTTATTTTTTAAAACTAAACATGTAACCAAGGGCACTATACTACCTCGTAAGTTTGATTTAGTAGAAATAATTGTTATGCCGTAATGCAATTTTTAAAGGAATTCACAAATCTATCAAAATAAAAACATCTACTGACTTTTTGTAGAACGGCAAATTTTCAACACTAGTAGCTAATGTAAAAATCCCAGCATTTTGGGAAGGCAAGGCAGGCAGATCACCTGAGGTCAGGAGTTTGAGACTAGCCTGGCCAACATGATGAAACCCCATCTCTACTAAAAATACAAAAATTATCTGGGCATAGTGGCCTGGCTACTTGGGAGGCTGAGGCAGGAAAATTGCTTGAACCCAGGAGGTGGAGGTTTCAATGAACTGAGATCGCGCCACTACACTCCAGCCTGGGCAACAGAGCAAAAATCCTTCTTAAAAAAAAATACAATTTTTAAAGTTATGTCCTCTCTTTGGAATCTTTTAGTCTGAATTCATTTTTGTCAAAATAATATGTACTGCATAATTATTGCATACAAGTCAGTGTTCAGCGCTGTCAACGGGATTTCCCCGACTTCACTAACAAAGTTGAGGAAAATGAAAGATATGAAAGTCAAGGTGTGGAGTAAGTATCAATCATCTACTCAAAACCACCTTCCCCTGAATATCTACTGCAGAGAGCTTAGCCCAGCAGCTAATGAGAACAGTTTAGAAACATGTGGGGGAAAAGTCAAGATAATGAATAACTGAAAGATAGTGCTTCCAATAAGGTGCACACCAGTAAATAAGGGTATTAGCGAAAGAGATGATTTCAGACATTTTGCTGTCAGTCTTCCATCTTATTTCTCATTTTAGGGATTCCCAGCAACATGAAGCCAGTAACCTGGATGCTGTATACTATTAATACTAACTAGAAGTTGGGGCCAAACCACATTGATTTCCAGGCCCATGACTTTTCCACTGACAAAGTATCAGAGTGAGTTCACCTGTATAATCTGCTCCAATCGTAATTTTAAACTACCCTATTTGGTTTGTAGAGTAAATGTTACTGTACTCATTTACAAATGAGGAAACTGAGACTGTTGGAACCGAACTGTCGATTCCCTCCTGGGCAGGGGTCGCCGCGAAGGATCACCCACACGAGTTTCACAGCAGAGAGTTATTTATTACTAGCGCGCTAGGGTCCCAAGCTCTAAGTTGGCCCTGGGACCCCGACTGCTTGTTACATGCTGTTTATATAGGCAAACACAAGTTCAAACACAGCTTATGGCGCGAAATTCAAACAAAGCTTAAGGCGCAAAATAATTGGGTCTAGCTATGGTCTGAGCAAGGTGTCTTGTTCTAATTGGTTAGAGCAGGACCTTATGAGGTTCTTTCCTGGAGTTGTTAATTCCGGGAACTTCGAGGCAGGGTGGGACCCCCGGAATTGGCAGGGTGGGACCCCATGAGGTTGTTTTCCGGAATTGGCAGGGTGGGGCCCTATCAGAGTGGGACCCTATCGAGGCAGGGTGGGACCCTATCTAGGCAGGGTGGGACCCTATCTAGGGCCACCTGGTGCTAATTTTTTAAGTTTTATGAGGCCTAGTTTCAAGACCACAACTAAAGGTTGCTATGGCAGATCTGGAACCGTAACTCAGATGTTTAAACTTCTTCTTTGGATATCTAACAACATATCAGAAAAAGCGGTCATTTTGTCAGATTGAGGAAGGATTACAAACTGTAAATTAAAAATTTTCAAGTTCCACATCTGGGTCCAAGTTAATTCATGTCATCCATTCTATTTTATAACAGTAGAAACAATGGCAAACATATGTACGTGCACGCCATGTATAGAACGTGCAGTTCAAAAATATACCTCATTTAGGCCGGGCACGGTGGCTCACGCCTGTAATACCAGCACTTTGGGAGGTTGAGGCGGGCAGATCACGAGGTCAAGAGATCGAGGCCAGACTGGCCAAAATGGTGAAACCCCGTTTCTACTAAAAATACAAAAATTAGCTGGGTGTGGTGTCAGATGCCTGTAGTCCCAGCTACTGGGGAGGCTGAGGCAGGAGAATCACTTAAACACGGGACATAGAGGTTGCAGTGAGAACATGCCACTGCAGTCCAGCCTGGCAACAGAGAGAGACTCCATCTAAAAAAAATACACACACACACACACACACACACACACACACACACAAACACACACACATATATACACCTCATTTAAACTTTAATAATAGAAATACAATTAGTTAACATTTGTTAGGCTCTTAAAATGGGACAATAAATACGTGAAACATTTAGTATGCATTATAAGTTTTAATCCTGGCAACAACTGCATGGCTGTTATCTTTTGTACTTCACAGGTAAGGAAACTGAAGCTCAGAAAGTTTAAATTTGTCCAAATTTATGTAATTAATAAAGAACTACCTGTCTAATTCCTAACTAATAAAATTAGCCACTATTGGCCGGGTGCTGTGGCTCACGCTTATAATCCTAGCACTTTGGGAGGCCGAGGAGGGTGGATCACCTGAGGTCAGGAGTTCGAGACCAGCCTGGTCAACATGGCAAAACCCCATCTCTACTAAAAATACGAAAATTAGCCGGGCATGGTGGCTCATACCTGTAATATCAGCTACACGGGAGGCTGAGGCAGGAGAATCGCTTGAACCTGGGAGGCGGAGGTTGCAGTGAGCTGCTGAGATCATGCCGTTGCACTCCGGCCTGGGCAACAAGAGAGAAACTCCATCTCAAAAAAAAAGAAAAAAAAAATTAACCACTATTCTATGATTCCATGGTATTTCTCCATAGGAAAGCCCTGCACATTATTGATATATTTAAATCTATAATAGAGTCTTTCATATGGACCCTGAAGGAAACTTTAGAATGAGGTTCTAGTACAATAGTTGGCTACCTTCCTTGGGGCAACAAGGAGATCAACAAACAAAAGTACTCAATGACAATAAAAACAAATGGATGTTCTCTCAATTGAGCTGTGAAATTCTATTCTACTTTGCGCTAAGCACTTTGGTGATGCAAATATTGCTTTGATGAGAATTCTGTGGTCAATGAGTTTCAGTTTTGCTCATGGGGTTGAAGATGTAACAGGTGTGGTCACGAGCCACCTATATTCTCTTTATGTGGGTATGTTCCAGTTTACCACGCTTGCAAATTCAGAGGATGGTGTTTATAGCTTAAGGCTCATGGAGATTTTTGTGTTTGTCAAGGTCATGCTGTTTCAGAAAACAGTAATTATAAATGCACTGAAATAAGTGCATTGTTTCATTTTTAGTATCTTTAATAACAAACATTTATCTTCAGACCAGTCTTTGGTTTTCATTTTTATGTCTTTAAACCCCACTGCACTTCCCTCATTTCCTTCCACATTCTTCTATGCATTTTACTGTGAGAAAGTTGAATCAGAGACAGGCAAGTTTAGCCTTACATGAAACTTCTCACTTAATAGAGGTCAGGACAAAACAAGACATTCTTCTCTAGGGTTTCAGAAGTGGACTGCAGGACTTTCTGGGGAATATCTCCTGAAATGCCAAACCAGATGTAGTAAAATGTCTTCTATCCAGAGCTAAAACCTTTTCTCCGAAAGCCTCTTAAAATTTAATAGCAGAAATATATCATATTAACACGCAAACTACTACATTAAAGTAACATTACGGTTCTTGACTTACATCCACCATGATTTAGTAAATTCTGGGAAGGAGTTTCTATTCTTGGTTTGAGCATCAGCTTTGTAATATGTAGGGTTTACTGAAGTGGACATTCCTCATGGGAAATAATTTATATTCACCAATAGGCACTGACAGGTTAGGTCCAACAAGGTTATGTATTATATATTTCAACAATTGTCAAAAATATTTATTGAGACCCCATTGTGTGCAGATCTGTGAACTTCATGCTCTGTGGGGGCACACAAAACAAAATAAATGATGGGGACCTTTACCCTCAACAAACTTTAGAGTCCTTAGAAGGGACTCATAAATCAAGTTGAAGATTATATTAGAGGACTTTTAACATTTTTTCCAGCCCCAAATCTCTAATAATCTTCTATAGTTTCCTCCATTTATGTTTTCTAATTTAATTTCACCTAGCCAAAAAAAAAAAAATGCTTTGATATGGTTTGTCCTAAGAACTTACTTAGTCTAGCAGACTAAAAAGTAGGTAATTGTAACAGGAAGTTGAAACAAGATAGTTACCTCAATTGAGCATTAAATTAGATGTACTTTTATTTATGGCAGTAATACCTGAAGGTCTTAACATTCTCTACACTGAGGGCAGGAGGAAGAAACAAAAAAGGAGCTTTCTGAGACTTTCTCACCAAAGTTCAACTTCGTTATTGTTTTGAGAAATACAGTTGAGAAACTTATGCCATTCTGTGCAATCTGATTGTGACTTAAATCAGGAAAGAAAAATGTTTTCTCCAAGTAAAAAAATTCTGTAAGCATGTTAATACTGGAGGCAAGAATAGGAACATGATTATATTGACTTGTGACCCTAGATTTTTGTCATTTGTGGGATAAGATGCAGAACTACAGTCGGGTTAAACAGCAAAGGTTAGACCGGAGAATATTTCTTTTTAAAAGTTTTAAAATTTGTATTATTTTTTATTATTATGGGTACATAATAGTTGTATATACTTAGGGTGTACCTGTAATATTTTGCTACAAGCATGCAATGTGTAAGGATCAAATTAGGGTAATTGGAGTATCCATAACCTCAAGCATTTGTCATTTCTTTGTGTTAGGAACATTTCAATTTCACTGTTTGAGTTATTTTGAAATATAAAATAAACTATATTGTTATAGATCTGTAGATCGATCGATCGATAGATAGATAGATAGACTTAACTCTTAACCATATAGTCACCCTATCGTGCTGCGAAAAACTAGATTTTTTTTTTTTTAAGACAGAGTGTCACTCTTGCCACCCAGGCTGGAATGTAGAGTGTAGTGCAGGATCTCAGCTCACTGCAACCTCCACCTCCAGGGTTCAAGTGATTCTCCTGCCTCAGCCTCTTGAGTAGCTGGGATTACAGGTGCCCACCACCACACCCAGCTAATTTTTTTTTTTTTTTTTTGTACTTTTACTAGAGACTGGGTTTTGCCGTGTTGGCCGGGTTGATCTCGAACACCTGACCTCAGGTGATCTGCCTGCCTCAGCCTCCCAAAGTGCTGAGATTACAGGTGTGAGCCACTGTGCCTGGACAAGATTTCATTCTTTTTTTGTGGCTGAATAATGTTCCATTGTATATATGTATCATGTTTTATTTATCCATCTATCTAGGTGCTGCAATCAACATGGAAATGCGTGTGTCTCTTTGATATCCTGATTTTCTTTCTTTTGTGTGTATACCTAGATGTAGAATTGCTGGATCTTTTGGTAGTTCTATTTTTAGTTATTTTAAGGAACCTCTATATTGTTCTCCATAGTGGCTGTTCTAATTCATATTCTCAACAACAGGGTATGAGGGTTCCCCTTTATCCACCTCTTTGCCAACATCCATTATTACATCTCTTGGATAAAATCCATCTTAAGTGGGGTGAGATTAAATCTCGTTATGGCTTTGATTTGCATTTCTTTGATGATTAGTGATGATAAACATTTTTTTTCACATACCTGTTGGACATTTGTGTGTCATCTTTTGAGGAGCACCTCTGGATATGCCAAACCAGAAGTAGTAAAATGTCTTTTACCCAATGTTAAAACCTTGCCTTAGAAATTGCATTTGCCTAGGAAATACACTGCTTTACCTCAATTGTTTATTACACATCAATAGGCTGAGCAAGATTTATAAAAGACCCTTTTTTTAGTTTTTGACTAATGTTGAGAAAACAAACATTTTCCATATTAAGAACTATCATCATAATTTTTTTATGGAGTTGGTTTTCTGAGGGGAAGATAGAGGTTCTTGCAGGGGGAGTAGGAGGTAAAGATACTCACTGTCCACCCCTTGTGACATCATCTCCTTTAGGTCATTCTCTTGATAGATAAAGAGAAGTATTTCAATCCTTCACAGTAGACACTTTCTTGGCATTGAATTCTACACACATTAACTAAAGGTAATGATGGACATTAACTAAAGGTACTTCGAGAGACATAATAGAAAATGTCTTCAACAGAGATTTTGCAGAAGACGTAAATGTATTTTTCGTATGGTTGCTTTTGTGTTTTGGTGAGCCTCAAAAAGTGCTAAAGCTGAGATAGCAAATTGCAGTTCAGCTAAAGATTATCTGTGCATTGCTTTTAAGTCTGGAAGAAAGTTCAGAAAGCCCAGATAAATGATTCCTATTAAGTCCAATAATCTGCAAGCATATGTTCAGTCAATTTTTTTAATTGTAAAAGAAAGAAAAATACAGATTTTGCGAGCAGAGTACTGCTAGGTATCCTGGATAATGGGTAAGGTATTTTCTAATCCATCTTATTTGATGTCATTTCAACAACAGATCAATCTGAGGAAAGTTACACACTTTCCTTCTTTCAGACACAGTTACAGGTTCAGAGAAAATAAGTGACTCAGCCAAGATCATATCATGTATGATACCTATGTCAGAGTTTGAACTCAAATCCACATGACTTTAAAATCCAGATACTTCCTGCTACAGAGTGTTGATTTCATGATGACAAAGTTTTGTTGTTGTTGTTGTTGTTGTTGTTTTAATTTCAGCTCTCCTATAATATCTGCCTTTAGACAAAATATGGGTTATATTTATTTTACTCCCTCATCATAAATTGTAATCCCCTTTGAGAATAGATTGTATGTTATTCTCGTGTTTTCTTCCTTTACAATTTCTGCCCCAGTAATGTGCATATATAATAAAGCCCCTCTTCATTTGAAGAATTTGCCTTCTTTGCCAACTTAAGAAAATCTAGATGTGATTTTTCCAAGATAGACTTGTTAACATTTATTTATTGGAAGCAATTTTACACAGAAATTGTACAGGAGCAATTATAAATCAATATGTCAACCAGTTTAAATTTAAAGCAGTTGAAATTAGTTACTTTAGTGCTGAAGGAAGGACTTCATGAAATAAATACAGTACATGGCAGGTTTTGGATAAGTAGATGAGAATGGATTACTGGGGAATGTGGGAATTCAATGTGTTTACTTCAGATTCAGCTCTGAAATTATGGGAGGACTGATTTATGTTTTTTAAAAAAGCAGGAACCATCTATGAAGCTCACTTTGACAATTAGGAGAGATGTACCACTATTAAAGATGGTAACAACAGTTACTACTTACTGAATAGAATACCTGCTGTGTTTCAGAGGTTATGGTGTGCCCTTTGAAAATCCATTTTCACTTATCCCTCAAGACAACACAAGAGGTTGATACTTCGTCCTCATTTACAGAAAAAAATTAGGGTTAAAGGTTACATTTTTTCTGTCAAGAGTGTACTCATTAATAAACGGCAGAACATAATTTAGAACTAGGTCTGTGTGACTTCAAGCTTTTATCTTAGAAGGCAATGAACGCTGTGAATGAGAATCCTGGTTCTGTAGCAGAGTGCCTGGAGTTGAATTTCAGCACCATTTGTACAAGAGATGTGACCTTGTCCAAGTTACTCCAACTGTCCAAGTTTTAGCTTTCTTGTTTTGGAAGATAAAATGTGATTTAATGTATGTTACACGCTACTTAACACAAATTAAATGATCAATACATACTACCTGTTTTAACAATGATGTCGACGATAAAATTGATGATGATTGTGGTGAATTTATAAGCTGTATATTTGTATTTATTTTCCTAGCATAAAGTTCCCTTTGCATAGAACAAGGTTAAGTGCACGGTGTATACTCAATAGATGTTTTGCTAAATGAGTGCTGAGAAGGTTTAAGAAAGTTATGAATCTTATTTGTATTTTATTCTCACCTCTCTAGACAATCACGCCTGTAATCTGCTTATAAACCAATTTTGGGTAGAAGTCCCATAAATGCTATTGTCTATGTTTTGAAGGAAACATATCCAGATAGTGTAAAATTTGGACAATTTCAAATCTTGAATATTGTGCCTCACTTTAGCTGGGAGCACAGAATTTTCTTTAATTTATATAAGAAAAAAATGAAAGTAGTTTATTAGGTTTTATGGATAAACTTTTCCTTCAGACGTTTAGTTGGAAAAAAGAGAAGGGTACTGGGGAGGTGAGATACAGAGAAAAGTGAAATCATTTATAGAATTTTGTCAGAAAGTTCATTTGGCACATCCATGCAGAAGAAATGTTGTCTTTTTTATTCATTCTTGAGCATTGGTAGTAAGTTTTCTTAATTCATGTAACCTCATTAAAAACACCAGCTTCATAATTCTTTTCAGTAGACCTTGAATTTTGTTTTGACAAAAGCAATGAAGAAGTTCAAGGTAAAGTCAGAGCATTTTTGCCAAGTCCACTTACATGTTTAAGATTAAACATTCTCCTTCTAATGCTGAAGGGATTTTAAAAGGACCCCACAGACTGACCCTTGACTAATTGCAGTGCTAACAGGGAACTCTTATAAAGTAGATAACAACTGGCTGTTTGCTGGGAATAAGGACAGATTTTTAAATATGTGGGTTGCTCTTGGTATCATTCCTTGTTTCCCTGAAGAGTTCTCCAGATGTCTAAATGCTGTGTAAATTTGCTTAATGACAATTTTAGTAGACAAACCTATGTTTTTCTTATTTCCTTCTTTTCTTCCCCTATTATCTCCTCTCACTTTCTCATCTTACCCCTCCCATCTATCTCCCTTCTTCCCTCTTTCTAAAAATAATAAACACTAATGAGTCCTTACTTTTTTCAAGACATCACAGATTTTGAGTAAATAAAGATGAAGATCGTGTCGTGCTGTTCCCATTGCCTTTATTCCCTGGACAAGAAGGCAGACAATTATGCAAGAGGAAGAAAGGAAATACTCTTCTCTCCCTAAAAGAAGAGGAAAAAAAAGGTGATTCTAGAGGAAAACAGCATTCCAGGGAGAGACAGGAGACAAGAAAAATCAGCTTACCTGTTGACAGAAATGCAAGACACTTTGCCATGAGAAATTGCAGAAACCTGAAAAGTCAAGCAAAATTACTATTTCTTTACATTGTGTTTTATAGTTTTATCTTGTTTCTGTGATCATGTGGCGACTCAAGTGGTACATCACATAATTGCAGTATGTTCTCGTTTTTAACCTCTGTCCTCCTAGTATTTAACCTCTCCATGTTTTTTTTGACATAGAGATCACCACCTCCTTTAAATACTTTCAAAATTGACTTACAGGGCAGCACACTCTCCTGTTTCCATGCTACCTTACTGTGTTCATCAAGGTTCTCCAGGGAAACAAAACTAATATAGATTTATTCTAGGAATGACAATTATGGAAACTGAGAAGTTGTGTGATCTGCCATCCACAAGTTGGAGAACCAGAAAAAGTTCAGTGGTATAAATTCAATCCAAGTTAGAAAACTTGAGATACTGGGGTGAGGTGTGATATAAGTCCTAGTCCATGTCCAGCATCCAAATGCCTGAGAATCACAGGCATTGAGGTGTGATGGCAGGAGAAGATGGATGTCCCACTCAAATAGAGATAGGAAATTCACTCTTTCTTCATCATTTTGTTATAATAGGGTCCTCAACAGATACAGTGATAATCACCCACATTGGAGAGGGTTGATCTTCTTTACTCAGTCTACTGATACAAATGCTAATCTCTTCCAAAGACAGCCTCACAACGGCAACCAGAATGTTTCACCAGCTCTCTGGGCACCCCTTAGCCCAGTCAACTTGACATGAAAATTCAACCATCACTCTTACTCTTTTCCAATCTCTTTTGCTGGATCCTCCTTATGAATTTTACATCTTAAATTTTTAAAACCTTACAGAACATTTTTCAGGCCTTTTTGTCTATCTACCTTCCATTGCTTCTACACCTTCTTGGTGGTCTTATCCAGATTCAAGTTTAAAGATACTCTGATTGGTATACCCAGTACAGACTTTTTTCTAAAATCTCTCACACCTGTTTCATTTTTTCCACTAAACTTAATACTTTATAATACACTACAGAATAATTACTTTATTTCAATCTTCTCTTATTAAATGTAAACTTTATAGAAGTAATTACTTATGGCAACTACTCACTGCTTATCCTAAGACTTGGAATATTGCTTGTTCAGGGCCGATACTCAATAAAGGTTTTGTTTTGTTTTCAGCAGCATGGGAAGAGTCAGGACTCTGTAAAACACACAAAGACAATTTCATCATAGTCTCAGAAGTCCAAGAGTTATTCAAACACATTTCAAGGGCAGTCAGTGTAATTCATATTCACAACTGCCACTAAGTCCATGATAAACTTGAAAGTCAATAACTTCCTTTCTTAGATTTTTTAAAAATGACTGTATTGTCTAATTCAAAGTTGCTTTTGGGGAGGGCTCCCTGTGCTCTTACAAGCATCTGCTAGAATTGAGAAACTGGTCCTCCATTTCCTTTTTGCATGTTCATTTATTTCACATTTAGGAGTCACCATATGTTTAATCCACGATAACATTCTAGAATGTGAACTAAGACAGCAGATGTGTAGGCACCTCGGAGTGGCAAAGCTTTATTATTTTATCCTTTATGTTGCTTGGCTACTGTCATTGTATATGATGTATAAGGTGGCAATTTATATACAGACTCAGGATGGTATGTGTGAACATGAGTAATGCCCTCTCTAATTGATGCAGAATCCTTTCATTTGCTTTTGCTTTAAGGAGCGTTGTTAACTAGGAGGGAGCCCATTGTGTCCACAGTGAGTAGAGCAGACCTGCCTCTAGCAGTTCAGAGTTTAGCCAGTAGGATTCCAGACTATTGATTCTCAACCAGCAGTCAAATGAGACAGAGTAGCTCCATAGGACCAGATGTGTGAGCTGTGCTTGTTTTCCTGCTTATTTTTCTTTTTTCTTTCTCTTCCTTTTTACATGTATTGCTATCATGAGTCATTCACCTAAAGTCTAGAGAGAATTAGCAACCAGTTCTTATACTCAATAATAACAATAAGAAAATAAGACTGGTAAAGTAGTTCAAATACTTATACCCAGAATGCTTGGGTTTAAACTGTCACCTGAGTACCCACCCCTCCACATCACACCAAAAGCAAAAGCAGAAGAAACAAGAAAATAAATGGAAAACTTAAACTAATAAAGAGGTACATTACTCTTGTGGTGTTCTACTTTCTTGCTTTTAATGACCAGTCTGTAACCCCTCATAGCATTTTCTATACCCTTTACTTAGAAGGAAATTATTTTTAATGTTGCATATTAAAAATAGTTGTAAATGTACTCCACTG
Organism: Mandrillus leucophaeus; assembly: GCF_000951045.1. Classification (NCBI taxonomy): domain Eukaryota; kingdom Metazoa; phylum Chordata; class Mammalia; order Primates; family Cercopithecidae; genus Mandrillus; species Mandrillus leucophaeus. The sequence continues at coordinate 6,373,249 of NW_012109808.1, read as the reverse complement.
TTGATAAGTTTTAAAACCACATTTCATACTAACTACCACAGAGTTATTTATTTGTAAATGATGGTTTAAAAAGCAAAACCTTGAATAATACTCTTTTGAAAACTAGAAATTAATTGTCACACTATTACTAGTTAAATGGAAATAAAGTAAATAAGAATAGAGAAATAATTGCTACCTTTGGGTGATTTCCTGCCAGCAACCCACCCTGAGACTAAACATTTTCTCTCAAATTGCCTTTTAAAGTTGTATCACATTGTGAAGTGTGTCTTTTAAAACAGTTAATAACATAACTTAATATGCAAAATCTTTGATCATATTCTCTTGTGTATATTTCAATGGATCCTTAGATTCTGTTTTACCAAGCATAATTACTCATCAAATTGTAATTTTTTTTTTATTGCTATTGAATACTTTTTTGGATACTCAAAATTTTGAGACAAGTGTCTCACTCTTAAAAAGACAGTTTGAATGTCTTTGGTTTACTGTTGAAGTGCTTTTGGGGGGTTATTACATTCAATCCTTGCTCAGCATCCTGTGTGTTACTTTGAGGATCTGACTTTAATTCCCTTGTAACAAAACCAACACCAACTGGGAATCACAATTGGAGCTATCTCTGTCAATTACAGCTCTGAGGCAAGGGAACAAAAAGCTTTCAAGAATAAAATATATCCATCCTCCTACTCAGGGAGACATTTCCTCAGCAGAGTTATACCACTTTTTGTTATTGTTGTTTGAGACAGAGTCTCACTCTGTCACCTAGGCTGGAGTGCAGTGGCGTGAACTTGGCTCACGGCAATCTCTGCCTCTCAGGTTCAAGTGATTCCCATGCCTGAGCCTCCTGAGTAGCTGGGGTTACAGGTGTGCACCACCATACCTGGTTAATTTTAGTATTTCTAGTGAAGACGGATTTCACCATGTTGGCCAGGCTGGTCTCAAACCCCTGACCTCAGGTGATCTGCCTGCCTTGGCCTCCCAAAGTGCTAGGATTACAGGTGTGAGCCACCAAGCCCGACCTATACCTCTTTTTGGTGTTAGTTCCATTTAGAGGTTCTTTCTCTATCCTCCATCCCCCAGGTTGGGATTTATCACATTTACTTATTTGTTCAATGTTTCCTTCCTAGATTATAAGGTTCCTAGTTTAATGCCATGAACTATTATAAATACTGAATTCAGCTTTTCAGGCTTATAAGACAAGCATTAATCTTCCACCTGTTGCACTTGGTGGCCAAGTCTAGGGAAAAAAAATAGAACTTACATACATCATTTTTTCTATATTAAGACACTGTCTATTAGTTATCTTCCTCTCAATAAGAAAAAATAAAATGCTGGCTCATTTAAAGTACACATTGATTTAAGATGTATTCTGATTTCATAAATGTAAAGATAAAAAATGTATTCAATAAGAAAAAATATGATACTTGTTGATAAATCTTGATTTTTCATGTAACCTGGGGAGAGTTGATGAGATATATTTTTTCTTGCTTTCTCCTTTTTTCCTCACTATATGAATCATTCCTTCTTTCACTATAACTAAAACTCTGTCACTGGGTGTGGGGTGGGGGAAACTTAAAGGTATTTAGAAAGTAAAGCTTGGATAGAGCTCACTCTCCACAATGCTTCTATTTTAGAGAAAAATTGAAAATTACAAGATTTGTTGCTCTCCATCAAATACAATTCTCCGACACTAAGAAATCATTTACGATGAAAAATAAAAGAAGAAAGATAAAATGAACTTTGAGAGCTTGAGGTGAAGGCTATCTACCTTAGAATTTACAGACTGGAACATACCTTAAGAAGAAACACTTTTATGGCCTCTAAGATTTATGATCTACTGGTACATTGAAAATAATCGGCCGTGAGAATTCACAGGAATCTACTTGTATAGCACCCATTGGGTGAGCTAATTTTATTCAAACCATAAATTTCATTGAAAAAAATGAATGAAGGTTGATGAAAAACTTCATGCTCTCAAAGAAAAGCAAAATCAAATAAAGCAAAATTTGCCCAGAAAACCCAGTCATCCCAGAGAAAGGTAATGTTTCAGGATCACACAGACAAATGCCCTCATGCAGATATCAAGAAACGGACACTGAAGGAACACACTGGTTTTTCAAAGTCAAATCTTCAAGCCCAGGAAATTGACATAGAAAAAATACAAAGGAGTCCAAAGAGATATAGGTTTATATGGGATTTCTTCAAGTGGATTTTGAAGTTCTTTGAAAAAAAAAAAAAATAGCGTAACTGCCAGGAAAAATACTTATCTATCTGTACAGATTATACTTGCAATAATCCACTTTAAAGTATTCTATTACTAAATGATTGATTATTACTTGACTTTATTTCATGATAGGTATAGGTCAAAGTGCAGAGGTACATATAGATGCATGTGTAATGCTATAGAAACTGTTCTGTAAGCCTTTTGTTTGTTCCTCTGCATCACAACGTATCCAAATTTCCCGCATTGTAAGGGGACATCATGCCCAGGGATACTTTGACTATGAATTAAGTATCAACCTTTTTAAACCTTGAAGATGAATGGCAATGTATATGTTTAGCAGCATACATGTTTCTAGCCACTGAGAGCAGATCTCATAGGTGAATAAAAAGAAAAAAAAAAACAAACAAAAAAAACTAGTTTTACCTTATCGTAGTCAAAATCTAAACCTGGTGTTTATGAAGATTCAGTTTGTGAAGGTTGCTGACTCTTAGGCATGGGTATTCCGCTTTAACTATATTTGTTAGTTTTAGGTCACCCGGCCTGGAAAAGGAGTCTCCGGAAACATGTTTATTTCTTCATTTCTCCCTGCACTTCAGGAAACGTATCAGTTGTGCTGTTTCAGAGAGAGGGAAGAGAGTCAGACTCCTTATCTAATGAACCTTCTTACCCTGGTTACAAGCAATGAATAGGATCAGGTGAAGTGTTCATAGCACAGAGTGTATGCTAATAGAAAATTTTGTATTATATCTACCGCGTTTTGTCTTCTCAAATTTAGTCACCTTAGGATAGAAATAAGCTATACTGAATATTTAAAAGGAAATTAGATTTTTGAATGTTTAGGTAGCCTTTAAGCATCTTCTACAATAGAGATCCAGATCTATTCTAATTAAGAAGAAGTTTTAATGAATTTTTTTAAAGAGAGAAAATGGTGGGGGAAGCATAGTTGCATGGGTTTTTAATGACTCTCCCTGCAAAGCAGTCTCTAAGTCTACCAAATGGCGTGTCCTTGGGAAAGAGAAAGGAAATACTTAAAAAGAGAATGTGGTTAAAGAGCAATAGAAGTAAGCATCACATCAGAGGAAAAATGAACTGATGAAACCTTCAGGCAGGAACACTGAACGAGAACATGAACTGTTTATGCAGATGTGCCTCAGATGTGAATCCTCTTCCTTAGAAATAGCTTCTGGAGTTCAAAGATCATAAAGCACAGAACTGGTGTTTATAATCGGCATCTCTCTCCATTTTCGCCGTTTTTCTATGTAGACTAGCTAACAGATTGACACTCTGCTGATCAAACAGACAGTGTTAACCTGAGTTAAAACCAGAGAGCAATACAATTTTTTTTAATAGCAAAATAATTCAAAAGAGAGCTTTGCTTCGAAGGAGTTGACTTGTGATATTCTAACTTACTCTACTGACCAAAATACCTTTCCGAATTTTCATATGTATGAACACTGTTTGCTGACTCTTATCCTTGATACTGAATTATGCTAAAATTATAGGAATGGAGACACAGTGTTTTATCCAGAGTTAATTGTCAACGTATTTAAGATGCTCAAATAATTACACATATGCCGGACATGGTGGCTGACTCCTGTAATCCCAGCACTTTGGGAGGCAGAGGTGAGTGGATCCCCTGAAGTCAGGAGTTCGAGACCAGCCTGGCAAACATGGTGAAAACCCATCTCTATGAAAAACACAAAAATTAGCAGGGTGTGGTGGCATGTGCCTGTAAACCCAGAAGCTTGGGAGGCTGGGGCAGGAGAATCACTTAAACCCAGGAGGCAGAGGTTGCAGTGAGCTGAGATTGTGCCACTGGACTCCAGCCTGGGTGACAGAGCAAGACTCCATCTAAAAAAAAATAAAATAAAATAGAAATAATTACACATGTAAAAACATAGGTGTAAATAAATGTTATGTTTTAATGAAAAAAGGATCAGGGTTTAGAGTTAGAAGGTCAGGGTGGGAAAAATATTTTTGTCACAGTAAGACCAATTACAGAGAGATGGTACAGATAAGTTTTCTTGAACTATTTATCAACATGGTTGGTATTAGGATATGAGGTTGGAGAAGCATATTGTCACCACATTGTGAAAGGACATTTTTTGTAATATTTTCTAGTCTATAAAATGAAAGTATCACTTCTCTATCTGTACTTTATTAGAATATCCTGAGACCTTAAAGAAAAAAAAATGGGTAAATGCTTTACAAAATTAGAGTTATACCAACAGATCTAATACATGAAAAAAATGTAAAAACAATATACAATGGATTGTAAAAAGAAATAGTCCATAGAAATTCAATGTAGTGTAAGTTAAAGGCTTCATGAATGTGAGGAAGCTTGGATCGGGAGTTGGAAACGTGGAGGGGGGTGATTGTAGAAGCTGAACGAAGAGGATGGATTGGCTAGGATAGTGGTATGTGAGGATCCTCCCAGGACTATGACACTTGTTCATTTACTTGAACATCAGTCAGCAGCTTGTGCAGTGTGGTGCAGATATGTTCTAGCAATCTTCCTCCTAGACACACATAAGCATTGAAATGCTAATTTCCTCTCTAGTTTATACTGTAGAATGTAATTTCCTGTAACCTTATAACCATTTGACTCTCAGTAGGGAAGCGTAAACCCTATGTGCTCACTAATGGATCAACTTTGCTCATAATTGGCCATTGACATCTATATTTTGGTTTATCATCATTTACATATATACCATCTATTTTAGATTCTAAAATAGGTACATAAGTTGCTTTGTCCAATGCATATTTGATTCTTACTGTGCTATTTACCAGCTATTGAACCATAGACAGAATGAACTCCCTATGCCTTTTCTTTTCTGTGAAAAATGGAGTTAATGATAACTCCTTCCTTTTTAATTACTGTAAGGATTGAGACAATTCTTTTAAATTTCTTAGTATAGTGCCTAGATCATAGCAATCACTCAGAAAATGGTATCGGTTAGTACATATGATGGTAATTCTAATGACATTTGCTCTAGCTCTACTGTAGGTAGTAATATTTTATACAAACTCTCATATATGACTGGTACACGTGAATGTGATACTAATAAACCAAGTCTCCCTGAAGCAACATCTCATCGAAGATATTCTTAATAGTCTGTCATATTGAAGGTGGATTCTTGCCAGAATGAACAACTGGAAAATTGTGAAAGTCGCTAAAAATATTGTAGTGAATAGGATCTCACAGTGTCTTGTGAGTTTGTTGGACTAGCAAGTTTCTACGCTTACTGACCTTTAAATTTGGACTAGCTACTGTCTACTCACTATCTGTAATAAAACTAATTCTGATAAAATGATTCTGTGAGTGTGAAAAGTAAACCAGAGGCACTAACTTTGTGTGATTTAACATAACTTTTCTTACCTTATTAATTGTGACTTCAAAGTAAAGATATTCAGGAAGAGAATATAAACAAATACAATTCATAATGTTGGAAAGGGAGAAAGTTTTTATAAGCAGAACAGGAAAAACAGAAATCTAATAGAAAATACTGACAGGTTATTATACCTGAAGATGAAACTTCAAATTATATATATAATTATATATATCTATAATTATTCTATGTAATATATAAATAGTTTCTGTAATTACATATATTTATTATATGTAATTATATATAAATATATAATATGCATTAAAAATCAATTATATATATAATTATACATATATTATTAAAGAAAAAAAGACTAGTTTTACCTTACCTTGATCAGAATCTAAACCTAGTGCTTATGAAGATTCAGTTTGTGAAGGTTGCTGACTCTTATGCATGGGTATTCCGCTTTAATTATATTGATTATTTTTAGGTCGCTCAGCCTGGAAAAGGAATTTCCAGGAACATGTTTATTATATGACATATAATTATATATTATATAATTATAAATTATGTAATATAATTAAATGCAAATTATACATTATACTATAAATATAATATAAATATATAAATATATTTATAGGAACTATTTATTTATTACATGAAATAATCCTGGCCTTGTGAGAGAGAGAGAGATATATATAGATATATAGATATATATAGATAGATAGATATGATATATGTAGATATATATATATATATCATAAAAGAATCCTGGTTTTGAGATACATATATTTTATATAAGTCAGGATTATTTTATGAAAGTATATAGTTTCTATAAATGGGTAAAAAATACAAAAATGAACTATAGGTAATTCATAGAAAAAATTTAAAGTGATTAATCAACATAAGAAAATACATTTTATGTTACTAATAACAAAAACTCAAAATATGATGAGATACACTGCTTTTTAAATTGGTAAGACTTAAAAAGAATAATACAATCCAGTGCTATAGGAAAATGGCCTTTGACAGTCTTGTCTGTTTTCCTCTATTCTTGCCTAGGCTAAAGGTCTTGCATTTGCTACAGTGTACCAGTAAACGTAGGAATGGCACAATATAAAATAAACAAATTGTGTTATTTTTTAAAAGTAATATCTGATTGAGAATTTTTTAAGCCTGATAAAGATGCTACCTCACAATGCTGTGAAGTCATAGACTGAGTAAAGGGATAATGGAAGTTATTTAAAAAAAACTTTCTGGCCGGGCGCGGTGGCTCAAGCCTGTAATCCCAGCACTTTGGGAGGCCGAGATGGGCGGATCACGAGGTCAGGAGATCGAGACCATCCTGGCTAACAA